>NC_134196.1:2366026-2676464 GCF_964188355.1 Buteo buteo | reverse complement strand
ATATTCATCCGTCAATAGCTCAAGTAAGTTCTTCCCTTGTGGCTCCGAGCAACACGACAAATTCCAACATAAAAGATTATTGTCTGCACGATCTGAGATAAATTGAAACCGCAAGGCCGTTCAGATCATACCCATCTTCTTATGCAGATTCCTTCATTAAACATTCAACATTAGTCTGGCTTAAGGAAGAAACATTTTTGTACATAACCAAATTAGAACAAAGCAAGTGGGCAAGCTGTACTGAAGAGCTCTCCAAACAGGAGGCTGATTTTGTAATACAGTTTTAAAAAAAAGATAAACTGAGCTTCATATTAACACTGAAAACCAGCAAAACTCTGGTCATCTCAAACTTCTTAGTTTATAAATTAAAAAGAATACAGATGTGTGTATCCTTTTGAATTCCACAGTTTGGGCAGATACATTATTAATGAAGCATTCTGGCAAAACCCACCAGTGAATGGGTTATCATGGGAAAGGCTTTCTTGCTATAAATTCTATTTGAATTTTCTCAGTGAGAAGGGCTGCACAGGACTCCTCATACAGGGTAGTGTAGCATGTTTTCTTCACTTCTGGTCTTTCTCTCTTTTTTCTTCAGCCTTATCAAAAGTTCCTGAAAAAGGAAAGTTCTCTTCAAAGGGAGTGTCAAAAAGAGGATAAACCTAATCTTCACGGCTCAGGCTTTGCTCTTCTGGTTCTTTACCTTAGGCCCATCCAACCTATGCAATAAAGTTGAGAGAAGGAAAGACAGTGCCAAGGAGATCATTCCCCGCTTTTCCCATCAGCAGTAGTAACACCAGCAGTCGTTATTTTGCAGAGAGTGTTCCGTGAGGGGATTTTTGGACCCGCACGAAACCAAAATGACTTAGCAGACCTGTGGATGCAGCCAAGTGCAGGACAGCAGCCCCACGTTGCAAGAAGTCAGAGGCCCCAAATCATGTCTATAATGATTCCCAAACCACTCTTAATGTTGTCAAGAATCTCCCCAATGTCTAGTCATGCCTTTTAATAATCCTAAATACGGTAATTTCGCAAAATATCCTTAACCCAATGATTAACCATTCTGATTCTTGAATTATGTTTTCGTTAATATTTAACCTAAATTGTCTCTTCTCTAGCTCTTGTTCTGTCCTCACTGATTTATGAAAATAATTCATCATTATCTCCTTTATAACATCCACTTACATGTTGGCAGAAAGTTATGTTTGCCCTCAATCTTGTTCCCACTGGAAGGAACATGCTCAATACACCAGCTATCTGGTTACCGGGTGAGACACAGCCATGATTTCTAACATACAACACAAGCAGAAAAAAGCCAGCAATCCCTCTTCCCCTCATCTAAAACACAATATAAACACATAAAAATTTTACTTTAAAAATAAAAACTATAAACCAGAAAAAAACCTAGTTCACCTTTCTTTTGCAAGTCATGTATCATAACACACACGCAATTTCACAAAACTCTTGTACCAAGAATAACTCTCCCTCCTAAATTTGTTTTAACTGGACATAAGGAATCCAACATATAAGCACATTATCCCAGCTGAAACATAGAGGGAACCACACCAGGGGATAGAAATCTCCAAGTTTTTATACACACCCCTCTTGTTAGTATGCACAACATACATTCATATATCACTGTCCTTTTTTTGTGATATGCTGTTCACTAATGTTCAATCAAATACCCAGTAGCTCTACTCCTCCTGCCCAGATTATTCCCCCACTACTGCTGTTCAGTAACATACTCAGAGCTCGTTATATTCTCTCATGTGATCTGTACTTCCAAAATAAATCACTTTCACATTTCTTCAATTAAACCTTACATAACTGATTCAGCCCATTTATGCATTATGAAGATTATACTCTCTTTTAATCCTATTTTACAAATGTTACTACAATGTTAAATAATCACCCTTCAGATCAGAAATAATACCATGAAAATCCACCTTCGTTTGGGACAAGTTTGCAGACCTTTAATTTTGATAGAGCTTGAAATGTTAAAGCAGAAAAAAGACTAGTTTATATGAATATTTATAGCTATCAATTTACAGTATTAGGTATAATAGCCAGCGGTATTATTGTGAAGCCAAGTAAGTTTCTACATTATCTTGTCACAGATGTGCACTACAGTACAGATCACATTAACTCACTATAACATAAGAAATCCTGTCATGAACATTTTACACCAAATCACCACATGAACTATGATTAATAATGAATCAGAAGAGTAGATTTATATGAATAACAAGCAAAGAGAAAAAACCCTCTTATTACAGACAATTAGATGATAACATAAGTCACATATTTGCTATGTTCTAATACGTAGCCACTTGGGATATCTTCAATGACTGACTTAGACTTAACATGTATTTCTGAGTTGTACTAAAGAATTAACTAACATTTGGGGTTTTTCAAAAGAATAAGTAAGCCTAAATTTAGTCACTGTTAATTAAATGTAGTTTTAGAAACTCTACTCTTCAAGTACACATCTCATTTATGTGGGTTTTTTTAATTGTCCCCGTATTTGTGATCCAGAAAAATGTAAGGCTTTTCTTATTTTAAGAACCCTGACATTTCAACTTACTTGTTTCTGCTGTAATATGAAGCTTTGAATCATAAAATATTTTCCATTCATGATTTGTGTTCATATTTTCTTATCAACAGATTTCTCACAGATACTCAACAGCGTAAGCAAACCAAATTTCTGCACAGAACTGAAAGTAAATGACTGTGTTACTTAGCAGTAGGAATGAAAAATACTGAAGGAAAAGGTTAAAATATGCTTTTGAAATGTTATGTTTCTGCATCACATACAACGGGCTTACTCAGCTGCAGGCAATTTCTTAATTTTCAGGAACTCATTCCGTGTTTCACCCTAATTTGGTCCAAGACAGGTACAGCTGATCTTTTGTGAATTAATACCTATTACAAGGAATTTACCAAGTGCCGATGTTCCCTCCAAGCCCCCAGGACTCGGGTGCACTCCCCAGCCCTGAGCCCAGAGGACAGAACCAGCACAAGAGCAGTGCAGCCAGGTTTTCCCATGGAAGCGCAGCACAGATGGACCAGGAAAAATTCTCCAGATTCTTCGCGCTTGAAGACTTGGAACAATAACATAAAGCTAACAAAACTTTTTACAAGAAAACACTAGAGGTACTGGCAATTCAGAGCTGCCCAGGAGGTAAAAATCCATAATTCAGTTTGGAAAACAGTGGGAGCAGGGCATGGTGTGCCCACTCGCCCCCTGAAATTTCGAAATGTGTTTCCAGGAAACAGCTCTTCACTGGCAGAGCCTGCTGGGGATGGACACAGAATCCCCAGTTCACAACCAGCATGCTGGGATGCCGTGGGACAGAGGAGTCTGAAGAACAGTAGGATGCTTTAACGGGCGCATTTCCCCATCACCGTCCCACTGCAAACCAGCGCTGCTCGGGGGCACGCTGAACGTGTCGCTGCGTGCTTCATCGCCGGGACGCGTGGGCGGCACTGAACACCTTCCGAGAGAGCTACAACCATATAATATTACCATCTAAATTTGTGTTACAGACCAACGTGAACTAAGGCGTCGCGCAGGCCAGGAATTCCTCTGCATCTGTGGTCAGGGAGCAAAGGGGAAGGCAAATAAATGACAAAACACGGCGTGCAAATCATCAACCAAAAGATGGCGAGAGACACCATGAGCTACAACTAACTGTAGAAGGAATTATATCTGTTGAGAACTTAAAATGCAAATGTTAAGTTTTATTAATCTACTTCTTAACTGCAGATACAACCAACGCAAGCTCCTGAAACAAGGTAAAATGGGAATTTGGAACCTAAGAGGGAGAAAATGAGTGCCAGAAATTTTAAGAAGATGAATAACACAGGAGAAGAATTGGAAGACCAGAAAATGGGTCATTATAGTAATCAGGTGAGAAATAGCTAATAGAAGGATTTACATGTTAGAATAAAATTAAAAGGTAACTATTTGAAGCATACCAGTAGGTGACATCACAAGGCACTTGTGAAAAACCAGACTACATGATTTTATTTGTTTGTTCTGGCTGTTCGGATAACTTTCCTGTTTTCTTCTTTGCAAATTCAACTTCCTTCCCTTTCATCCATCAAACCTCCCTCTCTCTTTTCACATCTTCTTTTCAGCTCAACAGACCCCAAACTCCTTTTCCCATTGCACCTTTGCTCCAGGTCCCCTTTATTTCTTTATCGCCCTCCACTCAGCTCAGCAATTTAATCTGCATTTGCAACCATATTCCCACCTCATCCAGCCGACCACTACAGAGGTGACAGGGAGAAACAACAACAAAAGGATGAGCGAAAACTGCTGACCAACAAGCAAGGTAAAAAGCCCGGGGAGAAATGGAAAGGAAGCTGCTGGATTAATAATATCAGATTTGATTTAATGGCATCTGCTCTCCTCCATAAGCAGCAAAATAACCATGTAATAAACATTTTTAATGTATGTTTAATGTCTATTATAGATGTCATTTATGGGATAACCACCCAAGCTTGCAGAAAGAGACCGCCTCATCCTTCAGCAATCTCTGTCCTTATTTTGCACCTCTAGGATACCGTTGAAATGGAGAGAACAAACACCCACATACGTTTCTATTCTTTCGTAGTCTGTACAGTGAGTCTTCTGTACAAGCGGTGCTGCTAGGAGCACTGCAATGAGCTCCCCTCATCAGCTGTGACCTAGGACGACTTAGTATACTACCAGGCATAGTATGACTGTTTAATTATTTATTGAGATAAAACATATAGAGAAAACAATGTTTTACCAATAGCAAGCATTTTGCAGAATGGCTATTCAATAATGTTTTGAAGAAGTGATTTTGTGAACATGGGCTCCTGCTATGGGATTCTTTTTTTTAAATTGTGCATCTAATTTTTAGCTATCTAAAATCTTGTTAAATCTGTTCACTAGGATACATTTTCTTACTGTCTCAACCAAAAATGATTACAGTGTCACGATGCAAGTAATATTTGGAAAATATCAAATTTTACTTCTGTATGTTACCATTGTGTTATTTTGCTAATAAATTTTGTAAGCCCCCAGGAATTGGCATATATGTTAAAATCATCTAGGGTCAGCTTTAGCAATTTACAAGCTTCGGTGGTTCAGAATTTTATATTTTTAAGAAAACATGGCATGTGTTTGTATCAGCAAGTTTCATCCGTCATTATCCATCTCCCTCCTACACCTTTCTAGTATAAAAACCCCTTCTGCTTGCTGACAGAATACTAATTTGGCTTCATTTAAATGCTAAAGCAGCATAGTCCAGCTATCTCATTTAAAATATGTGTAAAGCTGTGAAACAATTGACAAGCACAATGAAGAGCGTCTACCCTAAGATCTACATGGAATTATTTTTCAATAGACACTAAAAAGCCAAAAGCCTAGACTAGCCAAATTTTTCTTCCACACATCAGGGAAGGGAAAAGGGCAATATTTACCTAGCAGCTCACCACTTCATACCACCTGTTAAGATTAAAGGTCAGGCGATGTATACCCAGAATATATATATATATATATGTATGTATGTATATATGCTTCTATTTGTGCAAGGGCAGTCACTCATTCTTGTAACTTCAAGCACATATTTATTCTGCGTGTGCAATAAGAAAATGTGCATTAACAAGGCCTGTATCAAATATAAATTAAGGCCAAGAGGAATTTCCATATATGAATAGTACAAACCCCCTAAATACAGAGCGCTCTATGGACAACAACTGGGCTGGTATCCCTCAGCAGTACCTTCCAGTGACCTGTGTTGACGAGTCTCCCAGATTTCTCTCCTTGTAAAGGTGTAGTTTTAAGGCTTAAAATGGAGAGTATAATGAAACTTGAATTGGCATGATTCATTGAGTTGATTCCAAATCCTGGGTGTGCAAGTACACGGAAGTGTGTACGTGGGGTTTAAAGAAATACACACAGCTTTATGTAAAAATGCGTGATGTGTGCTACCATCTTTGTACACCCACACACGAATAGAAAGCAGGAAAGAAACTGTGCAAGGGACCCCTCACACCACGGCTAGCCACAACATGCCTGAGAAACAGTGACCACCAAGGCCTGGATTTGATTAGCATCAAACTGCTCCACGTCAGAGCAAACTGGGAGCTGAGCCTCGTATTTCTAGGGTGCACAGCTGAAGAATTATTCACTCGGATGGTCTCACACAGTCTATTTCAAGTTCCAAATCAAGGCAGCTTAGCTTCCCTCCTACAAGCGAAAATGCAGACACAAGCTAGCGTGCTAAAATTTTCCTCACAATGGCAGAGAAGGTACATGGGCAAATGAGATAGCAAAACCTGTTAAACTTTACAACTGAGACTAAGATGAGAAGAAAGCGACCATCTTTTCTCTTTAAACTCTCTAATTCCTGAGAAGCTAAAAAACCGCAGAGATTTAGCAGCAGAAGAGTCACTAGTAAAATAGTTTGTTTCAGAGGGTAAACATAACTTTTGTTGTGCTGACTGCAAGAAGACAGTAACTGCCGTTGGACACATCTATATTCTAGATACAACCATCTCATTTACAATTCAGTATTTTAAAGAAATGAAAACATGGAAGACCTGACCATAGTTCTAAACCTGCTTTGTACAACAAGACTAATGCAGGACTGAGTTAAGGAGCTGACCCATATACTGAAAAACAGGATCTAAAATTAAATAGGAGAATGTACATCATTATTTTAACTTAGCTCAAAGTTGCACAGCTAAATCTCTGTGCAGCAAACTGAAAAGTTATCTATACGCTGCAGATTATTATGCGCTCAGTGAACACCCAACATTTATATCATTTTTGCTATGTTAGTGGTATTGAATTTTTCATGCATTTTAAAGTTGGATAAATGGTTAGGAAAATAATTCAATAGGTCAGACATTTCATTAACTTAAATATTAACAACAAAATCCTCCAAGCAGAATAAAAATGCTCTTGCCTGTGGACCTATGTACTTGTCCAGGGCAGCAGAACCCACTGAGAATCCTTCTCAGCTTGCCAGAAGGACCAGGGGGCCAGACACCTGGGGCTGCACAACCTACATTCCCTGTTCAAATTGCTCATGTTTAGTTCCTAGCTAACACTTTACTTTTCATCTAGATTTACGCTGACGTTCTTGGTCCAAGGGGCCTTGCTCCCAAAGGAACCTTTGCTTTGCTTTAATTTCTGAATGGACACTGAATATCAGCTTAACACTGTTTAATAACTTAATCAAGCATACATACATTAGGACTTTGATAGTATCTAAAATATTTTCCAAAAATTTATAAATTACCTGTCTGCAATGATCTAATGCCAGTGAAAGAGTCTCTTTCAAACACCACTTTTTGGTAACAAGGATGAGAACCTGGTTGTCTTGATGTCAATGGCAAAATACCATTGACTGCAATGAAGCCAGTGTCTCACTTGGACATGCTGTATTCCGATAAAACGGGGATTACACTGCATTGCAGAACTGAAAAGGATGGGTACAGTTAAAATGAAATGCTAGAATGAAAGCTGACTGTGTAAAAATAGTATTTTCTTATTCAGCAGACCTACCCTACAAATATATTCAATCTCATAGCTGCTTATACTCACGGCTAGGAAAAAAAAAACAGGATTACTTTTTATTTCCATTTCAGAGATGGCACATTTATGGTGAGAGTAAGCAGATTCTGTTTATATTGTCTCTCACTCTTGTGATTTCATCATGAGTCTCACCAAAGTCTGTCTTCCTCCCCAAACCACAAACTTCTGAATCTCAGCTTTTGTTAGGAAGACAAACGCACAAGTCCCATGACTGCATAGAAAGATCTGAATTACTGTATTGGGGGGGGGGGGGGGGGTACCCCGCCCCACCCCCCAATCTTAATTTTCCTATGATATCTGAAGCCCTGAGGTTGACTAGCTTTTCATCATCTGTATAATCCCTAATTAAGGACAACTGAACTTCCAAATTCTACACACAGGTAGAGCCTGCGCAAGCTGGAGCAGCCCTACTGTAAATACTGCCTGCAGAATCCTTATTACCATGTAAAAGCGAGAAAGACAGCCTTTCAGGCACCGAATTAGACTTGCAGGCAACATGCATAGCGTAGTTAGGAGAAACCATTTATTTCCAAACTTGACAATTTTTACCTTGTGGTCCCCAAGACAAAACGAACACGGCACTTTGTTACCCTTCAATAAATCTTCAGCTTTTCACAGCGCTGGGTTATGAAAGGTTCTAAGTTACACTCAGGTAAAAGGAATTAATAATCTCTCAGGGATGCAAAGAAAAGCTTGGACACAACCCAAGTGTAATCAAACTACTAAAACAAAAACCACATGCAAAAGCGAACGAGAGAAGTTGTATGGCAGTATTTCTAGCTGGCTGTGCTCCGTAAAGGGCTGTTGAAACTCAGGTGTAAAGGACACTGTTGTTAGTGCTAATCATCTCTTCCCAACCCACTGATATAGCATGTAAAACTGAGGCAGATCCAAGACAAGCTGGTAACAACCTGCAGTTTTGACATGTCTCTCCTTCCTCTTGACCCTAGAGGAACCTCTCCCAGCTGTTGGTGTCAGCAGTAAGCAAGAGCCACACATCAGCTCTTCCCAGTCACAACGTTAGTGACTTACTGGTATTAAGATGCAGATGATAGCAGCTCTTACTAATAGCTGCTCTGGATCCTATACTGTCAACTCTTACCTTTTCTAGCCTGCTTTGTTAACACCTGTGGTTTACTGCAGCAGAAGCCTACAAGGAACTAAAGCAGCCCAGGTCTCAAGAAGAGCGATGCCCATGGTAGAATGAAGGGAACTGGATGCATCCAATTTGGTAAGACTTGCCCTTGCATCTCAGGCACCCAAGACTTCTATCACTCTATGGCAAAGTACGAGAGAAGATACAGCCTAGCAAGATGAAATGAAAAAGGGCTGTAAACTGAACATCAAATGAGTTTGGAACTGGAGAGAGCAGGGAGCAAAGTACACGTGCTCAGACATGGCCTCCTGCTTCACTAGATAAGTAAGAATAGGGTGAGCAATGTGATTCAAGAAGAAAATTACATGACACAGTATGTTTTATTTCACAGCATGCTGAAAAATGATTAAAGAAATGTGAAGAAGAGTAAAAGACTTGCTCTTTTAGCTTTACTTTCAAATACAGCAATATAACACAGAACCATCCTGATATGCTGCTGTATGCATCACTTCTATGCCTATTATCCAGCTTCTTAGAAAAATGAAATCCAAACCTACACATTTTATCTTAGAGCAGCAGCACAGGTTTTGTAGAGTGAGAGCTTATGAATGGTAAAGCAGGAATTTAGCGCAGTGAAAACACAGTCCAAGCTCAGGGGTCTATTCTCTTCTGATTGCTTTTATATACTTCCAGCATTCAGGAAAATTACGCAGAAGCATTAGGAGTAGAATAGACTCCTGTGAAATGAGCTCACAAATGAAATTAAGAGAGGGAGAGAGCAGTGAATAACTGAATCCCCTGAGCCAGAAGAATGCCACGCTGGAGTCTCACAGGAGGATATGCAACACGTGCTGCTGTGCACCTACTTTTCAGTGGACCCGTGTAATTTATGAACCTGACAGCAATGACATACATACCCACAGGCTCTTCCTAACCTCCCTCCCGCCCATCAGCATGCTTCCACAGAGAACTGCCAAGGAGACTGACAATGAAAATGCAGTGGTTTGGCTGCCTTTCAACCTTCTATATACCCTGGAGACAGAAGGATTACTTATTATTAGCAATTATGAAATTTAATCCACTATACTGCATTGCATATGATCAAGCTTTATTGTACTCTAGTGAGTCTTACCCTAGTATAAACACCAGATTATAAACCTATTTTTTAATGCATTGACTTTAATTTTATATAGAGTCAACCTTCCCTGTTGCAATGTGGTCACTTCATTCTGTACTTCTGATAGTGTGGCTCTTGAGTCTGTGAACAATTTAAGTGTATGCTTCTATCAGTGCAGAGGAGAAAAAAAACCCCACTAACTTGATTTCTCTCTCCTACCTTCTTTTTAACAAATGAAAACCTGAAGAACACGTGGATTAGCTGATAAACTTAAGGCTGCAGATGAAACTTGGCATACTAATAGGAATGAAAACCACTTCTCCTAAATCCTAATGCCATGCTATATTCACAAAAATCATCCTGGCCTTACTTGCTGTATCCACACAATCTGAATGGGTGAAATAAGAGCCATAAAAATACATCCACCCTGTGTGCAGTCTGGGCAGGCACTCTAAGAAGTGGTTCACAGTCTTCACTCTCTGCAAGTCTAAAATCAGATGTACCACACTGTTTTCTTATAATGCTCTTTTTTCTCATAAACTAGTGATGGTATTTATGAAAATCACAACACCCTTTCTCACGGACTGCTAGTTTAAGTGAAAAATGATTATGATTACATAAGTGACATTGCATTTACTGATCACAGTTATGAAGGAAAAAAACTTATAAAAATATGTACTCTTTGCCCAATCAAGGGTTAGCAAATATTAATCCTTGTAAAACAGTAAAATATCTAATTAAAAGGAGAGAGAAAGCAAAAATTAATTTTTAACGTAGCCATCTATCATGACACACCACCACCTTCCATCCTGGGTGGAAAGTGTGTTTATCTGCCTTTGCTTTCCCTACCCAACACGTACACCGACGAACCCTTTGCCACAAACGCTCATGTTTTGCTAAATCCAGCTACCCTGTGGCATAGGCTTTTCCCCTGGGCAGCAGACAGGAGTGCTTGGTGCTCCTTGCCTGGATCAGTCACGCTGCACTACCAGAGGGCACTTGGCACAGTGAGGAGAGTGGAACGAGTTGCTACTCCCAACTGAGCGAGTACTTTTACTTAAGCCAATATGCCACTCAACACACAGTGACTTATTTTAAAGAGGCATCTGGTGATTGACAAGTACCACCAGGAGCGTAAGTAACAGTACACTTTCCTATGGATTTTCACTTATGTCTCCACAATCCTTCCCTTGACCCAGACCAGAACTCCGCCTTTCTCTGTACCTCTTTCTCCTCTGTATTATTTCCAGCTTCCCCAATCCTCGCAGTAATTTCAGCTTTCCACCATGGCTCTACTACTCCTTACCTGGAGTTTTTCCCACCCCAGCACTGCAAGTCACAATATCCTTGCCACAACGAGGATATTAAAAGGGTTCCCTCTACTCATTTTCATGACAGTTGTGGGAACTTAATACCTCTGAAATAAACCATTCGTCCAGCTCAAATGCCCAATCGGTTTGAAAGTTCAAAAGACTGACAGCATAATGCCAAAACCATACTTCTTTAGGTTAAAAAGTATTCCCCAAAAGAAAACTTCAGCGGAGTAAATTGGTGACCAAAAATTCTAAAATACATGCCTTCTAATAATAATTATAGGTCAGAGTAAGAACGTCAGATCTTGTTTCTTATGTAACTACAACATAACCACAGTTAATCATCGTTCACCTCAAAATAAAAGGAGCGTGATACTCTTAGTACTCTTTTGCTACAAACAGAAAAGTTAAAGCACCCCAAATTTAGACTCAATTCTGTCCTTCAGCAGTGATAAACACAACTCGGCGAAACAAACCTATGCTGTGCATTCGTGTCTACGTAAATGACATGATGTTCATGTAAAGTGAATGTCATTCCACACTCATGTCAGAACAGTGATTAATTAAGCAAGTGTCTTCAGTGATTTCTCTCACCTGAGCATGCACATCCACAATTTCTATGCAGGACTCTTTCGACTGAGATTGGAAAAAGAGGTCTGCTGCTTAGGACAAGCAAGCAACAGATTGATTTCTAAGCTTATAACATGCTCATATAATCACATTAAAAGCATTTTGAAATTAGAAACAATCCAGTTCTTTGATGATTTATCCACTAAGGAAAGCATTTTTGTCAAAATAGCCACACAGATAACCTTCTATTCAGGGAAGAACCAAGTCATAAACCTGACTGTTCAAATAATGAAAACATCAAGGAGACAAATGTTGTCCTCTACAAGAGTCTGATTATTAAGACTGGGGAATTTAAATAGCAGGGAAGTGAATTACACAAAGCTCACTAAATCTGAGGAGTTAAGGGAGTCTTACAGTCCAGGTTAGCATGCCTCTGTGTGACGATAATGATCCAAAGACTCTTTAGATGCTCCCACTACCGCACACCGAGCGCCAACGAGCTGCAACTAGGCGTTGCAGCAGTTGTCATAAGAGCTGAAACTTCTGAAAGTGAAGGCGAGGATGAGCAGACAGGTGGTGACCAACCCTGGATGCAAAAGTTTCCTTAATGCACAGCTTTCACTTGATAGTACAGGAAAAAATACAAAAATTATTTCCTCTAACTTCAAGACAATATAGTTGTATATTCTGAATGCCTCATCCTGCAATGGCTCCAAATACCTTCCTTTTGATGATTCACAGAAGAGTACCATCCTCGTGCGTCCTTTTGACTCATGCTGAAGCATAATTGCTGCTCTTTTTCTATTGCTGCACCTATTTTCTCTCATCTGTCCTTTCTGTTTTCCTTTTATTTCTTTTAATCTTCTAAATTTATAGATATAGAAATAGTTTTCTAACTTTTATGCTTTTTAACCCTCTTGTACTTTGGCTCTTCTTTCTTTTCTGCAACTTTTCAGGAAGCCAGATACTGTCAAGAGTGCCATTTTCCCTCTTTTTATTCAATCTACTAATTTCTTTTGCTGAAATGAAAGTCAAAGGATCAGGAATACTTTAGTTCTTAAGATACTGTCCAAGCCTGCAGCTATTTAATTACGAACTAATTATGTGAATGACTGTGTTAGAAGTCATTAGAGGTCTAAGGGATAATGTCATGTATGATAGAATATAAAAGCTACAAATAGGTTTTCAAGCAGCAACACAGTATGTTACCCACTGCTGCAAATGTTTGTTAGCACAGGTGAGGCACATCGAGACCAACTTTGCCATCTATACTACGCTGGTTTTGCCTGCCCATCAACTGTCACTTGTAGACTAATCTTGCTCTCCATCACAGACACATAAACACCACTTTAATTCTGCTTAAATAAAGCAGGATCTTGCTTTGTAAAAAAAACAAACCAAGTGATCAGGACTATAGATAATAGCCTTTTGAAAGGTAAATCCACCAGGATGAGAAAATCAGTATAAGGAATAACTCCTGAGTGGAGCTGAACTGTAGCTTTCTGGAGCAACGTGTGAAAGTCTGAGAACCAAGTTCAGAGTCCAACAGGTGAGCTTGAGGGTTAAAATGATTTGCAACTGCTAAAAATTGACTGATGGGGGGGGGGAAGGTCAATGTTTGCTCTAAAAATAGCAGAATTATACATGTGATGTATTCTTAAACTTCTGTCCTTGCAAGGAGGAAAGGTGTCAAAAATTTAGGCAAGGGTGACTTGAATCGTACTAAAAAAATGCTCAGCCGTACTACATTCACTAATTTGGCAAATGCCAAAGACAACTTTCTTCTAAGTCAATATGGCTTCCATCATGCTGAAAGAACAACTGTTCTTCTTCAGTGTGACCACAGAAATCCTACTCCATGCACTCAGACGTAGTCTTCCTGGATCCATGAACAGCAGCGAGACCTGGTTAATACATCTCACCTAACAGGGGTGAAGGAAGGTGTTGCCTGGCTAAGAGGAACATCAAGACGATCAAGAACCTAAGAGGAGCATCAAGACGATGGGCAATCCACTAGGATCGTATATGCTTCCCTCTCCCAAATAACAGCAAAACCGAACAAGATGAACGGCAGTGACATTTTTGGTCCTGCATACAGCACCTAGCACCAGCCAGTCACTGGGCCAGCCCTGGATGCAGGTGGCATTAGCATTTGCCCTGAAGGCAGCTCTGGCCATTCTGAATTTCCAGACCCGTGTGAGAAAGGAGATGGTGGAGTGGCCTGCAGATCACCTGCTGGGTCTTCTTGGAGGCAGAACTGAGATGGCAGCCTGCCACCAGGAAAAAGGCAACTTCTGCCCCGGTGACTGACAGGTTTGGTCTTGATCCCTGGAGGAAAATGTATTGCTGCTGGAAAAGCGAGCCTGTCTGTGAAAGGCCCAAAAAAAGTATGAATGGACAATTTCAGGAAATAACTACTCCTTATAACTCCCCTTTTTTCGTTAACACTTTACTTCTTGCTTTGTTTTTGAAATAACTCATTTTAAGACATTAAATAAACAATACAGATTCTGCCGCTTCACTAAATAACTGGACATTTTTAGTAATTAAGCAGGTTTTCTACACACAGCGGAAGGAAATATTCTAATGAACTGATTATATTTTTTTTTCCATGGCATGAGGCACATAAAAATAAGCATTTTCAATAATCATTATTACTGCTACAGTATATATTAATACATTTCAGATAAATCACTGCCTCTACTATCAACTCAGCTACTGCTCCTGCAAATAAAGCAATACCTTGTTACCTAGCAACTGAGCAAGTCCCTGCTACACTGCAAAAAAAAAAAAAAAAAGGAAATATATATATTTATATATCCCCTTGGTTTCACGTTGAGAGAACATCCATAAAGAACAAAGAATAATCCACTCAAATGCCCTGAAATTCAATATTTAAATAAAATGTTTGATCCTCCACGTTTCATGAGTATCTTCAGAAGCTAGGTCTAGATTAAACATGCATTACCTCTTACTGACAATGTTCTTGCTATGCATTTCTTGGAATATTTTATTAATGCATATATAAGTACACAGACATTACACGTATAAGTCATGACAGGCTCTTAATGCTACATCTGATCTGTATTAGAATAGGAATAGCTATCACAGGGCTTTTCTGAAGTCCGTTTGCTTATGCTAAATCAGTTCCTTTCCCGTTTAACATAGCAAGGCACAGTATCACCTTTTACTGATGCAATGTCTCTTTTTAGGGTACTGTCATTTGTACAAATTATTCTTTGCCTTGCATAAAAAAAACCAAAACCCATATGTACTACAAAACCCACCACTTTGTTCCTTTATACTTCATGTTTGTTTGTGACAGATAGCCAACACTGCATGGGTCAAAACCGAACAAGGGTACCTCAGGAGTCCTACTTGCACAGACGAGCTACTGTCCCGGGCAACACACAAATTCAGCAGCAGCCTCTGAACCCCCTCGTTACCAGCACGTGCCTGCTCTACACTTTACTCTGAGTTGCAAAAGGCAGCAGAAGCATTCACGGCCCCATGACTGCACAGTATGATAACATACCCTTCACTGCGACAAGGACTGCCAATAAGCTTGTGCAACAGAGAGAATACAAAGTCATGAAAATTGCTGTCCTGAAGTCCCACAGTTTCATCAGTAGGTAACTGCTCTAACATTCAACATTGTCTAGGTCATCCCGCTGCCCCCAGTTCCAATATGAAATACATCTGAAGACAGTGCAAATTTCACCTCAAATTTAGTGGTTCATCACAAACCACCACTGCTAATCACAAATTAGATGATCACTAAACACCATGCAAAGATTTTGAATGCTGCTCCCAATAGCAACATCTGTAGTGAAAGTACTCCTGAAACATGCTATTAATGTCCTCTTGAAACTTTCTGAAGTCAGGTATCTCTTAGCATACAAGGATATTGGCTCAGTTAATCATAACAGGAAAGTATACACAATCTATATCATGCTGCCTCAAACATCTGCTGCTGCTATAATCCTTGATAATTCATAGCAAAAATATTCAGAAAATGATATGCTTGCACCCAAAGGCACCTCATTTTGCATGGCTCTTACCATTACTACTTTAAAATCTTTTGCAGCTTGGTTTTGCCCATTTGTTTAACATTCTTGCAGCCTTTAACAACTAGGTACCATAGTTCACCTCCCAGATGAATCAGTGGAGTTCAGTAAAATGCATGATGCATATGGATGGGCAAGGATGAAGTATCAGCTACCATGGCATTCAGAAGCCTCTTCCAATAACAATTTTAGAAGTTAGTGAAACACTACAACTTATACATCTCACAAGGATAAAGCAAACATCAGAGACCATACCCTACAGGCTTTGCATGACGAAGTCTGTGCATATTGTCTCTCCCTCTGGAACACAGTCTTTAGTGACAGATGGCACAACCACTACCTACAGATGGCTCAAATAGGGGCTCCATAGCTTTGATAAATACTGCAATCAACTCCTAGGATAGGTACAGTTCAGGCAGCAGAGAAAACACAGGGAATAAATCCCTCAAAAACTTCTTAACTGTCGAATAATCACACACATAGTATTATCCTAAACAGACAGACGAAAGTCCTGGGCTCTTACTGAGCTGACAGAAACTCACGACTACTTAAGAGGAGGTCAGTAGTTTAGGATAAGATTGAAACGAGCATCACTCAATTTCTTATCTACTTCATCCAGAAAACCATTTCCACTTTCATCATGGACCAAGTGCTCCTGGTGGAAGTATTCTTGCTTTCCAGTGGGATTTGTTATACTTTGGAGGAGCAATCAACCCTATCACTGACAGGGCCTTGGTTTGGTTGGTAGAAAACATCCTTGCCTCAGACGGATGATTCACTACAGTGAGCAGAAGTATTTGAATCACTACTCTAAGAAAATCAAAACTCATTGACCGATACTGGGGCTATTTGTAGCAGACTAGCATAATCTTTTCTAATCTTCTATAGAAAGCTGGGAATAAGAGCAACTGGAGTCATTTCATAAAGGAGCATTTGCTTTAGTTGAGCACACATCTCGGAGACCCTGCTCTCTCATTCCCTACTGCTGAAAAAACAAATATGACTTTGCAATGCCTTTTGTGGCAACACAGGGCTAGCAATAGGCCACGTTTGCTACGTATCTTCAACCACTCGTGCTCTGTGCCATTTGGGCAAGTTTTTCCACCAAGTGGCATCTACCAGAATGTTCTCATTGACTAAGCACTGCAATGCTATGGGCAGCACGTACGCAATACAAAATACACCAGTTCCAGAAATTTGTGGACGTTCAGCTAAATAATAGGAATATTGCATTTTCAAGTTGATGTCAGGACACAGAAGGGATGCACTCTGATAAAACTAACATGCCCCTTGCTCTAATATGCATACTCCCTGTTATGTAGAAGTATCTTACGTATCCAAGATAAACATACATAGGTATAAAAATATCTGCCAGATACATTAGGGAGGGAGGACTAAAGCTCCATTCAGAGTCCTTGGATGACATGACAACTTCCCCAGCCCGCACCTGGAGTATAATAGAAAATAATTATCTTTGCAGAATCCTCACAAATACAGGTCAGTAAGTTTTGTATCCCAAAGGGTAAAACAACTCCACCCCACCACTAACAGGCAATACGACGTCTCAAAGCAGCCCTTCCGAAATCTAAATTAGAATATGCCTACTGGATTCTTGTCTGTGGAAGAAGATACCAGAAGACAAATAAAAACTGTAATCATTTAAACCTCGATTACAGTCCAATTACTACAGTATCTAGAATCTCTCCTGCAGACCTGAAGTTTCTATTCCCTTCTGCCATCACTATCTTTTCCAGAATACAAACAGACAACATTAAAATTGCCTGTTTTCAACTACTCCTGTCGACAATTTAACAAGTTTACTATCCCTGACTTCCAAGTTTCACAGCCTGAAAATGTACTGTAGAATTAGGAGGGAGTCCACTTTGTCAGAGCTTCAAGAAACAGAAAAAACTGTATCAAAATTTTTCATTTATGATGAACTACCTCAACTTTTACCCCTTTTCAGATTATAGAAAACCATGACTGACATTCTTCTTTTTGAGGAACTACCATGCAGAGAAGGGAGACAGATATTGCTATAGTGTCAATGTAATTTCTGAATGCATCACACAATCTTTTGTAGTATGTCAAAAGTATAAACAAAAACACTCCGTGTGTCATAGTCTACAAAAGGTATCAGGTTTTATAGCGTAATAATGCATGACAGCTCTCTTAATACTTCTGATAATTCAGTAATTATGTAAATACCTTCAAATTTGATTACACACACACACCCACCATTAAAGTTGGAGCCAAACTCCAACTGCTTTACAGGTGAACATCGCAACATGAAAACCTTTAGACTGAATGCAGTTACGTCAATTTTCATATTGCTGGACTCGACCCTCCCTCTGCTCACTGCAGCAATGTGTGACAAAGAGTGACCTGACGTTACACTATGATCCCCTAATCCTCAGTTTGACGGGGTAGAACGTGGGGATACCTCAAGGCTGAGCTAAGCTTCGACCACCTACTCCCTCCCATGGGCAGGGAGATCCAGACCATCATCTCGTCCTCCAGTGGGACCCTGTGTTGAGGTGGGAGGGCAGGAACCGGAGGAATGATGGTAAGCTGGATGGCGAGATCCACCATGGAGACCATCAGTCAAGAGGATTCTCCACACACACTCCAGTAGGGCAGTTCCACCTCTCCTTCACCCATGGAGAAGCACAAAGGCACCAGGGCAAAAAGCTAGGATTTGGGTTTTGGAAATGGTAGATGTGAATAATGAAGTATAAACTTCAGGCTCAAGAACCAAGGGGGAGGCAAGTGGCAGAAAAATGTAAGATAAACCAAAAGTGCTAAATTCCACTTAATTTACATGTTTGAATCAACTGTTTTCCTGCTATTACCACCTCTTTAGGAGCACCTGACTCGTAAGGATCTCCTACAGTCCTAATAAATTAAAGTAATACTTCAGGGACGTTACTAGTTTTTAACTAGCTCCCTCACCCTCTTAGTTATGTCATCGCTGCATTAGGATCAACATAACAGGCTTTTAACCAGAACAGGTTGTGGTGGCTGAAATAAGATATTCTAAAAATAAGATTTTTATAAATGTGACACATCAGCCCCTAGCAATAGCAACAATACCAGATATAGCTTCTGTATAATGCACGAACACAGGCTTACTTCCATGAATCAACAGTTTTGCATTAAAGTATAAAATCATCATCATATACAGATAACTAAAAGTGAAGATTGGTTAGAAAAGAAATTTTATTTTACATGAGTATTTGTACCTCCAGTGATATAATGCGATTATGGAGGTCAAATAACAATTCTATTACTTAAGTTACATAACTCAAAATAGGGTGCATGTCAATGCAAGAACAACATGGAAAGACGGCTGCTGTTTTCTATTTATTCACTGCTGCTAATTCAGATTGTTTCTTTTACAGTACTTCTGTTCTGAACTGCTTTTGCAAAAGAAATTTTCTTACAAAAAGTCCAAGTTCTTATATCATAAGGCACGAAAGACATTTTCGCAAAACCAATTCTACGCTATGCTCTGTAGCTAAAAAGGGATTCTTCTCTTGCAAAGGTCCCAGCATAGACTACCAACCTCGAACACCAAAGAGCAAGCAAGCTGGGGAATCACTTCCCAGTCTGACCCAAGTTACTGTCCTCAGCTGGTGTGGTCCCACTGCTACAAGGCATTACCAAGTCCTCCGGTACCGCACATGCACAATGCTGCACCACACCAAGAGTCAGCAGAAGCATGTGGTAGCTTTTCTTTACTTGTGAAAATAATTAGGAAACTGTCTGTTGAAAAGTAAAGAAGCTTCCCAACTTTCTGTTGACTGGAGTGGACTTTGGTATACATAGCAACAAAGAAAATAGAATCTGAACGCAATCAACTATTTAAACAGGAAAAATTGCTATTTTGGGGGATATGACTTGCTCTTCAGCTTATGTTTTAAATTGCATTTATTTTTTTAATGAACATTACCAATACTCTTATTACAGAAGCATAGTCCTGCAGTACTATCCTTAAATATCAAGACCAAAGGACTTCAACAAAATTTTTGACCTAGGAAGGTCACTTGCTTGTTTATATAGTAGAACATGGCACCTCTAACGAAATAGAGTTCAAAGTGAAACTTAACACTCTACAGCCAAGCTTTCCAGATTAGGACTCCCTAACGTCAGTTTCCTATTTCCACAACTAGGCATTTCCAGAGAATATCAACTATACTAATGCTTCCTCTAAAGGCACCTTTCCTTTTGAAAACCACATAGTGAATTATAAAGTTTAGAGCCTAACTTTTAGGCCACAAAGATGGAAAATATTGGCCTCAAGCTTTCCTCTTCAACATTTCATTTCGTCTGAAGTTTTAGCCAATCAACTGGTCAATGCAAATGAATCAAGAAGTAAATAAAATCATATTAAAAGATGGCATCTTTAGCAAGAGTCCATGGGGCTTCTATCAGTGTTGGGGATCTCATGACAGCGACAGCAATAGGGGGGTGCTTACTACCTTCAGAGAGCTATGTCAGGAGCTGCCCAAACATTGCTTCACTGCAGTTACAACTGAATGTACTCTAGTGCTTGTCCTTCTTCCTAGCACCCAGGAAGATTAGTCCTGACAAAGTACAGGAGACATGATCTTCGGTCTGTGCAGTCACTGAAATCAATGGTGCTATGACAATTTACACCAGCTGAGAACCTTGTTCAAAATCTCTGAGTGCAACTCGTCAGGGTATGTGATGCTTTCTTCTCCTGCCCTATGCTTCCTTCCTCGTATCATCAAGGCAAAGCTACCGCTTTAGTCCCACGCAACTCTGTAAAGAACAAAAATGGTGACAGCAAGCCTTAGAGAGGGAGCAGGAAAGGGCACAGCCAAGCACTAGAGGTGGGAAGGGACTATTTGATCCAGGTCAATGCCAAAGATTGTCCTGCGCTGGCTGGTGGATGCTTATGAAATGAACACGATGCGGGTGGCACTAAATAAATACTTGTTATTACGGTGCTGTGATCATGACTAACACACACACAAAGTATTTACAGGCCAAGTATGGAGCTCTTTGGCAGTGTGCTGAGATGGTTGGGTGCAGACACCAGTTTGGAAGCGCTCAAGTCACAGCACCACATGACGACCCCAAAGTTATTATCTTGTGCTAAGGCAAAGGGCCTGTTAATGTCTCACACACATGATAAAGGTTCTTTCAATATCAACAGAATCCAAGCAGAAAATGATAGTTACAATTTTTAGTGCTTTTCCCATACTTTCATGCTTAAAGAAGTGCAACTTTGCAGGATTCAGACAATATTAAAAGATTTATTGCCATTTTGCACAAGTACATAAAAATCACATGGACAGTCAATTAACTAAATTAATAAGTAGTGGTGAAACCCCTAGGAAAAGGTTAGTGCAACAGGTTTTTAATCCTGTGAGCACCTATTAAACTTAATACTTGTACTGTGAGGTTTTAAATGAAGATGAGGTTTGGAAGTCTGTTTATAATATGCCTCCTGTAAACACCTGAGCTGGGCATAACCTGGATGAAGATTAAGAAGTACTCACAAAGGTCTGTGAAAATCCTTGAATTCTTGTCTTGCTAGTGCTAAGAGCAGGAACACCACCACATTCAGGTTTTAAAGAAAAATAATAACTTGCATTCAGTTTTGTAATGGCTTCAGTAAAAATACAAATGAGTCATACAATACTTCCCTTAGATTTTGCTGAAGTATTTTTCTGTGTGAGAGTTCACTCCAATATCCACTTACCTCTGTGGTGGTTTATAAATATTAGTACAGAAAGTTGAAGTCTGTGTATTTTTATCATATAATAATAATGCAGGTGTTCACAAACCAATTGGGTACTCATTGATAATGAGCTTTCCAGGTGACTGCACTATTAACAAAGTAACACTTTTCCTACATGTTAGAATTACCTCTGAAAATATACCTGGAAAATAAAAGCATTAACAAAGCATCACAATGGTATAACAGCTCTTTGGTTACGGGATCCTGAAGGAGATAATTAGACAGTTTTCAGTTATCTTAAATTTTAAGTGTTTTAACTATTTGCAAACTGACACCTACCCAGCATATTTATTTATGCAATAAGTGACATTATCTAAGACTTTATAAAGCAGTAAGAAGTTGCTAGATTATTTCTACAAGCACTTTTTATTAAGCAATTTAAAATTACAAGCGCCTTAATACCAATTTCAAGGGGGTAAGATGAAGCCTAAAAACAGTCAGATGATCATGCATTATGGCAATTAAAACTTTTATAATTAAAGTTACTCCTATTATACATGTATATACACACACCTATACATACACATTTCAGTATTCTATAATAAATCTGCATGAACACTGGAATTGACTTTGCATTTTCCTGTATTTGAAATAATTACATCCAACCATTTTTGTGGCTTACCAATTTACCAGTGGCTTTTACCATCATTCACCAAAAGGTAAGCGTAATAGTGTTCTTCACTGAACAGAGATACACGAAGAAGAAAGACATTATCTTCAGTATACCCTTGGTAAATGAGACATATATTCTCAATGACATCTTTGCAAAAGCTTTACTTCAAAGTATACAGGACCAGCCAAGGCGGCATACATGCTAATACCCAGGAGCATCGAAGGTCTGACTCCACTCTGCAGTCTGGAGGACCAGTCAACTAAATGAAGATGATCATCCACAGCTGGACAAGCAAAACAAGTGTTTATCACCTTCGTGTCTCACTATGTTTAAATGTACTGAAAAACTAAATGTTTATTCTCCACTGTAGAGAAGCGCTTTCTGGAAAAAAGTTCTTCAGAAATTAAAAAACAGGCTAAAAATCTGCTGTCAAACAGGCAAAACTCCCTGCTGACTTCATCTGCTATTACTGCAGCTACTATTAAATTTACCCTTTCTACAGCATCAGAACTTAAAATATTCTAAATAACAGAAAAATCTCTTTGGATGCTTGCTGACTGCAGGAACCAGGGACAACATGAAGAAGAAGAACAAACTAATTACATGTAACAAACCTCATACAAATCACCTTGGATTTCCTGCATCAAAAAGCTGGAAAAACATAAGCAAAGAGATATATCCTTCCTTAACACATCCCAGTTCCACATTTCCAGTAAGAGCACACTCCAAAGGCAAAGTCCTGGGAGAAAGAACTTCCATCTCAAGCTTCCTAAGGCCTTTTTTCCCCACCAGACACTAATGTCGGGCACTGCTGATAAGCATATAGCATGGGTGATAGGTTTAGCAAAAACAGGATGGTTGCAATTACTTTGTTCTGGACCAGCTGGAATTTCCAATTGGTTTTCCCGAAGGAAAACTGCCCTTCTTTTTGGTTGTTTAGCGAGGGATCATGCAAGTCTTGGAAACAAGTCAAGATATGAATATCTGCAAGGGGAAAAAAAAAGTACAAATCTTAACCATCCACAGAGTGAGCATGTCCCAGTGTTGAAGACCACTCTATAATGTCGAGCAAGTGCCCTCAAGTGATAGAACAGCCAGAGACTTTAGAAGATCCTCAAATACACTGTCCCTGCTCGCTACCTCTTCTCTTGATCAAGCTGCATTTCAGCCATTTGACTTTAACCCAATCTCAGTTCTTGGTGCAGAGATATATTGGGATACAAGTCCTAACGAAAGAGAGACAAATGCCAGGTATCATCATTATACTGATAACACAGCAGCCTGTATGTTCTTGTGATTTCTCTAGACATATCACAAAGATCCTGTCCAACCCCACAGAAATGCGCCAAGCAAGGACTATGGAAATATTATCTGTCTTTTAAGAAAGGTATTGCAAAACTCTCTTAATATGTTCCTCAGTCAGCTGTGTTAGAAGTATCCCACTAGTAGGAGGTTGAAGGCAGTAAGGAATGGAGGAAGACCAGAGATGGTCCTGGATCTTCTCCTTTGTGCTTGAACATTTCCATGACAATCAGAGCCTGTTTCACCCTGTGATCCAAGGACAGAGAGAGTCTCCAGGAGGCCTGCCAGCACTTCTCAACCCAGAATCACTATTCTTTTACCAAGGAAGAAAGGCTATCTCTCTGATGATTTTCCTTTGGTTAAGGCTTGTTCAACACCAGTATCATCGCTCCCTTACGCTAGGCATAATGATCATTATCCGCAGCTAACATGAAGTTGGGCACAAATGCCATTTGCAATGTTGCAAGATACTTCAGAAAAATTCATTGGAGGGGGGACAATGTCAACAAGATCCTTTCCTTTCTTTAACGCTATGCTCAAGCTTGTGAGAGTGAATCCAGCCCAAATTTGAGGGTTTTTTTAAATGAAAAATCTTTGGAGAGAGGAAGAAATGTTTCCCAGTTGACTGAAGGACCTTTAAAAAAATTCTATTGCTCCAGAGTCTGTAAACAGAAGGCAGGAAAAAAAACCCAAACACCAGGTATCTCCTCTTCTTCTCCCAGACTACTGAGAAGTATATAATTCCATGTCAAAAGCAACATGACCACTGAAACTCTCCCCAAAAATGCCCCATTGTCTTTATATGTAATCCATAAAGAGGATCGCTGAGAGGAATTCAAACAAGGGAGCAGACTGATAACATATAGAGCTAAATTGTTAAGAATAAGGTATGAGAAGACCTGCGCCTTTGACTCTCAATGCTCAAAATACTCAATTTAACATGCTCAAAGACTCTACTGAAATTATCAGATTTTGATACTTTTCTTCTCAAAGGCAAAAAAATACAGAAAGACTATGGATAGAGACAGCAATCAAACTATGACAATGAAATGCTTTCCTTAGCTTGATTACCTTGTCAAAGCCAGGTTTATCTAAAGCATAACCCCTTGATACTTGGAACCAAGACTACTGTCTTGTAGACAAGCTGGCATAGTTGGCACATGGGCTAAGAGATCAAGTACAAGCAGCCCTCTGTTATTGCCTACACAAAGGGAAAAATTACATTGGATTGTGAAGAGTGCCAGGCTGGTACAATTTTCTGAAGGTGTTATTCTCCAAAATTTGACTGTGATTTCTTAAAAATAAGCTTGTAGCTCATATAACTGTGAAGACAACATTGAAAATGTGAACTAGTATAAAACAACATGTTCCCAAATGTGAAAACAATCCCAAATCATACCTCTCAGAGTAAAAACTGGCCAGTTCATCAAGACGATTGTTGACTTGGAAGACTAATATAAATTTTCAATGTTTAGTAAGCAAAGGATTGTGATAATAGGATCATCAGGAAAAAAGTCCAGTCTTATAAATGTAATACAGTCATGCTTGGTATTTGGCAAATGAGTAAGATTGGACCCAGAACGATACCATTCACTCTCATCTCTGCTGTAACTTCCAGTCTGCATGCAGAGCAGGTCTCTCAGGACCAAGAGCCAAGACAGCTCAAGTCCAAGGCTTGGCAGATTCTCAGTCTGCTGAAAGCAAGGTGGAAGTCTACTATTTGTGAAGAATATTATACATTATGCCTATCACTAACATTTAACAAATAAATACAAAGATCCTTACCAAAACGCAAGCTGTTCAATGTTAAAACAAAGCAAAATCTGCACCCTCCCGATTGATGGAAATAAATTAAAATGAGCATTTGCCACATGGAATTCTGATTCCTCCAACATTGAAATGTCTTACTTCTTGGAATGTAAGTCAAATCACTACTGAGCTGGGTCACAGCTCCCTCCTCAAGTTCCTCATTAGCAAAACTCTTACCTAGAGCCGATCTGCTTTAGTTTCTTAGTTCAGTGCAGCCTTCTTTGATGGCAGCTTCATTGACAGCTCTGTTCCTAATTTTCACATCTTCTCCCCTCCCTTTTTAACTCCCTGTGCCCACTTCCAGTTAGAGGTGTCATTCCCCCCCAGAGAAAAATGCTAAGAGAAAAAGCATCAGGCCCTCAGCTTTCTGAATTAATTTTGGGGTACTGCATTTAAATGCCTTCCAAGTAGAATGAATATGTATAGTATATTTTAATTTGCCTTCTTACTGGATTAATTTATCTCTTCCTGACTATCATATCTCCTTTCTCTGGAAAAAAAAAATAAATAGAAAGGAGCTCACCAGCATTACAGAAAGCAGAGGTTATTTTGAATACATCAGCGAGTTCTTCCAATTCTCATCTGTCAACCATTTGCACAAATTCTTGAAATGGAACTTCTCAGGTGTGGAAGGTTAAGAGGGTCTGTGAGCGACCGCACAACCACGGCTTGTATGAGTTATATACACATATCAAAAAGAACAGATCTCATAGTGAACAAGTGTCATCAGACCAAAATTCATCAGCTAAAATACCTTAGTCTCCATTCTTTTCAGAGTATCACTGAAATTTTTAGGATGCCATCAGAATGGAGTTTTAGCTCGTTATGGTAATTACACACCGTAGGATCAAGGTTTTGTACTTGGCAAACAAGAATCCACTTTACATGAATGCTTACAATTTGTATTCATATTTATTCAGGAGAAAATGTCCCCATTATCACGCGACAACCTTCCACTGAGGTTTTTTTTTAGCAGATTATTATATTTTATGTTTTGGCATATACAGAAGATGACACAAATTGGTTCCTCGTGCGCATTCAAATGAGAAGTTACTATCCATCACGTCAGGGTCTACTTCAACACTAGTTTGTGTCTCATTAATGGAGTAAGTTAAAATGTTCTTTAAGAAGCCATTACGATACGTTCTATCACTAATCCTGCCACAGACGGACACTCTAGTTTTCCTCACTGATGCCGTTGCTGTTGAGAACAGTATGGAGCACACCTTGATTTCGTGCGTGTGGGCATGCATTGCCACTGCTCACGAAGCAGAAGGAATTTTGCAAGGCATATGGCAACATGCATCGGTCCACATGCTAAAAATCCTCAGGAAAACCGTTACTGCACGTGTGCAGCAAATTGAGTTCCAAATGAAATTCTCGGGTATCATTTTCTTCTCACCCAATACCAACACTGCCTTCTTGCCACAAGGTAAAATAACTGTTTGTTAAGATGTGTTTTTTGAAGGTGAGCCTCTTCTGAGACAACCGAAGCATAAACCATCATTCTGATCTCTACACACTTCTGCTTTTCATCCCCCCCCCCCTTTTTTTTTTCTTTTTCTCTCCTAAACAACCGTAGCACTTCGCTCAACGCACCTTCCTTAAACCACCGAAAGGACAAACGGCGGTGCCTGGAAGCCGAGACCTCCCTCGCTCGCCAAGTTTCAGACCAGGGCACACCGCGGCCAACTTACAAAGACCGAAGAAAACCCACGTCGGCAAATGCCAACACTGACACAACACCCCCCCCCCCCCCGATACCCCCTCCCCACCCCGAAATCAGCAGCTACCGGCTCTACCCTCTGTCCTACCTCTCCCCCCCGGGGTGCAGCACCCCGGGGGGGAGTGGGATGCCCACCTCCTCCCACCCCCGGGATTAACCATTACTCGGTAACGCGGGGACGGAGCACACCGTGGCTCCCCCCCCCACACACACACACCACCACACCACACCGGCCCGCTCAAAACTCACCAACCGAGAGCACCGGCTCCGCTGAAACAACTCCGCCCGCTCCGCTGCCCACCGCCGACCCCCGCCCGCCCCGGGAACGCGGCGCCCCGCAGCGCCGCCGGGAGACGGAGGAGGAACGGCGGGGAGGGGGGGGGGGAAGAACCGCCGCCCGCCCCAACGCCGGCGGAGGGGGCACCGGCGAGGCAAGGGCTGACATAATCCTGCGAAAGCGGTAACCGCAGGCGCCGCCGGCTCCCGCCCGCCTCCCGGGGTCCGCCGCCGGCTTTTCCCTTCACCGTGGCGGCGGGGGGGGACGACGACAGACCCCGCGCCGTGTCCCCCGCTCCGGGCTGTACGGCGGGGCGGGGGTGGTGCCCGGCTTTCCCCCCCCCCCACACACACACACCCCCCCTCCCCTTCACCGCGTTCTCCCAGCCCTCCGGTCTCACCTAGGAGCGGCGGCGGCGGCGGGCTGAGCTGCCGAGCCCGGCGGGGGCGGGGAGGGAAAGGGGTGGAAGGGGGAAGGGGGGGGGGGGAAGGAAGGCCGACGTCTGCTCCGCAGCCGCTACCCCTCCGCGCTGAGCATCTTCCCCGCGGTGAGTCAGTCAGTCAGTCAGGGAGGGAGAACGCCGCCGAGCCGCGCACACCGGAGCCCCCCCCCCGCCGCCCTCCCCGTCCAGCCTCCGCCGCCGGGCGCTTCTCTCTCTCTCTCTCCCCCCCCCCCCCCCGACTTCTCCTCACAACTCCCCGCCTTCCGCGGGGGCGCGCGCGCCTCGCGCGCCTCGCGCGCTCCCGGGCCGCGCGGCTCGCGGCGGTCTGTGGTAAAAGGGGGCGGGGGCGCGCTCACCGCGGCGTTTGCGCGGGTCGCTGCGGAGCGGAGCGGAGCGGAGCCGCCGCGCCACCTCCTGCCCCCGCCGTTACTATGGATATAGGCCCCTACCGCTCCTCCGCGCCCACCCGCGCAGGGGGACCGGCTAAAACGCCACCGGAGGGGGAAAAACGCTGCCCCGGGGCCGCGGCGGCGGTGGGGGGGTCCGCGGTGCGGAGGGTCTCGGGGTCCCGGTGGAAGTCAGTCCCCGCCGGCGGCTGGCGAATACCTTCGCTTGTTCCCTCGGCAAAACCGCTTTTTTGGGGTTTGGGGTTTTTTTGGGGTTTTTTTTTTCGACAACAGTGTCTAAATAAATCTCGGCAGAGCTCGAATTCCTGCGTTAATACGAGCAAATAAGCATCCCACGGGACTGCTTACTTCAGCGCCTGCATCCCATTAAGCGGCACCCGCGCCGGCTAATAAGGGAAATAAAATACAAAAGATAACGCCCCTGTAATTTAACTTTACAAAATGTCAGAGGACAGAGTTGCACTTTCAGTCCCCCGTGGCGGCTCTTATCTCTGACTCCGCTTCCCCGAGGAAGTTACACATTTGATGGCTGAGCACATTATCTGACAGGCTCAGCCAGCGGAGGCTGGAAGAAACATTTTAACCGAGTCAAAAAATTGGACTCCGTTCCAGCAGGTGAAGCGGTGGGGAGTACGGGGTTTGTAACGCGGGGCTGCGTTCCGCTGGCCCGCTCCCAGCAGACTTGTCCCAGACGCCGGCCCCGGGCCCTTGAGCTTGCCTTTGGAGCTACCAAGTCTCCAGGAGAAGCGGCTTTTCCGTGGAATAAAAGGCTTAATAAAAAAAAAAAGCGAAGGAAAAAAATTAAGCGTCGCTCTGCGGGCACGGTTTGAGACAGCCGATTCATGGTGCTGAAAATTCACAGTCGGTTTCAGCCTCTGCAAAGACGAAGAACGCGGACGAATGATGTAGAAGCTGCAGACCCGGTATGCCAGCACGGCAAACTTTCCAAGCACACGTACAAGTCCACAGTCTGAATTTCTCAGCGACCTCACATTGACTAAATGTAGAAACCTAATTCATGAGCCCTTTTGTTTGGCATGTCCAACCGCATGCGCTTATCTAGAACTTGGAGGCGTAGACGGCTTTGAGCACCTAAATAAATCCTATTTGGGGCTCTGTGTCCCTCAGAGCATCAATTAGGTCTTAAACGAGTGCTAAGCTGCATTTTTTCAAAAGGAAATCTTTCAAGAAGTGAACGATCGTGTTCATAAATGGTTCTTTTGGTTATTAACAGTGTTGATCAACACCCTTTCTCTCCAAAAAGCACTGCTGTGGCATGTGCACAGCCCGCGAGCTCGGCGACGTGTAATGGGTCAACTGGAGTGACTCAACTCAACGCGGTGCCAACTTCGAATGCACGAGTACGTGTGTGAGGGAACGCAGAGTAAGCTTTGCTATGAACCACTAAGAGCAACTCTTGATTATTTAAGAGCTGAAAGGAATGCTTAAAGTAGCAATGCAAACTCCTAGAGATAGAGTTTTCTGTACCATAACTGATTTTAGTTAATTAGCCCTGCCAAATCAATGTCGGGGAACCCCAAGCATTAATTCAAAAGCACGTCTTGGGATGAGGGTTGGAAAGTTATTTTGATTTTAACTGAATACTCTCTGCTTCTTCGCATAGCTCCATTTTTTTCAATAAAATCTTATAGATGCAGTCTGGTGTTTACATAGATTTGATGTAGCCCATACGGAGAAGGACGGAACGGAACACAAAAGTTTCATTTCATCCTGAATCAGGAGAAAACATAAACACCTCACAACGTTTCCTGAATACAATTCCAAAGGTTTAGACTGTAAATATGAAAATGACCATTTCAAAACATTTCTTTTTCATCTTTTCAAAACATGTTGATGCAGTATAAAATATTAAGTCTGAATTGTCAGTGTCATTTTTGTTCTGACATGAACAGGTCTTTTCAAAGCAGGCGTTTTGGCAGCATTTCCTTAAAATGTCGAATGATGTTTATGGATTTGTCTAAACTTTTCCAATACCTCGGATCTCTATCCCTCCAGCTAACAAGACTTTCTGCACAGTTCCAACTGACTTTGTCCTGGATTTTGTGATCTGCATCTATAAATTGAAATCAGATCTTTAGTATAGGTGGGATGTGATCCATTAACAGCTTTCTGAGTTAGGAGCAATACTTTAATGGACTTGCTAAGCTGGAGGAGAAACAAGTTAAGCATGTCAGCGTGAGCCCGATGTGATGACGGCAGAGCACGGTAGAAGTGCCGGCCGTTTTCTATACCTGCCATAAACTTCATTACTTCCACTGATTGTAACATATTGCAGACTATAGCAGCTCTGCATGAAGAAAGCAAGCATGTTAACAGCCAGCAAGTCCTGGGGAAGGATGAAGGTTTCTAGCGAGGTAGTGAAAGAAAGGGCATTTTTTTAGAAATTCAGAAGCTCGGTGAGGAGCTCAAACGTGAACGCAGGCTGTTGTACTATTCTGACGGGGGAGATCTGCGTGATTTCAGCACAAGGCACAGCTCCCAGTCCGGCCATCTCGCCTTCACCTCGCCTGGATGCCTTTCCAGCCAGTAGGTCTTTCTCCAAGGTCTGACCGCCTGTAGCAGTCAGGGCTGCGTCAGCGGCAAGTGTGACACGTCTGCACCTGCATGACATCATCAGCCCAGACAGTTGTACCTGATGATGTCAGGTACCTGATGCCTCTCGTTTCAGAATTGAAGACGAGGTTGCCTACCCTGACAGGACCAGATCGGGAAAGATAAAACTAAACGAAGCGCTGGACCGTTCACCTCTGTCAGAGCAGGAATGTGCGGTGGGATGCTTCACCGTCTGTTCTGTCGGGGAGATCTGTTACTATAAAGAGAAAAATTTTGCCTCCTTCATAGTTGTGAATGGGCCATTTCTTCAGTTAATGTTCTCGTGGAGGTCACGGGTTGGGCAGAAATGGGGGGGGAGAAGTGGGGACTGGTTCGAGGGCTGTGCGGGCCACTGTGTGTTTCAAGAAGCGTGGTGAGTTGTCTTTTCCAGAAGGCAGATTAACAACTTATTTTAGTAATGGGGATCTAGTTAGAAGGGACAGGGATCCATTTAATGAGTTTGAGCAAGTATTTTTCAAAGCTCCAAAATCTTAGATGTGTACGTTGAGGCCAAACTCAATCAGTGACGGTATGGGTGGATCTGATTAGATCAGAAATAGAATTTTCTTTTCTTAAAAATTCCCTGTGTTTTTCATTGAACTGATCAGCGAAGTATGCTGATGTGCTGAGCACAGCGATCAAAGCTTGGTCCAATATTTCATTTATCTGTTGGTCTGCAGATCACTATGAGGAGCTGCTCTGGTGGCCATGATTCTTCTTGTAAGCAATTGGGCAGCTTGCTTTCTCTTGTACAGCCATGGGACAATCCTGTCAGATTGTTCTTGTGAGTGGCTTCAGAATTTTGGGGGTGCCGTTACACATTTCAGCAAGCTTCATCCATTGCGGTTGATTTGTGGACCTGGTTCTCTTAGCTGACATGATGCTAGAAGGAAACTCATAACTCCTAAAAGTTGACATCATGGGATTCTCCTAACGTGGCAGTGGCTTAGGCTGAGCAGCAGTGGTTCGACAAGGATGTGTTCAGGAATTTCAGATGAGGATTTCAGGAAAAGACTACCGTTATCATATTTGTCTGAATCAAAAAAATATCTGACCAGTGGGGTAGTATGATGAGGAGGTGTCCATTCCTAAAGGATGGCTAGAACTGGATCTGGTTTCCTATACTTGTATTTGTACCTATATGTACCTTAAAATCAGGTACTTTGGGGCATTTGTCATCATTGTGGAAACCGCTTGTAGGCAGAAACATTCATGACCACAGACTCCAGACCTGAGTCGCCTCCAGGTGAAAGGAACAGAAATGTCTCACACAACTGACATTTCAGAAATTGGGGAGTTAGATCATTTCTGGAAAAGGAGCATCTTAATCTAGAGCATAAAAGACCATTTTAAATAAAGAAACCAGTTATCACATCCATAGAGTTAATTACATCCCAGATTTCCCAGGCTCAAACCACAAGTATCACCACACTGTTCTTTGATGAACAAGTCAAAATAGACCTAGATTTTTAACAAAATGGCCCCGAACAGTTACTTGTCCTACTGACAAACAATGTCACGCATATTTTCAGGGAAAATGATATCTGTCAGAACAAAGGGAGGAAATTTGTTTTCTACTTAAACTTCATTGTTAATAAACAATTAGCTTCATGCTGGGAATTTTTAGTCATAGAACATTATTGTCCTTTACCAATAAAGTTTATTTCTGAAAATAAGCTGAAGCAGCTTCTTTTCAGTAAAATTTAAAAATATTATATCCTGATTGTTCGAATAACTTCTCCAAAAGTTTGTGCTAATTTTTTTTTTCTTTCAACAGTGCTGAAAAGTTCTGTATTATAATAACTTGACTCTTTGTTACAGATAAGTATTTGCTAATTTGAATGGCTTTGCTGATATCCATACCCTTACTGGTTGATACTCTATCAAGGGATCTAGAAAGTCAGAGCAAGATAAAATTAATTCTTGTTTGCAAGTAGGGAAGTGATCTTTAATAAAAAGCAAGATAAAATGATTTAAAATACTTAACAGGACTGCTTTTATAATCCTTTCTCAGAGCCAAATACATTCATTTTGAATTGCCCGAATAGGGACCGAACAGATTGACTCCATATCATAGGTTGTTATAAATACACATAAACATTATAATATGCCGATAGCGGGGTAAAATAATTGTTTAGGTATGTTTACTGAGCAAGCAAAATCATGTTGTGAATCCAGTAGACAAACAAAAAAGGTATTAGGAATTTTTCCTAGTAAATTATGCTTGCCAAAATGACCCTATAGCTGGCTCAGGGTGAGTATACAGGGGGAAGGGATGCAGGGGAGAGGGAGAGCTGCAAACAAGAGTCACAGAAGTCTGTTATTGGAATTGTGTGCTATGCACGGTCCTTAAAGTTAAGCACGCAATGAAGACTATGCACTTGGTAAAATATACGTACATAATTCTCAGGGGGTCAGCACTCAGAGGATGGGATCTTGCTGTATCGGACAAACACTTCCGATAGCTTAAATATTCTAGAGAAGAAAAGTTAAGAACTAGAAGGAAATCTAGCTATTTTCCTCAACCAGAGTTGTCTTTATACATTTCTTTTAACTCCAATCTCAGAAGCTCAAGTGCCTATGTTTCAGAATAATTCAGAATTAATTTTGATTTTTATTCTTAAAATTGTCCAGTGTTGGAGAAAAGTCCAAAGAAGCTGATAAATTTGGGCTATACCATCTCTCTGGAAACAGCAAGTCCAAATAAAGTTGTGTGGGCATGCAGTTATTGTGGGACCCACACCCAAAGAGGTATCTGGAGCTGTCTTCTGGAACCACTGGAGTCTCTGCAGGGGCTGGTGCTCTGGTGGGGTTTGGGGAGGAATTCTCACCAGCAGACACAGATTGTGCTCTTTTTTTTTTTTTTTTTTTCCCCCAGGACTATCTCATGGATCTATAAAAACAATTAAACATCAATCAAACAAGAAATTTAATATCTGAAGATCACCTGATTGGGCAAATAGGGATGTCTTGTTCATGCAGGCTCACCCATCTGGTTCTTGCTTGCTAAGAACTAACTAGGACCTGAGTGCCAAAGGAATGGAGTAACTACAAACCACCTTAACCCGCCGCTGAATACGGTGTCAAGAAATGAACCGGGCAATTACTGCTGGCGGTGGTGGTTATATACATGAAATATTTGTAAAGACAGTTTCTCTGAGAGCCCAAGACAGCACAAGGGAGTTCCTGAGATAGTACAGGTTTGAGGCTTTTCGGTTTTATTTCACTAAAACGACCCCAGAAGTGAAGAGGCATTGCAACCCAAATTGATGTAAAAAAGATACAAAAATAGTTTCTAAAAGACCATATAGAATCTAGTTTGAAGCATCTTTAATTTTTCTCATGGAATATCCATATGAGTATGAAGTATAATCTGGTTTCAAGGAGGTTAATGATTCTTGAAATCTTTAAAAGAAACAAAGACATTTAGGAAAAGTACATAGATCCATTTTATTCTTGTGACCACAATGGTTATTCTACCTCTGACTAACTAGGGATGAAAATAAAGAGATGAGCGAACAGATATAATCTAATGTGTGATCAGAAAGCGAAGCAATGGAAAAGAGTGAAAATCTGCTGTTAATCCTGACTAAGAAATGTATAAAGCGGAATATTACCTCAGAACTGTAGAACAGAATATTTGCTTCCTAGTAATCAGACAACTAAACAGGGACCCATGAAGCGAATGTATGTGAACGTTAGTGTGTGTGTTTTTATTGCGAGAAGGGAAGCAATAATGGGTATTGAACTGAAGGAAAGAGACACCTGGCTCGGCCGGTTGGTGGTCTTCGTGTGGAAAAAGAAAGCATAACATCTTAAAAGTTGTTTTGTTCTATTATTTTTCCTGTAACAGTACTATCTTTAAAACTTGTAAGCCACAGAGGAAGGAATGAATGGTTCACAGAGAGTTAGAGAGAGAAGGCTAGTTGAGAAAATTAATTTTGAGCTGGACAGTATAGTTAGTCCAAAAATACCATGAGATGATCAGCTTTGAAGAGAAAAGAAACTTCCCTTGACTTTAGAAATGCATGTGTATGCATGCAGAATGTATATCAACACTAAATATATGGCTTCAAATGTGTATTTAATGGCACCGTAAGATGCATATGCATGTTTTAAAAAAACCCTAAATACTGAATATAAGTATTGGTGTCAAAGGCCATGCTGCAGATAATTACTGTATTGTAACAGTGGCCATAATGTATTGGCACTCTTCAAATATTAGATACAAATGGTCTATTTCTGAGACTCTGCAGTGTAAAATTTGTCAATATATTATTAACAGATTGATAGATGGATTATAAAGTAAAATGATCGGAAAAAAGTCAGAAGAGAATCAAAAGATACACAGTATCATTACTAGGTAGCCTATTTAGTTATCCTAATTTACTGATAGATGTAGTTTCTTCATAATTAACATATGCCATTAAAAATACTGAATTTTTATTTGGAAAATCTAATTGAAGCATTTCTTCCTGGAATGGTGTGTTTTGAATAGGTAAAACAAAATGAAATATTCCATTTGAATAACTTTTTTTTTTCCCCAAGTCAAAAAAACATTGGCTAACTTTCCAAATCAGTGACTTTCTCACACGGGATCTATAATTAAGATTTCTACTTTTTCCCAGAAAGGCAGAGTCCCTCAAGGTCTGTCTTCCACTACAGTACGAAATTCCTTCTGAACAAGTACCATGGTGAAAAGGAGGAGGCACTAGGCTACGGACTGTTACGAAGTATGTCTATGAAGAGTGATCCCACATGTAAATGAATGCAGTAGGCTTTTAAACTACAGTGCTACTATTTTATTTAGACTGAAAATTAAAAAAAAAATCTGGCTATGTCCAAATTAAACTTTTTCAGAATATTTTCTGCATTCAACATTTTGTGACTTCAGTTTCTTGAATAAGAAGAAGAATGAATAAAGGAAATTTGAAAGTTATAGAGTATTCACTGGATGAAAAATCTTTATCATTTTAAGAAAAAGATCTATTCAAATTTTAGGAAGTAATCAAAGACAAAACATATGTTGTAAAAATACAAACCCACTTGAATGATTCAGAAAATGCCTATCTTCAAGGGCCAGATGGGATTGCTACATAACAAATGCAAAGCAAAGGTACAATGACCTTTAATTCTCTCCCCAGGATCAAACATAAATTGATCCTACGTTAATATTCCACACTGCTGCGAAGGAGAGAAACGTGTTGTTTTTCTGTATTAAGATACTGGAACGTCAGACCATAAGACAATTTATGGCAAAGGGGCTGATCTAAGGAACCTGTCTCCGCTCGTGGGAACGCTTGCGTTGTAGAAGGGCGATAACGCACCCCCTCCTCCTGGGCTCATCAGCACAACATCATGTTCTGTGGGCACACCTGACTGACACGTGTAAACCAGGAGAGAGAATTTCCAGACTCTCCCGGCTCCTTCCCCTCTCAACATCACTCTTAAATTTCCCCTTAAATTGGCCTTTTCCTCCTCCTTGTTTGTAGGGTTCCCTTTAGGCTCGGATGTTTTTTTTCCTGCACGCTGGAAAACCACAAACCAAATACTGCGCAAGATGGCTATGCAGTACTCGACAATGATTAAAGATCAGAGAATTGTCTAAGGATGCGGTATTTAAAAGGATGCGCTCTGGCCAAGGAAGCTGGGTAGACTGTAGCTGAACGGAGATGTTTGGGAAACAAGATCTACGTGGGATTATAGAGTTAAGCAAGTGCCATCCGGAGGAAAATGACATAACAGGAACTGTCTACAAATAATTAAAGGCATGTCATAAAGTAGGCCATTTTTTGGATTAATCAAAGAAGACCGAGGAACTCATTTAACATGTAGAAGGGAAAATTTAGGTTACACATTAGGAAAGACTGTATAATATCTGAACAAATACAAGTTCGTATACAAAACGCAGTGTGCTGTCGCTAGCTTAAAGTGAAAAACCGTTCAAGCAGTCTTTCATTTCTTGGGGTGATTTAGAAATAATTAAATAAACCCTGTGCTTTATGAGAGAAAGTATCAGGTGACCTCTAGAGGTCATCTCAAGCCCAAGCAACTCTGCAGCTACAACAACCTATGGCTTTTGGTAAAAGGCACCAAAAATGTAAGACCGATTTACACCTCTGTACTGTACACAATTAGACTGTGTTTTAACTACCCTCTGGGTACTTTAGACATTTACCACTATGTATGCAAACCATTCATTTTCATAAATGTTTTGCTTCAAATCCTGTTACATTAAAGACGTTAGTGTAACCTCATAATATGAACAGAAAAAGGTGACTTACGGGCATAAGTGAATGAAAAGCAGACTGAAAAGCCACATTATGAAAGAATACGGGTTTGTAAATTACAACTTTTGCAAGGCTGTGTAAATTAAATAAAAACTGCTATAACATTGAATTGTGCATGACAGTAACTACTTAGTCCCCAATCTCATAATATGCATTGCAGTGAGACAATCACCCCCAGCATGCTGCAAAGCCCAGTCCCTGGCAACTGACACTGGATGTTGCGTCTTTTCATCCATTAAAAAAGATTTCTAAGAAATTACTTTTTTTCCCTCTTCCATTTCATATTCTTTTCTTTGGAGCCCTTACAAATCTCTTTCTCATTTCTAATGAGCTTTTTTGGACAATGGGAATACACTTTTTTTTTCCTTTTAAATGCTGCCTATTCCTCCCAAATATGTATTAGTCAGTGACAATTTTAGCGATCACATTTTTGTCAAGGTAAAATCTTGTAGATGCTTCAACTCATTATTTTTAAATAGCATTCATAATTACCTACCCAAATTATTTCTTGTATTAGGCACAGTATTAACTACAAAGGCCAGAAGGGCTGTTAATTAGCTGTTAATTAAATCGGAAGGTCTGATAGTTCTTATGAATATGGTTCCAGCATTACATCAGCACTCCACGGTGTGCATGGCAGTAGGAATGTAGAAAGGGTCTCAAAGACAAAAATCTCTCAGAAGATGAATACAGGATATAATTCTCTATCCATTCATTTGTGATGGGGCAAATGGACATATCGGAGGGTGGAGTTTTTAGAAGATGGCTTTGCCTGCCTGGAAGGAGGCATAATAAGCAAGGCAGCCAGGTCAATTCAGATTTTTGCTGTCAAAATTCTGCCAGATGATAAAGTATCCTCCCCACAGTTAGAAAGAAAATAGAAAGGAGTTTAGCTGGCTGTGTGACTTAGCTTGATTCACCTGTTTTATGCCAGTTTTTAATGGTACCAGTATCTAGATTAATGACACGAGTGCATAACAAACCTCAAACTCCAAGTATAAGCACAGAAAAACGTAACTCTGGTAATCCATCTTCCAGGGCAGCTTAGTTTGAAAGATTTTTCGTGCGACAGCCTGAAATCTGCCCACATTTTTGTGGTCCAATACAGCCTCACCTACAGCAATCAAAGGGGTTTGAGTTCCTTTTTGTAAAAGGTTTGCTCAAGCCGTTCTGTTGCTTTCGTGCTGTTTCAGGCAAAATGGGGCAAAATACCAGTAAGGTTGAGCCTGTTCCTGAATAGATACTGGCTTTGTTGCACTCAGGTGAATCTGGACCTGCCAGAAAGAAACCTTGCACTTTTTTTTTGTCTTTTTTTTTTTCCTTCAGTAGTGCATGATTTTGATAGTTATTTTTTCATTAGAATATGGGAAGATTTCACTGGTTACAATTTTCATCTTTACCTACGATCTATAATAGCAATGGCAGGTGGTGATAATGAAACAAGAGCTTTCAGGGTGTCAGAGAAGGTAGCTCTGGGATAATCAGCATTTTGAAGTTGTTTTCCAATCTGGAGCATGAAATCAAGCTGCTTCTGTTTACCATTGATACAGGCAGTTTTGTTGTTGATAAATAAATATAATGTGTATAACCTTTTGCAGCATTTAAATAATGGCTATATCAACTGGTATTTACTCAAGTAAAGCACCATGTCTTATCAAATAAGTGACATCTTTTAGAGGCCAAATCACTAAAGCCAATTATAACATGAAATCAATTTTAACAATATATTTACTTCTGCTAAAATAACCTAACAAAAGACAATCTTAAATAAATACATTGAGTTCAAATAGAAAATCTTAATGATATTTGTATTACTTTCAAATTTGGAACCAATTTTTTCTCTTTCTTTTTCATAGTACCTTGCATTTTTGCCACATGCACACCAGTACAGATCTTAGCAAATAAAGAATAATGGAATTACAGGACAGAATAAAATTACTCTTTACCAATCTGGAGTGTAGTAGAGTGATTAAAGCAAGTGGGCCGTGCCACTGAGCAACCTACCACAACTATAAGATTAGTCAAAAGCGAAGCACTTTTCTTAAGTCTGAGCCTAGAGAGGAGCGGAGGCTTCCTGGATAAAAATAGAAGGAAAAATATGCTAATAGCTCAGTAGAGATGCTCAATCTGGTTTTGGTAGACAATTCAGGTGAAGAAAACTTGTTCCTGCAAAACTATTTCTTTTCTTTTAAACTCTTATTTAGAAGTTACTGCTCTCTTGGGATTTATGTAGAAATTGATTCAGCTTTACTATTTTTGTATACCATTTTATAAAAATAAAAATTGTTGTGTTATCTGTAATTATTTTTTGCTATCTGCTGTTGCATAATCAACAGTGGATAATCAACATCTCTACATTTTCTCTCCCCTACGTTAGCAGCAGCTGAAATAGTGATTAGTGGAATGAAATAACATATATATTACTGGGTGAAAACTTATCTAGCTTCTGCCACCGATATGCTCAGACCTAACTGTAATAGCTGGTTTCCAGCATTACCGTTCTCATATGAAAAACTTTTGCTGATATTTTAGAGATATAAAAGTACATTTCCTTACCTCTTTTAGCAGAACGGAAGCCCAGTAAACTTTCAAACTTGAAAAAGTGATTTGCTGCTCTGTATTTTTCATTTTCCAGGACAAAAATTAAGTTCCTTTTCCACCTTTCCCCGTATCCTTCGTTACCTGTCTAGTGGCAGACTTCTCTAGCTAGGCCTATTGCCAAACATGCGAACCCCCCCCAAACCTGTAACCAAATAACGTAGCCTTGTGGATTTCAGGGATGCTACAAGTGTCGTTACAGTTACGCGCTTATCTAATGTATTGGGTAAAAAAAAAAAAAAAAGACAAAAAGGATGACAGCATCAGGGTAAGATTCTATCTTAATGAAAAATGTGTGGTCAGTAAGGGATACTTCAGATTAGGTCTTATGCAATGACAGTTATTAGCAAAGGCTAATAACATTGCCTGACTCCAAGATCTGAGCAAAGAGTTGCCAAGAGCAAGAAGTCCAGGCTGGGGCCGGGGTGGTCTTCGTGAAGCAGAAGATTGCCTTTCCAGGAAGATAATAATTCAGTTAGAGGGAGAAATTGGATGATGCATTTTCATGGAAATACTTTGGTTTATCAGGTTTGGGTAAATGAAGGCAATCACCAGAAATATTTACTGTTCTTATTCTCCAGGCAGGACTGCTGAGGAAAAAAGGCTTCAGATCAGTTAACTAATTGCTGCTATGGTTCTCCAATGAAAGCCAGTTTTGAGAGAAGAAAGGGAGAAAATCATCCACTGAGAATGAACTTCCAGTGAGACGTTTCCCTGAAAAAGGAGTTCCTGATCCCGATGGAAAGACTGGATTAATAAGACAGCTTAAATACTACTGTAAGACATTTTGGGTGTGTTAAATGACAAGGAACTCCCCAGCCCAGCTAAACGAGCGTTGGCCGAGCATCATCTCCTTACAGTCCCGTCAGCTGCGCAACGCTTTTGCCTCTCTGTGCTGAAAATGTCACTTGGCTTGTAGGTATCTGACCACGGCTCGTCCTGGAAATGGTGACTCGGTCTGAGGCCACAGTCGCGTATTTCTTAAGGCTGTGGAGCATTGATTTAATGACACAACCCGCCCCCCAAAACCACGAGTGTCAAAGTCATTAAAAAACAACTAATGCCAACTTCATACACAACAGACTTTTTCAATATCCTTGCCTCAGTTTTTTACAGGATCTTTTCTTCTGAGCATCAGGGAAACGGGTGCTAAGACTGTCCAAGCTGACAGCCTACACCCTGCTGCAGCATGAGTAAGGAGATTTCACAGTGCAGAACAAAAATTTTCTTGTTTTTTGATATTATATTTCTCCCCCTCGGGTCCCCTCCCTTATGGAGCAGCTGTCCCTCGCTGCACTTTGACAAAAATAAGAAACTGAGAAATGTATCACATGTTTTCCGGGTAATATTTACCTTCCTGATAGGCCTCTCAAAATTTCTGAAAAGCCACATGCATTCAGAACTGACCGTACAGGATGAAAATGTTGAACTGCTTTATATTTGTAGAGATTATTGCAGGTTGCAGTCTGTGGGAATCATAGTTAAACAGCTTTTAAATTTATCATTTGGATTGTGTAGATGTCAGATCTTAATAATTGCAGTCCTCTTTATTGTGATGGATCTCCTGTAAGGAAAACCCATAACACTGCACACAGTGCTTCTGGGGGTTTAATGAATGGTGCTCTTCCTTGTGAGTAAATATCAAATTAGTATACAAACCGCAGGCCATATTACATAAACATTATACCTAATTACTTGCAGTTGTAAGGGGAGAAATACTTTTTAAAAGTTTCCCAGAAAACAGATAAATTTTGCTGACTGACTCTTATTTTGGATAATTTGCTTCACTTTACTCAATAAATTACCTAAATTGTGTAATTCTCACACTTTTTTCATTTGATGCATCACACTCTGATCATTATCAATTTTTTTTTCTGTCTTTTTCTGCCTATTCTCCACATTTATTTTATGCATCTTGCATTCTCTGATCTGCACTTAAAACTTTTATAAAAAAGCTATTTCAATTAAAAAAAACCCCCACATCTGCAGTAATGTTAAAATACATATGAAGTAAGCATATTCCAGATAACTGAATGAAACACTTGATCTTAATTACAAGTCAGAATTCACTAAACTTCCTAATGAGATATCATGAAGTTTGGTGAAAATGTACTAATATTTTACCAGTTCTACTAATTTACTAGGATTTTAATTATTACATTTATCTAGAAGCATTTTAGTAAAGGAATACGGACACTCACAGGCAGTTATTCTATCATGTTAATCAAAGGGTTTGAGATTCAATTTCAGTACTGATAATACACAAAAATACTGCTAAAAAGATCAGAGCATCTACATTAAAAAGATTAGAAAAAAATCAGCAGCAACGAGACCCTACTTTACAGATTTTCTGGGAATAAGCACTGACATAAACAGGACTGATTCTGTGCGTGGTTGCAGGACAGAAGCTTGAAGTGGTGAAAAAGTACCAGCAGTAAAGGGCAAACTGAATCTGTATGAAATATTGCTGGGAACTCTGTATTAGTCTGAAATGAGTTTTTATTACATATTCCAAACTATTAGAAGGTTTAACCTCTTGGGAAATTTTCATTAGTTGTAGAAAAAAATGCCGTCAGCCAGCTTCTTTTTTCCAGTCAGGGATTCCTCTCAAGAAACACTGTGTAGCTGCTGGCTTTGATCTTTGTCCCATTATTTCAGTCTCATGCTTCCTCTCAAAGAGTCTGATAATATCCACTTTATGATAAAAATAATTTAACTGCCAAATGAGAACTCCCCTGATAAATGCAGAGTTTCTGGATGTTATTAAAAACATGATAGAATACAGTAAAAATTACAATAAAACACACCCTTTTAATGTCTGAAATAAGCAAGATGAATTCTATTACAAAATAAAGGACTAAAAAGGGGGTCTGGGACAAAAGAGCAATCATGGTAAATATGAGCAAGAGTTACAGTAACATCTCCTTTGGAACAGCATCTCAAGATTTGGTGGTATAAATTGGAAATGTGAAAAGGAGTTTGTTAACAGTGAGGAAGCCTGGCATCCAGGATGCTTCTGCATCCAAGATACTGTCCTAAATTTCATGGTAGGAACCCTAAAAAGGTGATGGTCATGGAAACCCAAGCAGCAGACATTTGAGGTCCATAAATGAGTGTCCCAAATAGAGACTAGAATTTCAAATTAAGACATTTAAGAGACAAATTTTGTGAACCGGAATTGAACATGCTTACATTTTTAGTATAAAAATCTTATAATGGGGAATCTTATTAATTTTTTTTTTCTAAGGAACATCAGCATAACAATAAAGTCCTCATAGGTAAGGGCTTGCTCACCTTTACAAGCCTAATTTCTGTCTATAGTTAGTGCCACTGGTCAAGCAAAGTACTTTAGGATTGTCTTACTGAATCTCTGTGTAGTGGTTTCTTCTGGTTATCGCTCTTGTGCTCTGCTGACACATCCCTGTCATTCATTTACTCTCCTAACCACTATGAGATACTGCATCAATGGCTTGAAGTTTCCATCCAGCATCAACTTTTTAATTTTTTTTTATGATCAGTGTCCATATCTGACCATTTGAAGCATAATCTCTTTTGTCATTTTCTGTCTTTGACATCAAAGTTTTGAGGTTTCCTGCATTAAATTCATTCATAGAAGTTAGAGCTGGAGAAAATCTTTATTAATGTCCCATTAACTCTCTGCAAATACAAGCCTATTCCCTATATTTTCTAGGTTTTGTCCAGTCTAGATTAAAAGGTCCCAAATGAGAAAGTTTCGACTACTTCCACAATAGTCTTATACACTGTATCTCAATGATGTTTTACCTCACTGATACTGTACTCTAAGGTTTTTTTTTTCTGTTACTAATCTTATGCTTTTGCAGCCATTTATTCTTTTGTGAATAAAATTCTTCTTCTTCTTTGGTATTTCAGTCATTTGCAGACTATTATGTTACTGCTCATGTATGAAAAAGTTACGCAAATATTCCTAAAATCTGTTCCCTTAGTCGAACCAGATCTATTTAATGCTTTATATTTTTTGTACTTAGTCTCTCAAGCCCAAGGTTTATTTGCTCCACTGTAGTTTTTGTTATTTCCCTGTCAATGTTGTTCTCATAATAAAGCTTGATATTATTTTTGCACCCCGTTTCTATAAAGATGGTTCAAAGTAAGACAGTGGCCACCCTAGAGTCTAATAAAATTCTCAGTTTGGTTTAAATAAAGCATTTATAAAGCTGAGTGAAACCACTGTTTTATCAGATTGACCAATAAATACAACAATGTAAGGAAAAAAGACAAAACCTAGCACCTAGCCAACCACTAGAGCCACTGAGAATTACCACTGAAGAAATTACAAAAGAACTATGGCAGAAGAGAGACTGCAAAGTGAACACAGCCAGCTGCTTCCAATGCAAATAGGAATGTTAGATGTGGAGCAGGAAGAAAGAAGTAGACAATAATCCCTAATGAGTATGCTATACATACTAGGATCATATCAATTCCTGATACTCATCTCTGCAGTAGGAAAAGCAGACATTTAAATAAAATCATGTTGCACGCTATCTGTTGAGGATTTCCTGAACACAGATGGCTGAACCATGTCATGGCCGTTCTCAAAGTCCCATATTCATTTACGTGTCCCCTTCCCTGCTCTATTCCCATTTCCTCTTCTCTGTTTTCCTTCCTCTTCCCCACAAACCTTTTGCTTGTGAGCAAAGAGAGATTCTCTTTGCCCAGGGTAAACTCTGGCTGCACGGAGGGCAAAGCAGAAAATTTCTGTCATTGTGAAATGGGGTGGGTTTAGTGTTCTGAAAAAGAAGGCAAAAAAGAGAATTGGCACAAATTAGCTAGCTCGGATGATGATGATGATGATAATAATAATAATAATAATAATAATAATGCAGTTTAATAGAGTAGTCCAAAAGTGACAGTTATTTTTGACATGTAGTGGACAGTTGAGGAAAAGCAAACGAGGAAGGAAGTGCAGACCCAGCAATTTGCTACTTTGTGGTGCTTAATTACTACTCCCAGCTTATTTCCTGCCAGAACAGGGAGGAATCGTGCTGCTACTTACAGCAGAGGCTGTTGTTTGACAACACCAAGTGGAGCAGCCACTTTTGACAAGTCTTGTAACTTCTTTCTGAGAAGTTTTTATACTTCTGCCAGACACTTTGCATAATCTAAGTCGCTTCCCTCCCTATGCTCACTACAGAAGGGAAGGAATGGTATTCACCTGTCCGTCATATTGAAGAAAACACTTGGGATTTCCCCCAAATTGAAGATGACACAGAAAGACAAAGTGCTGGAAGTATTTACCAAAAAAGTCACAATCTAGACTTGTGAGGCAATTGTACGAGAAAGCATCCTGGGTTTTTGCAGAATAAATCTTGACTGAAAACTTAATTCCTTTCTTGTTAAGGTACTAGGAGAAATAAAAGCACAACATTTTCCCTGAGCCTTTGCTCAAGTCATTGGAAAGATTGCAGGGAAAAAAAAAAAGTTGTCATTGGAGCAGAACTGCTTCCAATACCACATTTGCTGTATTGTTTATGTTGCTGCTATAGTGGGGTCAGATAGACAGACAGCTACACAAACCACCCGTGAGCACAGATTTCTGTGGTAGCCCAAAACTAACTGAAGAAAGTTGAGCAGAAACAATATCCTCCAGCAGATACCTGTAAATTTCTGACCAGAGAGCAGAGCTGCAGGAGACGTTGCTGAGAAGAGTTTTACTACCCAAGCACACAAACTGCTCGACTTAAGCTTTTAAATTAGATTACATCTCTTCACACTACTGCATGGATAGCATGGTAATGCGCTGGTTTTTAAATGCTTAGGCAAAAGTCTGATATATTTGTGAAACTGTACGCTGGATCAAAAAAGGGGTTTTTGGTCTTTCTTTATGAAGGAAGTAGTCTCTTTTAATGTGAAGAGGTTGTTTTATGGTAAAAGGAGTATACCATTGAATATAAATGGTGCAGTGACACGTAAAACCTCAGGTTCTAACATATATTCCCAGTTGTATCTGAGGACTTTAGTATTGGAAGACATAATTTTCTGGTCCTGTTTCCTTCTGGACCTCTCAACCAACATAACTGAGGAGGAGGGAGGTGGACAGTGTCCACTCTTGGGAGCTGTTAGTAAAGCTGTATGAGCAGTTACTCGGTGAGAGTAGAGAAATACTGGAATGGTCACCCAGAGAAGCTGTTGAATCTCCATCCTTGGAGTTATTTCTACTTGACTGGATGAGGCCCTGAGCTGATCTAACCTGGCTCTGCTTTGAGCAGGCGTTTGGCCCAGATGGCTCCCAGAGGTCCCCTCCAACTTAAATTACTTGTGATCCTATGAAAGAGACAGGGCGGCACGGCAGTCAAAGCAAATAAGACCTGCGGATATTTTGGTGTTAATTATATGTTAAAAAAGAAACTCTAGCTTCAGTGTTCACAGCTGGCACTTAGAAAAAATGTCTCTATTTGAATGATGAATTTATATAAGCCAAGTCCTGCCCTGAGTTACCCAGGTACCTTCCCACTGACTCCCTCGGACACTGGAACTTGTTTAAGCTGGATATAAATTAGTTCGGTAAACATGGATGCCACCAGGCCAATTCATTCTGGGGTATTTATATAGTGTCTTTTAATAAGGAAATGATTTGGGGTCAGGCACTGATACATTTACTTCAAAGGCTTTCAGTGACGTTACCACTGAAAGAGAAACTCAGCTCACCGTAACCAAGAAAGGGAGAAGGTAACTTTGAAAGACTTTTCAAAATAGCAAAAAATAGAGTTGAGAAAAGTAATCTTCTTTGTAACTTCATGTAAAAATCTTATCTGACAATTAGCAATCATATTATTCTCAAATTGCTGTTCCTTGTAATATTTGCAATTAGATGTGAGCATTATACAATACATTTATGTTTATTATATTATAATTTCTATATGAACTTGTGAAGGTTTGCCTATCAGTAAGTTATACAACATCTCAAGCAAACTGTAATATGCAATAACAACTACCCTAGTCAAATGACAAAATATTTGCTGCATTGAATTGTTATTGCATGATAATTACCAGAAATTAATGTAACTCATTTAAGATGCTATTCTTTCACTATAAATCACTCTGAGAATGGCCACAGCACATTTCTAATCAGCACGCTTCATCTTGTGAAAATTCTGCTGAATATATTACTTGGCCTGAGGCATTAAGGCAGGGATGCCTCAAGGACTCAAGCCCAAACGGCAGGCGGGGTGTTTGGATCTAAGCAGGGACCGTGACCAGGTCTGTTACAGAATGAAAACTCCCCGCATTCAACACGACAAACCCCACAAATCCAAGGGATTTGCCTTTGCCGGTGACCTTTAGCCAAGTCCTGGATATGTCAGAATAAATTATTAAAGGCCAAATGCTCCTATCTGAATAGATAACTCTCTCTATTTTTTTTTTCCTCATTTCAGTAATGTGTATCAAATTTACTGTGATAATTCTACCAGTGTGTGTAATTCAAAATACTTTCATGGCAGTAAAGATATTTGGGGAAAATAGCTTGACTCTTCCAGTCTCTGTCCACGGGGAAACAAAGTAATGTGATAACTTTCAGCAGAAAGTACTCTTAAACTATGTCCATGGGTGGGTGTTCTCTGTCCTCTGCCAATTAGCACTGCTCTACCCTTTCCCCAGTAAGGCTCAGATGGTTTGCTGGACTTTACTTCATTCCTTTTGAGTGACAGTGAAAAGCAGTAGCAATTCCTAAGTCCAAACTCCCATACCGACAATGAGCTGCTGTTCAGGATAAGATTTGTAACCTTCACATTGTACTCCTTCACTTCCCTTTTTCCTCATTTGACGGAGTTAAATGCTGAGGCAAACTGCTATTCATAACTCTCAAACCTTAAAATTAAGAACTTCTTTTAAATACCCTCTGCAAATGTAGGTAGACTTGCTGCATTGTTTTGCTTCTATTTCACATATTTGTTTTTCCATACAGCTTTTAGGTTTTGTGAAATAAAATTCAAGTTCTGGAAAAGAAGAGCTGTTAAGAAATACTAAGTTAGCCAATGACCATAAATACCTTAAAAATCAAGCTGAAAAAAAAATCAGTGCATCCAGTGGCACAAATTTACAAGTTCTGTGAAACACAAATTTAAAGACGCTAGAAGTTATTTCTGTTGCGTCCACTAGCATGCCACAATGACTGTATTTTGTAAACTACTATATGTAAAGTGTTACTATTTGATCCTTCAGTGAACGCATTAATCAATGATAACCTACATTTAATCAGAAACACCTGGCATTTATGCTTCCAAATGCATAGGGAGTAAGCAATGCCCTTTACAACCCAAATACATCCCATAAAAGGGAAGCAGTCAAAACACCAGGACACCTACTAAATATAAAACATTCCAAGTAAGCCAGATAATTTCCTACAGCAGAAAGCATTATCAGTTCCTCTCCACACTCTATTTAGCAGTCACTTTTTCTTATTCTCTGTCTTTTACAGTCCTGGTTTCAGCAGGGGTGCAGTATCTCTCTCTGGGTTTATGCCTCTGAGTGTGGTGACCCAAAGCGAGCCCATGGGAGCCACAGGTACTTGGGAAATTGCTTCGCACTTTGCAGAACTGAAATCATTAAAGAGTTCCCAGGCAAGCACTCCGACAGCGTGAAGTACGGGTGATCATCCCTACAGAGTACATCTGCGCTGCCGACAGCGATACGTGGCATACTTAGTTGAAATCAATCTGGTTTTGATCGTTTGTTTTTTGTTGTAGCTGGGTTTTGAATTTCTGCCACATTCACTCTCTTTACTATAGGAAATGTTTATTCTTACATAACTGTCAAAGGAAAACAGCAATATTTTGTGGGAAAATAGTGATTTAAATGCCTAGGGAATCCACCTCCCACCAGACTAGAACACAAGATCTAGTCCCCCTCCATCGACGTCCGTGGAGAAGGCAGTGACCCTGAATTCCTCCCTTTTGGACCAAATTCTAATAATCTTAGTTTAATCAAGTTACTGCTCTTAAAAAGGATGGTCAGTGAGGTCTGATTCATTATGTTTTAATGACACTTGTTCATACCTGGACTGGACATCCCAAGAGCAAGGCTCCTCTAAAATACCTTAAATTGAGCAGCAGCCTTCTGAAATATAAGATCAATGGCTTTAGTTTGGTAACATTTTTGAACAAATGAAAATCTCCAAGCTACTATTTGCTTTTATCCGAAACCATGCACATGCCATTAAAAAAAAAAAAAAAAGGTTGACAGTTGCTCCCATAGCCCACTGATAATTACTTTCCTTGCCTTATCATGAAGAAGATTTAGCATCAACCTCATGGCCAGGTTTCTCAATTTAAGCATGAATGGGTCTGCAGGTGCCGAGTGCTTAATCCCTACAGGTGAGGAAGTGTCTGTATTGCCCAGCAGTAATTCTTTCGGGTAACTACATGGTGTTAATGGGTTCTCGAGAGAATCCTGTTTTCCTAGATCAGGAGTCAGTGATCAACATTAAAAAGTTATTTAGGGTCTTGTCCACAACAGCAGAAAGAGCGAAGCAAGAATTTTAAATTGGGAACTTGAGAAGCTCTTCTGAGGCACATTTTATTACCCATATATTCTGAAAAATACTCTGCTCAAGTTTTCCTTGAACTTCAGGGGATTACGGATAAATCATGAGGACAACACAAATGTTGCTTTAGCTTTTTCAAAGAACGAAAGCATAAATGAAAAGTTCTGTCACTGGGGGAGGAGAGGAAGGGGAAGAGATGACTAAGCCCTGCAGTTCTGGCACATTAAGGGGAGGGGAGGACTGTCCTGAAGCAGGAAAACAATAACCTAAAAAATAAGAAGAAAAGAAAAAGTTATTAAAGCAGGCAGAAGAATTCTTCTTTATTTGACTGTTAGTTCAGTTCATAATCAGATTTTTTTTTTCTTCTTAATACTGATTTTTAAGAAGAACTGTGTTTTTTATGGATTTAGAATAACAGTAATATTTCAGTGGGTTTTTTTCTAATTCCAAAGAGAGTTCCAGGGCACACACTGGGCAGAAGGTCATCGGAAAGGACTTCAATAGTTTCAACTGTTAGCTCAAGGTCCAGGCATAGCAGCCTTTCATAATAAAATATACACTACCATGCCTTCTTGCAGAAATTTCAGCAATAAGGAATGTCTTCGAAAAGAAACATTCAGCTGCTAGCATGACAAGAGTTAGTTAAGAAACTAGACAGAGCACGCTAACAAGAGACTAATTTACAAAAAGATGGATGATGTACAAAGAATAAACTGACCTTTTTTCTTCAGAAAAGCTTTTCTAATTAAAAGTAAACAAACTTGCATTTGATAAAGCAGACCAATTTCTTTAACAGCTATATTTATTATCACCCTCACTTCTTGCTTGCAATAGAAAACTCAGTAGAAAGGGGTTCAGATGTCATCTCCAGGGAGACCAATTCCATAATGAGCTGATGGATTTCAGGAGGATACCATTACTTTTCCTTCCTGTTGCCATGGGCTTTGGATGATGCCCATATTGAATTATGAAAAAACACAACAGTGATACTTATTGCTGAAAATTTTCCTATAATTTGATTAACTACTGGAATAAAGAACTGTACAGTTAACAGTTTTCTGCTAATAAGATAGTACGTCCAGTGTGAGGAAGGAGGAACTATTTTCAAGTGCTCTGAAGTGAAATATTATTTTCTATTTGGATTATGTTTTGAATTGATGGTATTTTGTTACTGGCTGACACTCTGAGATAGCCAGTTCCTCCAGATTTAAGAGATGCTTTTGAATTTTTCTGGAAGTGCTTTTGCTGGCTTCTCCTGAACGATTATACTGAATTGTGAAGTCTTAACAAAAACTGAAAGTCTGTTATGCACAACAATTAAATGTATATATTTGATTATGTGAAATTCATAGAGGGTTTTTTTTTCTGAAAAGTTAAAAGTAAGCCTTTCGGCAAATGGAGTCTTTTCTATCAAAATGCAGCTCTTCTCTATACATTGAAGATTTTGTAAAAATTGTCCCTACGTGGGTCTATTTCATCCTGAGTTAGGTTGTTATAACTATTTCAATTATGTCTTCAAGCAGTCCTCGCCACTATTAACACAAACCGCACTGCTCTACATCTGGTCTTCTCTGCCTAGAGAACTATGTGTTCTCTTCCATTCTATGATCCCTGTCACCCCATTTATTTAGATGTAGACATGTTCAAAACTCGGCAGTTGGTAATTCCAGCTCATGACAAGGTCTTGGACGGTGAATCAGCTGCATGCAGAAGTCCTGTGCTTCTGAACAGCCATGACACAAGACCCGGGTGTTTCACGCCTTTGGGAAGAGGCACGTCTTTAACTCTGCTTCATGTATGTCCCAGCACATTACAGGTAACGGAGCAAACACAGAAATCCTGTTTCCAAGGGGCAAGTTCCTTGTCAAAGTGCTCAGGGCAAATTACCAAGCACCAAAGAAAAAATAGCCTTTCTCAGGGCACCAGTATATTTCCATTCACACTGCACGAGGAGCTGGACCAGATTTTTACCTGGCAGCCACCACAGAAGCGTGATGTGTGCTGAATATTTTGGGTCTGAGCTGCGATACATCAAACATTTCTCTGAGACCACGTAAGCCCTCAGAGAGTCCAGCCAAAAGAAATATCTGCTTTCAGCTGTCTTCAGCCTGTTATCTACCCAGTGAGAGTCCCAACATCAGGTAGCCTATGAGCACGCCAAGTAACAATACTGCACAAAGTCTCTAAACCAGTAGGTACAAAGTGCTTTAAAATAATGCAGTGTCCCATTAGTGCTTGTTGAATAGGATTTGAAAACTTCTGTGCTACCTCCATGGTTTGTAAGTAACAACAGGACAGAAGACGTATATCCAAGACTCCAATGCCCTTACGTCCTCCAGCTGCTTAGACTTTTTTCTCAAGCTATAGCACATTCAGAATATTACTCAAGCAAGAAAACAGAGCAGTAAAAATGGTGACATTCTTTTCCCCACTACGTATTTTAATCCGTTATCTGTAAATCAAAATTTACTACTTCTCCCTCCTTTTCTGATTTGCTTGACTATTTCCTATCTGATGGCTGCTTCTGATCCTCATTTTTCCACTTGGCTATGTAACACCTTCAGAAATAAATATTAGTGCCCTTGAACTTACCATGGCCGTATATTAAAACAAAAGAAAAGACGTCCAGGAAATATACCAGTAGAAAATTAACAAAAGGTCACAAATTTGGTGCTGTCCTGAACTTTCAGACATAATAAGATAATAAAATGAAATTAAACCGCACACTTGAGGTTAAATTATTTTAGGCTTTCTTTTAAAAACCGTATAAGTGCTGTAAGATATTATTCTAGCAAGGATTATAAATGTTTTTTCAACAAACATTCACTTGTAAATAACATTTACATTTGTGCCAGGATATATACACCACGATAACTAAATAATTGCTGCAGATATTACTACTTCACTTTGCTTTGGAGCTGGGGTTATAAAAGAAAAGTTCAAGCAAAGAGATCTAGAGGCTTGGCTGCATGCTGCGTAGGTAGACTTTCCCCTACCTCATCACCATCTTGTGAAAATGGAGGTTGCCCCTGCAGTGTTAAATCAGAGTTAAGAGAGAGGCCAAAGTTTCGTACTCTGTCCAGGCTCCCTTTTAACAGCCTCCTGTGCCCCGTTAGCCCCCCTGCCCCGAATTCACGTCTATCTTGAAAGCCAGGCCACTAAGGGAAGGCCATGGTATTTCCAATGTGTCAGCTCTTTTTTTCTCTGCCAACTTGTGGACCTCTTTTGACCTGATTGACATTCTGGCCAGAATCCCTTTCCCTCCCACCCAAAAAAGATAAGGCGAGTGGAACCTGAAAGTACATGAATATGTCACATCCATTCCTTCTTCAGGTGTTCTCTCCATACACCGCCAGTCCCAGTATATTTCAATCATTGTTGAACGGGTATTGAAATACTGTTCTGCCAAACTAAGCCGCTGACCTAGAAGCCAGATCTAATTAATACTGGTTTGTATAGTATGAATAGAGATCCTTCAAGAACAGGAATATGCCAGACACATGCTAACTATATGTCCACTGCTGCTGTCATCAATTTAATCCAAATTCTCAGGGAAGGAAGAAGCGATACTGCCCTATATCTCTTTTCTATATCCTGACTAATCCACCTATATAATGACCGAGAAATAATGTCTTTCTACAGTTGTCATAAAAATAGGAGATAAAACATAATCATAAGAAATACAGGTCCAGGTTGTTTTAGAAACTTCTCTTATTCCTATTGCAAATTAACTGTTGATTAACCTGAAATGTGTATTTATCGTCTCCTTTATGAGTAGGTGGTCTTAGAAAGATAAATAGATAAGACTAATATGATAGTCTGATCCTGCCTTATCAAAAGGATTCTAGGGAAGGTTAACTTTTTGAAAAAGAGCATCTGCCACCATAGCTAGCAAAGTCCTCTAACCTTGCAGATGTCATGGGTCTTACAAAAGCTGTTGAAAAGTAGGTATATGAAATAAAAAAATAATCCACCATATTTCCAAATGGTTCCAGGCTATATCCTTGCCAAATTAAGTTCCCATAACAGAACTTCATCTTTTACTGGTAGCACAAATTAACAAGACCTTTCATACATTTTTAAACTATATCATGTGCAAAAGCAAATTTATTGTCTGCAGGGATTTAATGTGCTGCAGCTGCTCAGTGACATTCTGACAGAAGACAGAAATTTGTCTAGACCCTTTGAATAGAGTAAATATGCAAAAATGCATTGTACTGGCACTCACATGGGATCAAGGTGCCGGTCAGGGTCTAGTTTAAACATTTAGTTCCATGATACCTTCCTGGAATTAATCATTCCACATCTCAAAGAGAAAGGTTTTTCAAGGACCATTTAAATACTTTATCTCCTGTATAATAAGAGAGCCTGGGTGATAAATGTTCTTGTCCTGTTTATGAACTGCATCTGGTATCACTGGCAGAACACTGCTGGAGAAATGAAGAAACTTCACGTATCTTTTATCTTGTTCACAGAAAATCAATTAGTAATGCTATAAGTTATATCTTAATCATGTGTTGTTTAAAAGGAAAGGGCATTTCTCCAGTGTCTTGTATTTTTTCCCCAGTTCAGAAGAATCAGCTAATGGCAGCTTATCTTTGCCAGTCTGGGGCTGAAGAAAAGGTTAAATATATCTCATTGAACTAGATCTCTTTAAGCCTATTCATGTATATGTGTTGTTCCCTGCTGACTTGATCCTCTATGTCATTATCCTTGCCTACAAAAAGCAGGAAAATGTTGTTTAACGCTCATTGGTCACTCTCAGGTTTTAGGCCATTTGCTAAATCCTTGTTCTCAGGACACTGAGGAACTATAAAGGAAGAGCTGGAAAGGATTCGTAGGAACTAATAGAGTAATTTTCTAATGGTGCATCCCATGGTCATTATTGTGCAGAGGACATTCAAACAGTACAAACGCAGTGCATCTTTCCAATTTTTGCTTTTTTAATTAAGAGCATACTTTAATTCTGGAGGTGTGCTGGCAGGTACTATCTTCAATGTAAGGACAGCCTGTCTTGGATGGGTTAAAATGAAGTTACTAGTCTTACTACTTTTGAATCCTTTGCCTCTGTTTAGGAAGATGTCTGGTAGTGATTGAAAGGCTATTGTTAGACTGTATTGTAGGGAAAACATACTAGAAGAAAAAAAACCCTTTAAAATCCTACTCTTCTTCCTGGAAAATACACTACAGAAAGGGAATAAAAAATATTTCTTTTTTTAGCACCAATCACAGCACAACATGAGGGGAAAAAACTGGTATCAGTAGTTAATACCTTGCTACATCTCTCAGGGATGAGAAAGGGAATGAAGGAGGAGAATTGTGTTGCTTTAACAAAACCCAGCTGTGCCTCCAAGTCAGCAGCTGAACAATAGCAGAAAAAACGACTTATATTAGAAGAGAAGAACGAGAGAGAGGAACTAGAAAAATGCCAGAAATAGTCAAGAAAAGGAAGACTGGACAGAAAAAGGTGTATTCCGGAGCGGAGGCTGGATATGATGCAGAAGAGGTGAGCTCAGTGAAGAACAGTGATTGACAATGCCTAAGTGTATTGGCCTATCTACCCCTGCCCTGAAGCCTACTGAGAACACAGACCACTGAAAACTTTTTCATTCTTCTAGTTGCACGGGACAGACAGACGCTCTCCATGTTAAGAATCACGACATGAGCATGTCCCCTATGGTCCCTGCTACAAATTGTTGTGGTCCACAGTTGTACAAGTATGCATTCGTCCTGCACATTGACTATTTCTATGTTACTTTAGTTTTCCAGCCTACTATGTTATACATCAAAGCTTTAGTTTTATTACCCTAGAATTGCATTTAACTGAAGAATGCCATTAAGTTTCATATCTCCCTAATAATGTATTTTACTAACAAAATCAAAGTAGATACCTTAGTGTGGAATAATTTCATACAGAACATTAACCATTCACAGCATAAAATCTGCTTTCCAAATAAAGCACAGTGTTTACTTGGTCACGACCCCAAAGTCCAAGAGGCCATCTGAAGAAAGAGCTTTGCAGCCCATTGAGAGCGTTCTGCAAAACTCTGTATACCTGGTCCCCATCCACCACCTCTGCGTAAACATCCTTCTGATGTGCAAACACTACAAACATCTACCATATGAAATGAATATCACCCTGTAATTTGGATATAAGTAACGTCTTTCAGTATCCAAATAGCAATTATTTTTGTGAAATAGGGCAGCATGAGAACAGGTGGGTCTTTTAGAATAAGGTCTGGAATGATAGCACCGTTAACACCTATGTCAGGCAAGAGTTTCCTTTTTCATTGTGTGGAGCAGGGTGAAATTTCAAAATGTCATGGTACAATGGTCCTTTTCAGATATTTATTAACGTTAATGGATCAATCATACCTAATCAGCTGGAACTTGCTGTGTCTTTTGCCCAGTGGGGAGAGGGCAAATACTAGCTATGTACGACTGTATAATTTAGGGACTAAAAACTATAATTCACCTTTTTTTAACCCAAGTTTTATGGCCAGTGCAGACATATTTTGACTTATCAGAGTACCTGCTCTTATTAAAACACCTTCAGTGGTTGACTTACCAACATTAAAATGGCTGACTATAGGCTGATGCAACTGGAAAAGAAGCAGGTTTCCAGAGGGCAGTGGCTAAAGGCTTTTCACACCTAAGAAGACACAAAAAGCACTCCTATTACAGCTTCACCTAGGTTGCCAGGCTTATGTTCTGTGTTCAGCCTTCTATGTTCTGAAGTGTCCAAAAAATAGCCTTGTCCCACCAGCTGAAGCCACTTCAGAAAAATATCCTGCAGAAGGAATAACTGGTCTCACCTCCATTCTCTTCTCGATGCATGAAAGTTCTAGTGATTTTCCATGCTTTCCAAAGGCACCAGTCATCACAATTGCTAATCTGTCCAGAGCAACCTATTCATATGAATTGTTCCCTGTTGATCACCAATGTTCCCACCTGGTGTTTAACATCATTTTTAAATAATATTTCGAAATCTGTTTTGAAATAATTTGAAAATATTGCTAGCTAGGCGGAAAAGAACGAAGGAATCAGTGGAGTTTGATTGTCATTTCAGGAATTTCATTCAGTAGATATTTCAATATTCACTAAGGAAAAAATCCCTTAATGTGTCAATATCTGTCCAGAATATTATGTAATTGTTCTTAAAGGCACTCTTCAAGAGATACCAGCTTCCTAACAGCATAATTTCTAATGAGAAGAGGAGAAATGCCTGCAAAAGTTGCAACTTGGTAAAATTAGTTCATTTGGGGAAAAAAAAAAAAAGTAATCTTGCTGGACATCCCCTAAATAAACTATTGCTGATTTTAAGTGTGAGTTTCTGTACATGTGAAAATTTTTTTTATAATACGAAACTTGATCTACCTTTACTAATGGAAAAAGTAATGTCCCATACTAGGATCTTATCACCAGCTATCACTTTATCACTATGACCTTATCAATAGCTTAGAAAATATGCAAACAGGCTTTTGTGGCCAGAAAAGATACCTTTTTTAAAATTATTTTTGGTCGTCAGTAAGAGGAAAGTGAAAAAACTACCTTTAATAGATACAATATACTTGAAATGTATTGTGCCAGATACCATAAAAATGCAAAACAAATGATCCAGCTATCTAGGTATACAGTATCTGTCAGTAACAAGCTTAGAGAAAAAAACATAAAAATAAAAATAATCTTCTTTCAGGGGTGTAATAGCAATTAATTATATAGTAATTTTCATATTTTCTCCCTTTTGATCCTATTCATTATTCATTATCCTGTGAATTGTTCTTTCTGATTTTCCCTATAGTAATTATTCTTCAGTTTATTATTATATTTTCTTTTTCTGTTCATGTTCACACTTAACTCAGCTTTTCTCTTTTAACTGCTTCCAACTGTCTATGTATTTCTTCAAACCTTTTTTTGGTCATTTTGCTCATTCTTTCAAGTTCACAGTCCCCCACCAGACAAGTATATCAGTTCCCATTGCAAACTTCCCCACAGCCCTGCCAGCACTCTTCAAACCATTTTTGGAAGCATCAGCTCCACAGACATGCGAATAATTTTGCCTTTGAGTACACATAGTCTTTAACCAGCAACACTGACAATTTGTGACAAATATAGAAGCTAGAATGGCAGCCATGAAATACATTTCACGTAGTCCACTCCAGAGTCATCAAATGGCACTATTAACAACTCAGTATTAACAGCTTGTGTCAGCTTTGAAGGATTTCAGATCCAAAAAGAAAGAACAGGCTCCACATGATGTTCCTAATTCCTCAGCTTATCTAGCTGCAAGAAAATGTGGATGTGTATGTATGACCTGAAAGGAGTTCACTCTTTCTTGCTACTCAAAAAACCAATACCCTCATCAGCGTAGACATAATATCACCATATATTACCATACTACACAACCAACAACACTGAGATTTTAAAAGGATGCAATACTTTAGGCACTGATACTACCGTAGCATCGTGGTCACCGCAATGTGAGTCTTGTTCTCGGTTCTGTACAGGACTCCCAACACTGTTCATCTGCTTTTGCTCCCTGGACCTCTTAGTACATTTTTTTTCCTGAAAGCTGGGGAGATGCCACCTCCATAGTTACCCTACAGAGGGGATGTAAAATGCCTGAAACACATGGTTCCCCACAGCCTGCAGCGTTCCTCCCTCTCCCTCCCAAGCACTGAAGCTGATAATAGCTGTGAGCTGGTGGTGTAACGCCCCAGGAGAGAGGGAGTGAAAAACAGTTGGGAGCCCATATCCCAGGGAAGGAGTCTAGGAGGAGACTAATGGGACAGCATACAAACATCATGAACTTTGGCCTTCACCATATGGTCCAATTCCTCCGTGACCTCAGTCCACCGAGACCCAACTGGCTGGACAGGAGGAGAGGGAGAGAGCAAGAAAAATCCCACCTATGGCCCCTGAAGCCTTGGTGACTCTGGCCAAAGATTTAATAGAACTGGGATAACTTAAGGCTACCATGATTCACTTTTGTTACCATCTTTATCAAGACAGCATCAAGTTATATAGTTCGTTACTAATCCCATGATGCTCTTCTAAGATACTAACGCTTATCTGCTGTGCTGTGCTCCATGAGCCATTTGCCACAATTATATATCGTATCGGAGTATCTTGCTACAAGTCCTAAGCATTAAAAAGGGAATGGAAACAGGAGTAACACCCTAACATTAAGCGACACTCTTTTATAAGTAGATGCAGTGCCAAGGCCTAAGCAGTGGAATAGGTGGAGGTTTTACTACGGATGTTTTGTTGGACTTCATGGTGATTCCTACTGCCACTTCTCCTCTCCCTCTTGAAATCTTTTTTTGCTTAACTTTATGTCCATTTTTACTTTACACTTTTATTTCTCAGATGTTCAGTGTACCGCCGTTCTTCCTACAGCTTCTCAAGTGACAGCAAAAGTAAAGCTATTTGGGTTCTGCTCCTGTACAACAGCACTTTCCCTTTGGCAAAGAGATGGCAATAAAGAAAGGCGCTCATCAGCATCACAGCATTGCTACCGTGCGATCAAGTGCGCCTTTAAAAGTCTGAGGTGGGTTATCACGCCCAAGAGAAAAAACACATGGGCCCCACTGTATACCTGGCAGTATTTATACTCATTTCACTACTTCTTGATTATTTTTTTCCTGGTGAAATTCTACGCCCCTGAAAGAAAGAGAATGGTATGATTTCTCCCATGAAAACAAACAAAAAATGCTCTCTCCTTCCTTTCTAATGAACATTTTCTAGTAAGCTTAGAGTTTTACTGAACTTTTTTTCTTTTCTTGTATGCCCCTACAATTAGGCAATAGTGATTTATGATTTCTTTTCTTGCCAGTCCAGTCCCTAAGGAACAATGCCTTTCAAACTTCTCATTTTAAAAACTTTACTGTTTTTTATCAGTGCAAGGAAGTCTAAAATGTAACCTTGCAATGTGAATCCATCAAAATTACTGCCACCTCAAATAAAAGGAAACGACAGAACATTCAGAGTACTTATAAAATAATTTCAGATATATTTTTGGAGTCATCTGGGAAAAAGTGGCACTACAGTATCTAAAAATACCGATTTTTACCCTGAGGCAGACTACCTATTGCAAATGAGAGACTTTTACTTTGAGAATGATTTTGTAGTTTTACAGTAACTGTATTGACTAATTCTGAGCCTTATTTGAAGAGAAATGGAGGGAAAAACAGGAAGGAATAACATAAACAGTCCAACTGAGTAGCAGAAATCCTAAGATGAGAAAAGGAAATGTGTGCCATCTGGAAGAGAAGTTTCTAAACATAGACTATTAGGTTATATGGTTCATGATTAAGATCTGGCAAAAGCCTTCTTTTCTCTGGCAGAACAGACAGTATCTTGACTCTTGAATAATAATCATGATACTGCTGCAGAACAGAGAATATTAGCTTCTAGGGATATGAAGTTCTGGATCCCCTGGGAAGAGGCCAGTCTCTTCTTTGAGTTGAATACATTTCACAGATGAAGAGGAGGAAGAAGAGAGAAAAAGATCTTGCCTATTTCCCCTGGATGTTATCAGTTGAGGAAAGCAGTTTGGCGTAGCTCCTTACAGTGGGCTGACATCTCTGGGCTAGCAAGTATCAGTAATCGTTTTATTTCTTTGGTCAAAAGGACATGACTATCTGAGTCTGTCCTATAAATTATTTGAATTTGTAATTAATCAATATCTATAGTCCAAACTGGAGCAATGAAAAAACTTCTTGAAATGTATTAAAAAAAATATAAACTTACGGCTAATTTTTTTTAGCTGTGTTCTGTAGGCAGCTGTCCCTTATTAGTGAAATTATGCAAGATAATCTCAAAAAATCTTCTGGGTATCACAGGGGATTCGAGAATGACGACACCTGACAAATCATTTTCCCAGGCACTACACCAGAGTTTCCTCTATGTGAAGAAAAAAGGAGACTAGAATGAGGAACAGGTAATATCACTCAGAATAATGTATGAAAGATGAAAATCTTTTATAATTGCTTATCTTCACATTTTTATCTGAGAAGAAAACTTTTCAGTTACGGCTGTGCAGCACAATTCAGCACACAGTAGATGGGTAATTAGCAGCATCATAGTCACACCGGAGCGGGGATGTGCCTGGTCCAACATACACAGCTCCTTGGCAGAACAAATCAAAGCAAGCAGAGTGCAATAGTGCAGCTATATTGCTTCTTGCTAGGGAAGCTGCCACTGTCTCTTGTAAATACCCTCGAGGTTAAGGCTTCACAAAGCCATCTACGTCAGGGACTGCAGCTCCCTTTAAGATCATGTTCCAGGTTTAATTATTACCTTGATTAATCAAGAAACAGAAGTACTGAACTTAGGGAAATGCACATATTCTTCTATCTAAATCTTTTATTTTTATAGATATTTTTGCAATAATAATGTCAATTCTTTTTTGAGATCATTCTCAGTTCACTAATTTAAAGTATGAAAGATAAGATACTCTCGCTATGTTTTACAATCTCATCCTCAGGTTCTAAATAAGTTACTTATGGTGGTAATATTTTCCATTAAATGAATATCTTGTCTTCATTAATCAGTCTCCATGTGCACAATAAAATATGACCATAAAGTGGATAAAAAAGGTGCGTGTGGGATAGTTTATTCACCTTGGAGACATTTGGACAAGATCTCTTTTAATACTTAACTATTTTCTTAAATTTCCCAGAGGCTGCAGGATATTCAGGGTCACCTTGCCTTTACAAGGAGAACAAGCAGGCCAGGAACTATCACGAATGAAGAATCTTTTTCTAAAACTGATGTGAAAAAAAGATAAAACCACAACTAATGCAACAGTGCGGTAGTCTAAAGTTTCCAGCATGCAGGCTGCATGTAGGAATTTTCAGATCATGCATCTGTTTAAGAATCAGAGGAATTAGTTCCATGAATCATAAGAGATGGTTGGATAGATTAGATAGCATAACTGCTAAGTAAAATTTGATGAAAATAATTTAGGAAGATTTCATGAGCAGATTGGTGTCTGTTAAGAATGTCAGTAACGTTTTCTTCAGCCAGAGTATGGAAGCTTTTTGCCTCTCGAGAAGAAATGCTGGAGGTTTCTGATTTACTGCAGGCCAGCTGGGTGCAGGAGGCACCTTGCTCTGGAAGATTGCAGAAAGTCATTTTTCACTGTAGGCCTTGGGCAGCTGATTTAGCAGGGAAGTGAAGAGAATGAAGGTAAAATGAGCTAAAATAGCTAGGAAAGTAGCTTCTGGTATTTGAATGCAGAGATACACATACTGCAGCTGTGGCATTACAGAGGCAATTAAATGGGTGTTCCATAATCTTCGCTTGACTCACAAGCCGAATGGGACGTACCATTTTAAAATTCTGCCTTCATGCACTACATACGTGAATAAGTGCTGTATAATAATGTTCTATCTCCAGATTAGTGGATAAAACATGACTAAGTGTGCTATTTTAATCACCTTTGCAACGATGATTACTCTACTGTAAGACAGATTTGAGAATCTTTAATCTAAGACGAGTCATTCATCTCCATTTCTTCCTTGTCACAATCCACCCAGATGCTAACGTGACCTTTCTGCTCTTATTTCACCATGCTGTTTGCCAGAAGATTATTTTTAATCTGTATGCTCCTTCATAACAAATATGCCTTATCTCTCTCTTTAAATAGACTGAAAAAGAGAGTGGTTATCGTGATATCTATGATAAACTGTTTGAAGTAGTACAGTGAAAGGGACTGCACAGGAAATACTTGTATGTCCTTTCATTCCGCCTCTTCTATCCGCTCCACCTTTGTTTTTAAAGAAGGGGAAAAAAAGGAGGCACAGGGTATTTTTGTGGAAGGCCAGGAATATTGGATAAAGCTGCTCTGTTCGTTAAAGGATTGTCAGTGGGATACTATCTCTGCAAAGCCATTCGCTGAGGAAATAACCTTTACATTCCTTTTGTGCTACCAAATTTGTACACTGATAAATAACAATGATCTTTAGCTACTGTCTGAGGATATGAAGCTCATACATGAAAAAAAATTGCAAAACCTGCGTTCACTTGGTGCCAGTTAGTTTGCGCCATCTTCACTACTTCATTTTTACTTAATGTAATAAAATAATGATGATCACAAACTGGTGATCTCAGAGGGCCTCAGGTAAGCCAGCGACATCCTTGTATAAGAATTATGTTAAAGGGGCTTACCCAAAATTCAAATGGAGGGCTGTGTGTTATCTTCTGTTCTTTACAGAAAGTGTAGAAGAGGTGATGGACCAAAACCTCCTACATATGTGGGAGCTCCCATTCTGCTATGCTCCAACAGGTGGCAGGGCTTCCAGGAATTTCTAGGGTTTTTCCTGCTGGGATCCTATGTAAGGTATGGTTGTCCCTCTGCGTGAAAAAAAGGCAGAAGAACAAGCCATCATAAAACATAAGGGGTAGCCTTGTGTTTATTTTCTTAAATGAATTTACATAGTTAGAGAAGGAGAAAGCTATAATTACTCTTTTTGGTTGCTAGATAGCGTTGCTGATTTTTTAAGCACATCTCTACAAAGGGCAAAATACAAAAGTTCATCTTGTTCCAAAGATAGTGTTTGTTGTCAGAGCATTACCTGTTTTAAGTGGTGGAATAGCTCTGGAAAAATAACATGCATTTAATTGTGTCTATTGGGTATTCAAGACAGTAATTTATTTACTGGGAACAGCTTCATAGTTTTGTGTAAGGTTGCCAGAAGGAGCATCTGCTAACTACTCGAAATAAAACCCAGGCAATTAAGATACACAGATAGGAGAGGGATAGTGGTTTGTGGCAACTCTGGCCATACTCTGCCCTCAGTTACCTTTCTGTAGTTCCAGAATAACTCTTCAGAAAGTTAATAGCTACTTTGAAATGAGAATATATAACTGAAAGCAGTATTTGCTATATGGTTTGGAAACACAGTGTTAATTTCTACCTGAGACTACAGAAGTGAATGAAAATGGAGGTTAAAATATACCAACTTCAATAAACCTGACTGGTATTATTTAAGACCCCACTTTACTATTTGTCTTGCTGATAACCGCAGCCCTAGAAATGCTACTTGAAAAGAGTCTTTAAGATCATGGGCAATTAAGATGTATGAATAAACGTTTCTGATGTAGCAAACTTACAGAATATTGGAAAGGGTTGAAGGAACTCCATGGAACACTTAAAGCTTGCTGTAAAATATATGTCATTTCTTCTGGTTAAACTAGCATATGCTTGTTTTTAGTTACAACAGAGCAGGAAGAGCCATAGCGGAAATAATAGAGTATTTGCAATTCTTATACATTACAAGTCTACAAAGAATTTAAGCATATTCTGAATTTTGAATTAGTCCCACTGAAGTCTTTTTTATAAATGTAATTACTCATGGTTAAAGTACATGATATTAAATGCCATTCTGGATGTGACCCCAATGACATCAGGGGTATGAGTCTATACTGATGAGCCTATTCTCACGCATAACTTTCTTTTTAGATTATACTAACCACTACACAACTGTGGAGTATGTAATCAATAGATTTTGTTTGTTTCTATCTCTTCCACAAATTATTAGAGGTAAAGGGCAGGTCAACCAAAAAGTAATAAAGTATTTCATTCCACTGGGGAGTATGTGAATTAGGTAAGCAGGCCAAAAGTGACCGGCTTAATTCAGCATGATGTATCAGCAAAACAGAACAGCTGCCTTGGGGTATTAGTAGGTCAGAGCTTTAATTTTTAATCACTACATGTAATTACTCATATGTCAGAAATACACTTTTAATTTAGTTATAGAACTTAGAGTAAGGGAAACGTATACACCTCTTAACCCTACTGTAGAATCAAATGTTAGTTCAAGGGCTAGTTCCTTTAGCAGTATCAGAGTAGGCAAACTGTGAATGCAAAAATGAGTATACAGTTGCATCCAGACATTTTGGGCTAGTATTCAGTGTTGATTATATGAACTCAGACACTAAGGAACACTAAATACCTTTCCTTAACCACAGCACAAAATACCTAAGAATTGCAAATGACCTCTTCTACCCTCCCTCCTCCCCCCAGTTTTCAAGATCTAAATACTCCAGTCATAAAGTCACTTCAAACCAAGTATGTCAAAGCACATTTGAAATGGCCGGTTGATGAGAGATATATCTACCTGAGTAGAATTTCCAGAAATATTTACTTGGAAAAATGCTGACTCTACTGTGGCTGTGTTTGGACTCATTTTGAGTATAATTTTGTGTGCCGATTCAGGCAAAGGAGTCAAAGAGCAGAAGAGTTCACAGAGAAGGACCTTTTAAAATGAATATTAGAGAATAAGAACACAGCAAATTTTGAACTTGTGAATGTGACTAGTCATAAAAATGTATAAGTTTCTTTTAACCAGTCCTGGAACAGAAAAATACTATGTGACTCATACATCCAAGCAAAGCTCTTTAAAACATCTTAGATGTTGAATTTCAAATATTTGCACTTGTGAACAATATATACACTAAAACTTACTCAGAGAAATTATCTCATGAATACATTTGAGAAAATTATAAGATGTTCATGACAAAATCACATGCAGAAACAGAGCTAAAACTAATTAAATCCATTATTCACCATGAATTATTTGAAACTTCTAGTCATCACCAATATCAGATACTAAGCTTGTGAAGCAAGAGTAAAAATACTTTAAAGCAGGAATAGTATCATTCATAGTAGCCAGCATTCACACCTTTCCTCACGATTACATTATTTACATTTATTTTTAGGTATGACAGAATACGATCAGTCATTTTTACATAGTCTTCCATTTTTATTAAAATCTTTTTTGAAAGAGCTCAGCACTGTTACAACTGCTGAAAGCATGCTGCATGACTTACAGTACAAACAGAAGAAAATTAACTTTATGCCAATGAGTTTATTGTAAGAATGTTTTTGCTTCAGCTTTCTGGCAATTTCTTGTAAAGAAGAAAAGACAAAGTGATTGATTATTTGCATATAATCAATAGGCACTATATATTTGGATAAACAGGCTTCTGTGCAAACAGATCATGAAGCACCAAAACTTAATATGCTGAATTTGATAACGTGCAGAATAGTTACTTGTAACCTTTAAAACTGTTAATTTAGCATGAAGCCTTAAATCTTAATGTAAGCCCAAGCAGATACGCTCCATCAACCCAACGGCTTTAAACCTACAATCAGTGAAGTGGTCTGGGCATGGATCACTTAACCTCCACTAAAACTGTCTCCTGTTGCTGGGTAGTCACTAGAGACAGAAAGAAACCCGAGAAAAGCAGCCTTTAAATTGGAGATGTGCTAATATTTCCGCACCTAATCGATAACAAATGGCTAACGTGACAGTGCTTTGAGAAGGAGCTGTGAATTCCCCCCAAAGAAATCTATTTAGGATGTGCTCCGGAGGAAGGAGGAAAGTTGTTGCGAGAGCCAGGACCTCAGTTTCAACTTTGGGAATAATGGCCCACAGTAGGGCTTTTGAATGTTTTCTCTCTCTACCCAAGAAACTGTGAGGAGACCGCTCTCCCTCAAGTCTACAAACCACAATTACATACAGTTGCAAGGTGGAACAACTGGATTAGTCATCATTAAAAACAATTTATCCGAGTAATCTTTACTTCAGTGCTTGCAATTTTTAAATTCACATTCATAATTCAAGTAGATGACTCAAAGGATGACCTGAGAGACACAGTAATGGGGGAAGGAGAGGAGAGATGATACCAGGGATCTCATACAGGTGGAACCTTTTTGGAGTAAAAGGTAAAGAGAGAGAGACAGAGAGGGCAGTGCAATGCACTGCAAAGACAGCACTTATTAATGGACTAAATTATTAAAATGGATGTTAATTGTTGCAAAATGTGAAAATGGATTATTTCTATAATTCAGGGCTCTCCTGTAATTCAGCCTCATGATTCACCAAAGGACATAAACAATAACATGAAAATTTGCCAATAGGTTACTTGTCCTCATTCACCCTGACTTCTCCAAGAGAAGGCAGAAGGATAATATGAAGGGCAAGCAGTCTATGGAAATAAAGATGGGTTTCAGAGAAAAACTAGTCGTTGCTCACTAGCAGCAAAACTGTGATTCCCTCTTCATGTTTTGTTACAGTGCTGACATAACTCAGACAAAAAGAGCGAGTCTCTGCTTACCTTTCTTATAGTCATAGGTGAATGAGGTTACCAAGAATAGAAAGTTCAGGATATCTTGAAAGACTTACTTTTATTCCCTGAAGAAAGGCCAGCCACACTATGCTGGATACATGGTAAACAGGCAGGCGTCTGCCACTTCAGACTGGCATGTTGGCAGAAAAGCACAGTGTGGAGACAAACATGGATACCGTTCTCTGAAGAGCAAAAATCTAGATATATTACAGCAGCTTGAATGTCTTAAAATACAGACACCTATGTTTGTATGACAGCAGGAAAGAAAGAAGTTTGTTGCTTGTATTTTTGTTTCTAATGAGAGAAGCCAATAAGGAAGTGTTACAGAAGCTTGGAAGACTTTGCCTTCTGGAGGGTACAGATTCCTCCAGAAGGTTCTCAGAGCTTTTTAGTTTCAAAAAGCAGAACCAGGATACACATGGAATATCACATGTTGCAGAAGAAACGACTGTTTCGCATGTTATTTTGGCATATTTTGTTGGATAACTTTGGTTTTAAAGAAAATCTTTTTCCACCTTTGCTTTTTTTTCTTTTTCCCCTACCACTTTTACAGGGGACAGAGTGTTCTGCTTCTCTGCTAATTCAGATTTGATATACAATGCACTTGACCAGGGACATTGACAATACAAGAAAATTGGCTAAGTATTTTGCTAAGTGTCTTCATTCTTCAAAAAAAACAACCCTAGGAGATTATTTTCTCTTTCTATCTTACTTTTTTTCTGCAGTATTTCTTTTTGTTGTTATTGATCCCCCTTTTTTTCCCAGTACTGTTTCGATATGCTGAGCATGCAATCATTATGGAAAGTCAAAGGGGTTCACATCCTATTCTTGCTTACTCTCTTCCCCTTCCTTATTCTCCTGGGCTTTTGCTATTCAGGCTATCTTCATGATTCCTTGCGTAAAAGGAGGAAGGCATGGTCCCTCAGTCTTCTTTTCTTCCAAAACTTCAGTTGCTATGCAGCTGACCTCTCCTCTGGCCTCTTTCTGTTGTTGTATGACCATATGTAATGTCTTCTCACTCTCAACTGCAACATCTTGAAAAAAAATGAAAGGTACGAGGGGGTTAGTAGTGATATTATGTACTCCATTTCTCATCAAGTTTTAGATATGCGATATGTGAGAGGTAAGTTGGCAGTGAAGCAACACTAATTCAGATCCTCTAGGACCTCAACCTTAGCATTGATAAATCCCCTCTATTAGAGGATCAAATCAGAGTACAGCAGTAGCTACTGCAAACCTGCACGCTCAGTCCTAATCCAGAAGGTCCTGTTTGCACTGGTTAGCATCAGTTACAGAAGATGTGGAAGACCTCTTGGCCTTGCAAGCTTTAGCTTTCAGTATTAGTAAATTCAGCAAACAAAAGTCAAACTTACTAAACCAGCACAGCGAAAAAATCTGGATAATGTGAAGCAGCCGACTAAGCAATTACAGACTGAAAACTGGATAGGCAGCTGTTCCAGTGCCATCATCTACACATGTTGGTCAACTCATTAACCTTAAGTTGTAGATAGGCAACAAGTAACTAAGTTGGACAGTTACTTTCTATTAAATGGATTTAATGTTTCCATTTCTTCTCTGCAATACTGACATTCTGCAAGGCATGTATCTTTTACAGTAACAATGAGATTCGACTTTCACTTTGGGGGCCAGCATACTTCTTACATCAGAAGTGCATATTAAAAACCCAGCAGCTTCTTAAAGTGAAATGTAAAAATAAGAAATAGTCTATAAAGGATATTGTGATTGACTTGTGCGGGTGGTTGGTAGACACATTAGCAAAAAACTATACCATGTCCTGGATGCTGTCTGCTGAAGTTATAAAACATGGCATCCATTCCCACAAAAAACACACACCCATAAGAGCTGTGACATTAAAAAGCAAAATACCTTGTCTGGTGGCTTCATTTTTTTCGACAGCTCTCTGTTTCACTTCTTATAGTAAGCTCTCCTGCAGGTCCAGAGAGGTGCTTTCCCTTCCAGAACAGGTGTGCTCTTTTTCTTGATCACCTTTTTGAATGCTTTCTGTAATACCTGCCCTCCCCTCATTATACAGCAGATTGTTCTTTGGTGCTGCTCAATAACATGGTAGGCTCTGCAAATGCAAAAAACTTCACAATCTATTCCAAATCATTTAGGAAGAAGCAGATCTATCACCCTACCACAGATATTCATTTGTTTCCCAAACTGAGAAAGACAGGGCTTAGTATTTGGTCCCACGACTCCTTGTTGCTGTGACCAACTTCTGAGTGATACCTGAGGAATGCTTAGAATAATCAAAATGAGAAGTTGCGAGTGTTTCTTAATGTTCCTCCAAGATGCGAGAGCCACTGCATCTTCTGGTTGGTTGAGGATTTTAGTAAAACCAGCTTATATAGTCATTACTGACATGTAAATAGGCCTTTTGGTCAAAAGGAAACAATCTCACCTACAAATACTGATAATACAGGTTGCAGAACCCAAGTAAGTAATTAGAATGAATTCATTAAGCCCCAAGAGGTAAGCATTTGCCTCCTCCTGGCTCAGGAAGGACCTGTTGCTGTAAACCATCCAGACGCAAGAAGAGTCATGCCATCCTGGAACTCCTACTATGGCACAGGAGAGCGAGCTGGGGCAGAGTCTGAACAAAAGCTAAAGTCTGGGACTACAGCTTCATATTTTCCTGGTATTTTTCTCTAAGCTCTTCTGGGAAAATAGTCTTTTTTGTGCAGCAGGGAAAGAAAGAATTATAGTTCTCATAAAAACAAATACAGACTGCTGCAAATCTAATTCACCCATTGCACTCAAGAGAAAAAGATCAGAGATCTGGATTTGATAAGCTGCTGTATAAGTATTCAAATATTTAATTTTTTTTTCTTCCTGTAGAATAAGACCTGTGACTGTGTGCCAGGTCATTTTTTTCTGTACACACAGAACCAGATTACTTGGCTAGGTTGCTCAGAAGTTGTCTTTATCTTGTAACAAAAATGCAGTAAGATCGCACGAAAGAGAATGAGGTATAAGCTGGCACTTATGCCATCTCAGGCACCAAGTTCTGCCAATGCTCCAGCAGAGGGGCTCCCATCAATTTGTGTTATACAGCAAAGCAAGAGAAGCAGACCAACAACCCACCGAACGAGACTTAATCACAACTTGCCTTTGGATCAATCAGCAGTGCCCATTAGCGAGCCTGAAGCCTGCAGAGAAAAGCTGCTCACTCCAGAAAGGATTCCTCTGTTCATGGCTAAACTGCTCAGTGGAACGGAGCCAGGGAGTGAGCCCAGGCACCACACTGCTGATCATCCACGTTAATTAACTGATAGCCTTCTCCCTGGGATGGCCAATTAGCACTCTCTGAGGTATAGTTCACAGGACAGCCTGCTCCAGGGACCATGCTCGCTAGCTAGTTAAGACACGATCACCTGGTTTTGGGGGGGTAAGAATATTTTTGCTGAACAGATACCAGTCAGCTCATGCCACTTAATTTCAGAGCCCACAAACAGTCCCTAACCATGTTTAGTTGGCAATCTAACTCAGCCTCCGTAACACCAGCCCTCTCAAAAATCTTCCTTTAAATAATCTCTGACCTTACCAGTACCTGCCTTGCCCTAGCTAAGTCCATCAGCCGAGAATGGCCTTGACGGCTTTCTAATACCTATACGCTGTTGCATCATACACAGGACTTAACTGCTTTCCTTAAAAAGCTCGTATGCTCTCCCAGTCTCTCAGTGTTCTTAAGGCAGCTGAAAATAGGAAGGAAGGAAGAAAATTCAAGCTTCCAAGCTGTAAATACGACTCGATAGTAAGAAGTGTTGACCAGAGGATTTCCACAAACCTGTTATATACTGTCAGCATGAAAGTTGCAGAAATATCAAACAGTACTAAATTTTTTGGAATATGTATCAATTTTCAAGTTCAGATATATCTCCACAACTGTAGCGTACATGACTCTTTCCTGAGCAGAAGTATTCTGCTTCAGAAATAAGTTGTTTTCAAATCTTTTTAGAAGAAACTTCCTGCCCTCTGAATTACCCCCCAAACCAAAATCCTTGGAAAACTTGACCTCAGAAAGCATACAGATTCTGACTCCTCTGGCTGTTGCTTGCTTCTGTTAGTGAGTAAAAACATTTCTTTGCTCAACATATATGATGTGTTTGATGTAGTAGAAACTTGATTACAAAAAGCTGTTTGGTCACTTCAAGATGATTATAGGAATGATCAGAAACGTTCTGAAATGCTTCCTGCCCTCCCCTCCAAGTGAGCCCAGAGGATCTCCACACCACTCAGGTTTGGTGACTCACAAAGCTCAGAGGTTTTCTGGCATATTACTCAACACTTAGTCACTGCTATGATGCAAACATTGCTCTCATCCCCAACCACTGCAGAAGTGATCACTATCCAGGGATAACGAGGTAATTTTTCTTTGGGACAGAGCTCAGTAACACAGAATCTGGATATTTTCTTAGCGCAATTTTTATTCCCCATCGTGCGGTAGCCTTTGAACAGTAGAGGTCAAAAGCACCATCCCAAAATAAACCAACAGTTTAGCATAGGATAATTAGTCATGGGAGGTACCTATTTCCCTCCACTGACCTTGGAGAGTGCCTACAATGTAGTGAGGATAGTAAACTAATACACTTATGTCAAAGAGTAAAACCACCAAATCATCTATCTACACTTTCATGAACTTAAATATTACAATAACTAACAAATATCTTTCTTTGTTAATAATAAACACAGAAGTTCATCTAACATAGCTTATCTTCTCATCCTTTAAACTGAAAAAGAAGTAAATGGTAAGGATGTGATGTTTTGTGGAAAGTGTCAGCTTTCTACCAGCAAGCATAGTCTGATCAACTTATTACCTAGAAACCTATGACTAAGTTTGAAATTAATTTGCAGAAATGCAGACAGAACAAACAAGAACAAAATCACCATGCAGCTCAATTAAAAGAGCTAGACTGTCACACACAAAGAAAAGATAAATAAAAGTCAGATAACCTAGAAATGACTCTTGAGTAGAAACACTTAAAATATTCCTGTATCATTACTTACACCCTAAAGAGTTTCTCAACAGAAAAAGGTAACCTGCTACATCTACACACCAGTGATCCCCAGTACAGTAATCTGTGCTATACCCAGATTTTATCAGAAAGGATATAAGCAAGTGGAGCACTGCCTCCAACTCCATGAACTTGTCGCAAGATCTAAACCACCTGGAATGGCCAATAAAAAATTACCGATATGTCGTAAACTGTATAAGCAGCGAGGTTATCGCGTTCCGGAGGATTCTGGTAAGGACCCAGAGCATGTCCCCTGCGGTGCCCACGTGAGACCCCAGACAGGGCTGCGAGGAGGCCCTGGCGAGCATTTTGGGGCACCTCTGACCCCCGTCCCCCCACCGCGCCTGACCCTGACACCCACCCATGGGACGACGTCCCAGTCCAGCCTCAGCCCATCCCCATCCCCAGGGAGGTTCCCGATGCTCGGGGTCCTGCTGGAGCCCCTGGCCCTGTGGGACCCTGACGCCTCTTGCTAAATCTTGTTCCTCCGTCCACCCTCAAAATCCGTTCTTTCCTTTTCACCACTGATGGTAAAACATTGCTTTAGATCTTCTGCCAAGTGACTTCACAAACCACACCGTGGATCTCTGTGGCGTGCATTACGCCTCGCCTCGGTTCGGCTTTGAAATGCTACGATTCGAAACGACAGCGCTCGAGGCTTCCGTTTGCATCGTACAGAAAAGTTGAGTCACTTCTGGCTCAGGCGCTGCCCGAAGTAGGGAAAATTGCGGCGGCCGCACGAGAGGGTTGTCTGCACCCCCAGCACCCCCCCTGCGGGGACCGTCCGACACGGCATTGGGGTCCCCTGGGACGTTCCCGCCGTACCACAGGATGGGTGGAAGATTCCCAAAGGAATCAAGTCCTGGGTTGAGATGTACACAAACATCAATTTAACAGCTACCCGGACACATCACCCCAGCCGTGCCGATACCCGGGTAGCGCGGCTACTGACAGCGCCGTGCCCCTGATACCGCGGATTTCAACAGGTATTCCCCTGGATAAAACCTGGGATTGAACAATTCAGTTGTAAAGGATCAGCCAGGATGTACGAGACCTCTGAAATCACGCCTTCGCACTGCAGTGCAGATAAGCAGAGCCGCCCTGTTGATGCAGAACAGCAGGGAGAGTCCGGTTCGCTTGCTTTTTACCTGATCGAATGGAAATAAAATTAAAATCACCCATTATAAAGGAGGGATACAGCTAATTTTTCTTCTGCTAGAGTGCACAGAAATACTGATCGTGGGTCAGGAGGTGACTGTGTGAAGCACCGCGCAGACAACAAGGTGATCCCTGCTCTGAGGAGTTTACAATATTAATGTAGTAATGTCTACAGAGTGAGCAAAGGAAGAAGTAGCGGGCTTTAATTTACAGTTGATGTCAAAGTTAGAAAGCAATCCAAAAACCTCGGTATTGTAGAATGTGAAATTGTCGACAAACAGAGAAAAAATGTTGGAAAGAAACAAGATGATAATAGAAGATGTATCACAGCAAATACCTAGATTATTCTCACCTGTACTTTGTATCAGCTTTTAAAGTAATTTTTTTAAAGTTATGTATAGTAATAAAGTAAAACACAGTAATAAGAGCAGGCTGCCAAATAGTATTTACAACACAAATCAAAGGGGTATGCTGGAGTACACATTAAAATTTAAACCTCTCATCTGCTGCTTGTACGACAGTATTGCGAGAAAGACAGAAATGGAATACTTTTGGCACTAATTAAAAATCCCCGTTGAGATCCAAGTCGTTAGAATTTCATATAAACTGTTGTTATAGCAAGACAGTAATCAAGATGAGTTTTGTTATAACTGAGACAAAAAGGACTGGGAGTTAAATATACATGTTTGTCATTGCAGATAGCACAGGAGATTTTTAAGGTGGTTTAATGCAGGTATATAAAAATCATGCTGAGGGCACAAATGCTCCTGCCTTTTCTGAAATACTAGGATGCAACACAACGAGTGGAAAAAGAGAGGAAGCAGCAAAAAAGAATCTTCATTTTTTTCAAGCAGCTCTTCTTAAAAAATATTCTAAAAAGAAATAGGCTTGAGAGGACTGTAAAGAGGAGAAGTGTAGCTGTTTGGTATCATTTTGACCCTTCCTAATAAATTACTGGTACTTAATTGTTTTTAAATACCTACTTTATGTTAGCAATTTTATGGCTTCTCTATGGTGGCCTAAAAACATTTAGGAAACTGTTAAAAAATGATATAGCATGAAAACAAAAAATTACAGTCAAATAAACTAAAAAAGGGCAATATTCTAAAAAAAGATAGTTGAAAAATATAATTTTCAGGTTGACACTGTCCATGTAAGTTCATAACAGTGTCAGGGTTGAGATCCACTCTGAGTCTGAAGTGTGGATCTGTAGCCACAGTAATAAATTAAATATGCCTGAGAACATTCCTGGGCATCAAGGCAAAATTGTATGGAATGGTCTGCACCTGTGTTAGTAAACGCTGACTCTGCAAGGCCGAGGGACAGCACGGCTGCTGGGAATGGCCTCTAAAAGATCCCAGCTCCAGATCTGTGCCTGGGAATTGCTGGGGAGAATGCTAGGTGGTATACGCCAAAAGGGTACCTGGGTCCTTCTGAATGTGTGCTCTAGTGCCCGGAGACACTTTCTGAACACTGTTTAATTTACTAATACAGACATAGCTGGGGAATTCATCGTCCTAAAGTCACAACCAATTTGGTAAGGTACCATAAGCCAGAGAGGCTCAGTCAGTTACTTGCTTATTATTGCAGCTGGTACAAATCCATCAGGAGTAACAGAAGCTTACATGGAATTTAAGAGGTAATATCCTGGGTGGTCCTGATGGAAATGCATGCAATAATGGCTTTGCAAAACACGGGTGAAATCAGAATTCTAATCAAAACCATTCTTCAAAGTTTTCTGGCTCTAGTGGTGTGCCAAGGTGTCTTGGTGGGTCAAGAACAACCAAGAAAATTTAAAATCTGCCAGGCTGATCTGTGCCATTTTATGTGTTCTCCTGAGAAACAACATACCATGAGAGGTTACTTTAGAAATAAAGTGCACAATGACAAACACTGTTTAAGATCTAATAGAAATATTCTTTTGAAATACCAAGAGAAAAGAAATATACTTTCAGGCTTCTGAGTTTGAGGTCAATTCTGGTACTACCGATTATGAACCATATGAAATAGTTGTTCATGCCAACATGACTCACCTCTGTGTTCTTTATGTCAAGGAGTAAGACAAGATTGAAATGTCCAAATGTTGTCAGAAAGTTATTTTGTTTTCAGATAACACATACATTTTGTGGATCATGAATAATGGCATTCTAGAAGTATGTTCTATTCCTTTGTTTAAGGTAGGGCTTGTGGGCAGAACTGAAGCACAGTGTTGCTTCACGTACTGTACTGCTTAGAAAAAAAAAAAAGAAAAAAAAAGAGAATGCTCCTTGCTAGTTCTTCACACCCACAAATGCCTTAGTATTGGTTACAATGATAGTCCCTGGATATGTCAAGCCACAGTAGTCAAAATATTTGAGAAGTAAACTTCCACTAGTTGTTAACTCAGGAGCTTCTGGGTTTTAGTCATAAAGACTGAGTAGTTTTTTTGTATTTCAAAGGCACGTCTGTTCCAACTTCACTAACAAAACTCTGGCAGAAATAAATGTTGCAAATCCATGCATTCCTGCACTCAGAACTGGCTACTGAGTGCTTAATTACATTACACTAAATGTTTGGGTACAAAGAGAATTAATTTCTCTCCATATACAAATTTCTGTGTTGTAATATCCAGTTCTAAGTGGTCTTACGTCTTTCTAGAATAACAGAGGTCACAAGGGTATATCACAACCCATTGCACGTTTGATCTTCTATTTATGTGGCATTTTTAGGTGAGCTTTCTAGAGCTTAGAAAGCATTTACATCGCACCTTTACAATACTTCTGATATGGATGGTTGGCTATGGCAAGATGAAAGAGTGAGTATGAGTTTTAGAAAAAGTGTACACTTTTTCTGATAAGCATTTTCCTAAGGTGCCTTCTCCCTTTGTATAGAAAGATGAAGCTTTCTTTGTCTGCCAGCCAAATCAGAGCATTTTTAAATGTCATAACACTTTTCAGACTGGTTTACTCTTCTTGATGTATGTTTTCTGGATGTCTTTGCTGTTGCAATCGTTTGAGATCCTTGTGTACAGGGAAATACCTCTAGTTCTAGTCCTGTTCAATGACTGAAGTAGGTCTCCATTCTACCCCTATCATGAAAAGAAGAAGGTTATTCTGGTAAAGTGAGGTACCAATCCAGTTTAAATTCCCTGCATAGGTTGTGCAGCGTGGCATCAGATGAATGGAGCTGATGAGTAGATGTTCTGCAACTTTATATTTAATAGCAAATGCACAGCCTGATTTTACAAGCTTTCTTAACAGTGGGTTAAAGAAATAAAAACATCACCTGTAGAAAGCATCCACAAGTTCTAGAGATGATGATTATGTTACTTACAGGAATACCATTAAACCCTAGTACAAACCAGCACAAACACGAGCTCAGAAAACCATGGCCCCAAGCACAAATTAGCAGTGATTCTGTTATACAAACTGTTTGTAAAATGGACAAGCTCTTCCAAAAGGTTGGTTCAAGAACGAGAAAGGGCAGAAAAAATGGAAGAATTTATGAACTGTGCTTGCTTTTTGCTTCCTACTTCTTGTGAAATTTGATCCAGGGGCTTTTTGAAAGTCTCATTTGTGAGTACTCAATATTTAAATTGGAAAACTAATGGCAGATGAATTGTAATTGTCTGTAGTACATGATATGAGCTCTCACTTCTGGCGTGATGGGAGTTTGTGTTGCATTGTGGAGCTCTGTGGGTCTGTCAAGGATTTCTACTTGCACAGCAGGGTTACTGTCAATAGGCTTATATTTGCTGCATACGAGCCTACATGTCCACCAGAAAAAGATATAAAAGCACGTATACTCAAGTAGTTTAAAAACCATTAGTTATCAGAACTGGTTTTCCGGTGTGCAGACTTGGAATTTATCATACCGGTTCTGTTGTATTCTCTGTAATATTCTCCGTAATATTCTGTAAATTTCTCCCATGAACACTCCTACGAACCTCATTAATTAGCATATTAGGAAAATGCAAACACAGCTGAAGCAAACTAAGTTCTGTAGTCTGTTTGTGGAAATATTTGCAGTAGTTACCTAGCATTAATGACGTGTGCCATGGTAGCAAAAATAACCAACTGTGTAACATCAGAAATGCCAAAAAAGACAGAAAAACTTTTCATACTCTTTTTTTAAATTAAAAAAAAACCCTTTTGCAGAACCAGCAACACACTCTAAGCCTACTCAAAAGGGCAAGATTTGTAGTAATGAATAACACCTTTTACTAGACCAGATTGACACATTTGGGAGATACAGGCGTTTGGGCACAAAGGGCTTTCTTCAGGTCTAAAATAGCAACAGCAGCCTTTAAAGATGAATACAAGCTAAGAATATGCAAGCTGCCTATCTGAAGTTGCTTATCTCAGGCCATCTGAGAGAAAAAGTAGTTGGCATTTGTGAAACAGAGGAATTGCAAAGGGAAAAGGTGATAAGTATAAGCTGATTTTAATAAAAATGCAAGAGTGGCTGCGCTGCGCCATAGCAGAGCTCTAGATGCAGAGATATGTTTAAATCAATATCCTACCTTAAGCAATGGCCCATACAAAAAGAAAGTTCCTGTGATTGCACAGTTGTTCCTGTTCTGTTGTCACATACCACCTCAGCTGATGGCAATGTTTTACGTGCAATAAACACGCTCATTTAAAATTCTACAGGATTGATGTTACCTCACATAAAAAAAACCCTAATTACAAGTCCATTGTGATTACAGTTCAAGAAGGTAATTTTGAAGGCTGAAGTAAAACACAGCTCTAGCAGTTGAACTGATAAATACTACCTACCTACCAAAGGAATTTCACAATATTAACATCTCACACCTTGGTCTTATTTGACCAAAGGTATTTTATCCTTAAACAAGAAATATATTATTAATACCACCATTCAGAATATAAGTACATGGTTGGATTCTGACATACTCAGAATAGTTAGGAAACCATACAGCAAAAAAGACCAGAGAATCGCTGTGCGCTGACAGTCTCGATCCTGGTTAGAAGAACACCAGAACCACCTAGTGGAATTTTCATTTATTACAATGGCTCTAACATGCCATCTTGTAAGCAGTATAGCAATACATGCTGCTTTGTGGGAAAGTTACTATGTGGTATCACCACTGAATGATGGAAGTTAGGGCTGAGGAGACTCCTACGAGGTTTCCAACCCACCTTCTTGTCATGCAGGGCTATTACTCTGTTGTACACTGATTTTCACCCACTTTAAATGTATCAAAGGCTGATGTTTACACTGCTCATTCGGAGAGACAGGTTTCTAACATTTCATGTCATAAACAATTTTTTTCTTTTAATTAATTTAAAAGTGTCTTTTTAATGTAATCTTATTTTTTAAAAAATTGAATACATCACTCTGACACCTTGCTGGTTTTACACTTCAAACTCGTAAAGCTCTGTCATGTCCCTTCTGTAGTCCATAGCAGTATTGGTAACAGTGTTAAACTCTTTTACTGATATCTTCTAAATTGGCTTTGTCAACTGTCTGGTGAGCTTTGTGTTTCAGTTCCCAGAAGCACATCTTAGTACCTTTTTGTTGATGTGGGCAAAACCATACAAAAATGAAGCACAGAAATATCAAGGGCAATTTAAAATATATTTTGATAACATGTCTTTTTATAACTCATACACATTTTTGTATTCTAAACTAATCTCAGGGATATGAGCAGGAGTTGATGATTCTACATGTATGGCTCCTCTGCCTTCAGTGAGCAGGAAAGTATAATCAAATTTCTTTCCTTTGCCATATATGTACACATTTTCTAAGAGACCACTAGAAAAATGTTGGTGAAAGTTTTCTAGGTCTCAAATGTAAAGCAGATATATTAGTTGAACCTGGGAGACATACAGAGCTATTACTTTCAGCAAGTGCTTGGTTTAACTGCCAAACACAGAATTAATTTTTATTATCTTGCAATTAAGTTTACAAAGTATCATTTTATATAAAACTTATTCTTAGGAAGTGCCTACAGGTTCAAAACTGTAGGCATAGCTATAAAGAACTCAGCCCTTAGAAAATCAAGGTCTGCGCTATTTGAACGGGACTTACCTTGCCTGAATAAGAAACACAGGTCCTGGATAGAACAGGATTTTAAAAAAAGAATCTGAAAATCTGTTTTATATGGGATTATTCTACACTTTTTCCACAAAAATGGCATGTCAGAAAAGTGAGATTATTTACTTTGGCTACTCTTTCCATACATAACTAAGAGTGTGGGTTTCGAAAGATATGGTGAAAGTTGTTCTGTTTTGTGATACAAATGCCATAGAAGTAAATGAGGTATATAGCTGCAGGACTGAAAAAACCCCAGAGGTATGATACACGACGTTCCCAAGGAGTAGGCAGTACTCAGCAGTCTGGTACATCCAGTGGTTGTTAAGGATAAAATGTGTTGGTATACAATGGAGTGCTACAATAACTTTCTCAGAACATACCAAGACTTTCCAGTATGTTTCCACAACTGAGAAACAGGCTTCCACGGGAAACAGGTTTCATCTCAGAAGTTTTGATACTGGCACTATTTTATTTTCTGATAATAGCTTATTATTTTTCCTGGATATCACATTTTTAGTCAATAATTTCTGTTGTATTTTCTTGCGTATGAGGCCATGTCCAGATTTAGAGTGATATTCATCTTACGGAATGTAAATATGCACAGTAGAGACCCCAGTACTCACATAAGGGTCCCTTTAATTTAGCAGAGAGAAACAGGCACCTTTAAGGCATGACTCATTTAAATTTAAGCATTTGCTTAAGGGTGAGATGAATCATATCAAAGAAATGACTGCACATCTTCAATGATTATAGCAAGAAACTAGACATGTATCTTCTAGGACTACATCTGAGTTGTAAATATGAATTTCACTGATATAGCCAGCAACGGAAATTTTATCCCTTCGTAGGTGCCTCTTTTGCTAAAGTAGAATATGACCTAGCATTTTCAACACAGGTCAAAGAAAACACTAATGACTTCTTCCCAGTTGTCTGAAATTTCAAGGGATCACCTAGCTACATGAAATATATTTTCAAGATTACAATTTTGTATACTTTAGATTTTTAAATATAATTTTTAAAAAACAGTATATTTTAAATAAATTTTAAAATTTTCTTTTCAGAACTGTGATACTGTTATGAAAAACAGTGTCTGTTTCTTAAGCCAATTTGTTTTAGCAGAAATAAAATAATCTGGAAAGTTTCCAGTATATCCATGACTGAATACTGTAGCACCAATCATTGCAAGGAACTTAAAAATTAACACATGTATGTGAAAAGCATAGAATTTTCCAACAATGCGACATCTTGCTACACTTCCACCCACTTAATGAGTGAAATATGTAAAATGAGTAATTAATATAATGCACAGATGAAAGACACAGTTATGAATTTTGCCCAACATTGCCCTTTTTTTTTTTTTGCATAATTTAGTAAAGATGTGCTTTAAAACCCTTTTCAGAAACTTGAAGCATTTTGGGAATGGCTGGTTAGCTGATGCACTCTAAAATACTGAACAATGTAACTGAGGTTCCTTCTGTTTATCCGTGAGAAGAGAGAGACTGGTTGGGTCAAACCACAGCGAGAATATCATTGGTCTCGGTTTTTATTGCTCGTGCTGTAATACCATATGAAGGCTGGCAAAGGAAAAGTCTTAGAAAATAAAAGCCAGGGGAGGGAGGACATGAGCAACTTAAACATAGCACAAGAAGCAGATTGGATAAATATATATTAAATTATATCACCCTATTAAATGATTGTGTAATACTTCTTTTTTTATATTACTATGTATACAAATTTACATATGATTTAAATACCTCATGGTACCGTACTGCAACAGTCACATCAGTCCACACGTTTAAAACATTCTCAAGAGCCTCATGGCAAACAACGCACTGAATAAGCACGCTGAGTTACTGAACTATCAATAAGCTTTATGAGGAGATACAGAAGAACTCCAGAACTTTCCAGACACATGCACAACGACGTATGTACCGCCAAGCCAAGATTTCAGCTGCCTGCAAGACTGCTTTGGTGGAAGCACCGAAGGTACAAACTCACCAGATACATCCCAGAACGGACATCGCACCGACCAGTGTTTGTTCTTTATATAGCATGACAACTTATTTTCAGCATGTCAGCTAAACAGGATTAGGAACTCAGGTAGGAAACTCACAGTGAGAGTAAACAGAGCTCCAAAACATTTTCATGGAAACTGCCCTTGAGATAAAAAGGATCAAGCAGAAAACAAAATGACCAATAAAAAGAATTGATTCCACATGGTATTTTTCAAAGCCAAGTGTCAGCTAGCTTCTGAAATATATAAAGCATGCTACATTCTTATTACTATTTTTCTAGTTGCACGTAAAAATTGACCATGGGTATTGTCAGTAACACTCATCTCTCTCACAATTCACTAAAATGATTTCTTATACAGATATCTCCTTTACCGCATCATCCTACACTCACTTTGACAGATAACTGGGAAAGTTTTTTTTTTAAATAATTTTGCCACTTTCAAGACATCAGTAGGACGTGACAAAGATTGAATCTGAGTACAAGATTCAGATACTCAGAGTTATGTCTGTTGTGATTCTGATGACAGATTTCTGCAGTATCAGTAAACACATTTCTGGCTGTCTTATTCATTTAAACTTACCTTGACATTTTCCCATAACAAGATTTATATTTCAGACCCTCTGAGTATATTTACTGTCTTGATAATTGCTACATGCACAGTCAAACCAAATAAGTGAGTTTCAGGACCAAATAAAATTCTTCACTGCCCTATTAATGGGTCTGTACTGAATTATATAAGCAATATCTTCTTTGATTCTCAGAAGAAAAATAGAGTAGCTCATTGCATACTTGTACAGAAAAAAATACTTAGGAGAAGAAAACCAAGAGGAATGCTAAAATGCTGTTGCTTATGGAAATATAACAAATTGTCAGCAATAAACACAAAATCTCAGCCATTTTGCTTAACAGCACTTCCTGCAAAACAGTGAGGGGGTTTTATCCTTGACACATTGGAATAATCTGTGTTAAATCCCTGGGGAAATGCAGACACGATAGCAGCCAGTTTGCTTCTCTTCCTTATCTGAATTCCAGAGACCATTAGAAATCTTATGCTGAAAAGCTGAAGTACGTTATATCAAAATCGCCAGGAAAATGTTTTGCCCAGAACCTTAGCTTAAATGAAACATCTTCAAAGAATCTTTTTTAAACTCTTTCTCATGTCGAGGTATTCTTGACACAAATCTTACCTGAAACACTACCCAATGTTTTATTTCTTCTATAAGACATGTGGTCATCTTTCACATTTTCTGTAAATCATCATTTCAATATCCTGTAATTGCTTATTAATAACAGTAGTAAAAATACAGGGAGAAACTATAATTGTAGATCATATTTTAGAGAGTGTTCTAGGAGCCCTCTGTCAATCCCTGAAAATGATTCCCTGCTGCAAAGAGCCAGCAAGCTAAATTGAAGACTAAAGGAAAACAGAAAATCTAATTGTGAAAATAATTTTGAATGTTTGAAACTCTCTATATAGCTGTGTAGTCATTTATTTACATTTTAGATAGACAAAAAGTAAGGACTTTAACTTAATCTTTTTCTGTTTTATATGATACTTACATACTCTATGTAGATTACTTCAGTACGTATTGCTAACCTTTCTCGCCAAGCCCATTAGCATCTAATGGCAGTTGTTTCCCACTCCTGACATCTCATCCTTGCATAGAACTCCCTCATTTACTACTAACTCTCTTCAGTTCTCAGTTTCCTCTTTCCCACGCTTCAGTTCTAGAGAATTTCCAAAGCCAACCACTCCATATGCTTAGAGGCTTATTAAACTTCTGTCATTTTTTTTTTCCTCTTACATTAAGTCACATCTTATGCTTCTGCTTCCCAGGGAGCCACAAATTAACAAAAAAAAATGTTCACAGATCAGAGCAGATAACCCAAGATAATGAACTTTTTTGGTGGATGTCATGTGCTAGTGCTACTGTACACTTTGCTATTAAAAGCAGGCAAGAAAAATTATTTCTGCTTGCAAATTGTTGCTCAGCTTCAACAAAAGAAGCAGCGTAGATCTATCACTGCTCTTTAATAATGTACATTTATGAACTAGCCCAGTGTTTAGCCATCCATCCTCCTTCGCTACGGCTCTGACGCTTATCTATTGCTTATATAAATCTTACATAAATTTAACTCACCAGCCAGGAAGCACAAACTACCTTGTGTTTGGTTACGTTCACTGCAAACACAGTAGAACCATATTGCGTGTGGGAACACAAATGTCTAAAATACTTAGCTCTGCGTAATTTTTGTTCTTTTGCTTCATGTGTGCATGCGAGTGCATATGCATTTCTTTGTGGCATACTGGAGGGATAAGTGTTTTAAAGGAAGATATTATGACTGCGTTTTCCATCTTCAAGTAGATCATGCACATGGAAGAGAGGACGATGAGAAAATCTGTTTGATGATAGACTGCCAGACAGTCATTAGCAGCTCATCTGCAAGTGCCCAGTATTATTATTATTATTATTGAATTTGTTGCTTAAAATGGTAGCATGGAGTCTAGACCCTGAGAAAATCAGGATGGCCGGGAGCTTGGGCTGACTCCTCCAGAATGATAAAAAATTGCTATTTGGAGAACTGATGTATGTCCTTTCCTGATGAGTGTGTTCATGTAACGTAACTCTGAGTCACACAGGTTCTGATCCAGCTCTCAACACCTGAACACAAGTATAAGTAAGGTCTATCTATATTTTTTCCACTAGCTTCTGTCATTCCTGCATCTGAATCAGGTCCTTAATTCATGGATGAAAAAACACAGGAAAAACCCTGTAAAAGATTTTAGAACTGACTTTCTGTTTTGAACCCCATAAAACTAGAAGGATCTCTGATTTTCTATTAACAGAGCAACAGATTTGCAACAGCTATATTGTAATTCATTATCTGAATACCATTTTGAATATCACTGTAGAGAGAAACATGTTTAACTGCATTTTCTAAAATTCTTTTTCAAATTATGGCAGTGAATTCAAATCCATACCACATACTACTTTTGGATGAATACTGCATTTTTAAGATCTCTACATGATCTGAAGAACATTCTTTAGAATAAGCAATGAGTAAGTACAAACTGAGGTAGGAATATAAATTGGGAGTTAAATGTACTTAACCTTGCAATGACTTGATCATTATGAAAGGGGTCACAAATACCTGCCAATAACTATTTCAAGGGTGTAAACATTGGGGCTGCCAATATGTTATTTACATCTGTAGAAAATTGATAACTGGAGATAAAGGTATGTAATTTTGAAAGAATACAGACCAAATATGAAACGTTTCTTGGCACCACCAGCTATTAGAATGTTGAATTGCCCTTTATGGAAAGTGACTGAAATCTTATTCCTTTCAAAGTTAAAAACAATGAAGGACAAAATCCTGGAAGATGACTTTAAGGACTCAAGCCCAGTTGGCTGTAGGCTGCAATAGAACCTTTTATAGCTAAGTGAACACATCCCTTCCCCTCATCTTTACTGTGTTGAAAAATTCTGACCTTACTTCTATTAATAATCTCAGTATAATACTTTTCACTCTTTTTTTTAAACCCAGGACTGCGTCTGTATGATACAAATGCAGTGGATTGCAGGGATATCCAGGCTAGCTCTGAACAACGTGAGAAGGGAGAATCAGGCAGAAGACCCAGGATAATGCTGCTGTCCTATTTCTGGCACATTGATCACTCTGATAGGTCTATATGGCACAGCACTGCATTTGCACCTACACCTTGGAATGTTAACAAAATCTGCTGTACAGGGAAAATATTTCTAAAATGTTTCTGATCTTCAACATCCTTATAGCTAAAATGACTGTCATTCAGTCCTCTTTAACTATTAAAACCTGTCGTGAACAGAAGACAAATGATGGTAGTCAAGATCTGATAGACTCTTAGGAATTTTTATTGGAAATATCAACTCCTCACAATATCCTATAAAGCAATGAAGAAGCAGAAAAAAAAAATTAAAACATTTTAAGGAGGAATTATTTCTCTTTTGCACACTGCTGAACGGGAGAGTGAGTTGAAAAAACAGAGTAGTCTTTTAAAAGCATCAAAATAGTACTGCAGTCCTTGAAAACATTATGTAATAAATCCTGCAGCTTTATTTCTTTGCAAACAGCGCATACTTCGTTTTTATCACTGCAAATTTCTTCAAAGTAAAGGCAGAAGTATTATTGCTTTACAACATTAACATTACTGTGTTCTTGTTTGCTTTTATCTACCGTGAACTTCAAGTATTTTAAATTGACCTTCAATCAACATAATCTGTTTTAAAATGCCATAAACTAGAACTATGAGAGGTAGGTTTTGGGGGCAGCAAATGCAAACATTCGAAACAAGCAATTTATTCCAGCAAAACTAGCACAAATATTGTCTAGAAAAGAAAATTTAAATACTCATACTGAAATTATTTTAGAGGAACTACCTTTTACTGCAGTCTACAGTTATTACTGTAATGAAGGATGCTACCCTAAGACTGCACATTTGGGAGGCCAAATTCAAAATAGGATGTGTCTAAAATTTCTAAATTACTATCAGATTAAAGGATCTGAAAAAGCACATTATTTTAAAATAGAAATGGAGTTTTCTCCCTGGCTCACCAACACTGAAAATGTTAAGCTGGTAAAATATAACTCTTTATCCAGGGCTCTTCTAAGCTACTGAAGGCAGAACAAGTTGTTGCCTAGGACAACAAAATATTTAGTGACTATTTATTTTATCTGTTTTTGTAGAGAACTTGTGGGCTAGGAGGAGAGGTTATTTTCTCGCTTTTTTTAAAGGGAATAAGAAGTCTTGGGTTGGGCTGCTTCTGCTGTGCTCCCTGGAAAGGAGATCACATTCTGAAACTTGAAATATAAACCTTCTTATAGAACACTAAGATTTTAGACAGAAAATCAGATGATAAGGCAATTTATTTGCTGCCTGAATGGAGACAGATTTTGTTAGGGTACTTCAGAGACAGTACCCTCTCTGGCACTAAGAAGAGTAGGTTGCTTTAATAAAAAAATTATCTTGCATTATAAATCAATCATTTGTGCTACCTAGTGTGTTACAGGACAAGAAAATGATCCTGCAGGTGGAACACAATAGGTGCTAAAATTGCTCAGCTTTGATTATTAGTGCTAAAAATTGCTGCCAATCACCACCTGATTATAATTTGTTTTGAAGAGAGCGTGGGGCAGAGGGAAAGAAAAAAGAGAAAAAGAGGAAAAAATCCTCTGGTTTTAAGAGTCCTAATAAAAGAGTAAAGATTTACCTCAGAAAAGAGGTAAAAGTGATTGTTTAAAAATTATACCATTTTGATATGACTAAAATCCTTACATTTAAAAATAAATGCAGGAAATGGCAAACTTATTAAAAGAAATCTGCAAATTTCAATGGTTAGATTTACTGATCAAACATGGTTATTTTACTATCATTTTTTACTCAGAAAACATAATTTTTTTATTATTGCCACAATATCAGGAACTATAAATACAGAATTAGGGAAATTATTTCAAAGTACTTATATAATGTCTTCTATTTAAATAACCCCCAGTGCAAAACGACACCAGATGGATTGCAAAAGAATCATTATACTACCAAAAAATAAATGCCATGAAAATGTTCACAGTGCAAATGTTTTCTCTTTCTTTCTTTACCATGTTGTACTGTAAACTGAATAAAGCACTGTATTTGAACTAAAAGAAGTGTTTTTCCTCCCACTTCTCCTGAGTCTGAGCACTGCCGTGATACAAGGTGGGAGTGGGAAGAGGTAAACAGTGGATGGTTTGAAGAAATTTCCATGGTTTATGTTGTCTCCTGATCTTTTGCAAGTAACAGTATACAGGAAAGAGGATGACGTCTTTAAAAAGTATTTTGCATTACCATGAGGAACAGATGGAAGTTTGCACATCAAATCCCTCAAAGGCTACAAGATCGCTACCTATGCAAAATGTTACATGCAAAAACTGTACATAAGAGTTAAACATGTTATGAAGTTACAATACTGGCACATGGATTTGTTGAGGATAAAGAACTTCCAACAAGATTTCTAGAAACAGCCACTGCAATACTACCACATAACAACAGTTTCTAAATGACCAGTAACATCCACAATCATTTAGGAACTGAGTGACTGATGGAGCTGCTGCCAGTATTCAAAGCAGAAAGAATCTGACTGCAGAAAGAATCTGACTGCAGAAAGAATCATTTTCAAATGCAAGATCCAATGGAACAAACTTACTATATGATTGCAATTGGTAAGTATTTCATTCTTGCAAAAGAAACAAAGACGTGCATTATTAAAACCATTTTGAGACCTCTGTGAGTGCCCTGGATTAAAAAAATTCTACACAACTATTGTGTATGGAAAAAAAATTGGTATTTGTACAAAATCTCATAACTTTTTGCAATGCAATGAACCTACTGATTCCATTTCAAAGGGAAATAGAGTAATTCAGAGAGTTATCCTTTGTATTTACAACTGCAGCATTGTTCTACTAATGTAGGAGCAACTGAGCAAATCCATATATATGTCTTACCTTATGAAGAAATAATGCATCATGATGAAAGCTATTTAGTTCTAGACCCATCTTCAGAGTATTTGATTTGAAACATATAAGCAATTAGCCTGTTGTAAAAAAAATGCTTAATATTTGGTCCTATTATTTATAGTAATCAGGATAGTTTTGCAAACAGATGAGCCAAAGAATTTGAAAGGATATTGAAAGTTTCCTTCATATTTCCTCAAACCAATCAAGGTTGTGCATTAACCATTTCAAAATTGTAGTTACTTAATATAAAACCACCACAAATGTAGTAGAAAAGATTTTCTTAAATGTCTTAATGCATCTTATACATAGACTACTATTTTACACTAATGAGTGAGAAGACCCAGTGTTCAGTCTGCCTGGCAGAGAATTTGAAAGATTCCCATAAAACTTTCAAAGGCTAGAAATATCTGTTCCTCAGTACAACAGACACATTTGTTTTTGCAGGATGTCAGAGACATTTTCAAGCATTTTATGCTACCTAGAAACTTTGAAATACAAGACTTCTGGTTTTGCACCAGTACATCAACGTGGTTGTCTCCACAGAAGTGGCATTTGCATTTGAAATGTAATAGTCCATCATCTGGCTTGCTGGAGAGTTCATTGCTTTCAATTATATACATTTATATATAGTTACATACATACACACATATAAGTGTGTGTGCGCATAGCTGTTTTAAAAGTATTGGTTCACATAAATTAACTTCAAGTACTTTATTAATCAAGTACACCAGTAATATGCTCCTGAATGTTTGGAAATAGTGAACAAAGAAAAAGTCATTCAGGGAATTTTCCAAACTCAAAAACTACCGAAGTTATTTTTAATAACAAAATACCTAATAACTTGAGATCCCACAGCCTATTGCTAATGCAGACTCACGGTCTTGAAAGCTCTTCTGATTATCAAAATTGTTGGAGCCACTTCGAAAGCCACTACAGGAAGAGCTATGGGCATTTTTATCAGTCAGCAGTGTCTCTGAGAGATCAGAAAGGACTTTGGTCCAAACACTCTTAATTCTTTTCAGTGATCTGAAATCAGCCACAGGGCTCTAAGGTAGAGCAGAAAAGGAACAGGAATTGTAGATCTGCAGTCACAATGTCTGAGAATGTGTTCTTGAGATGTAATGTTTCATTCCTCTTCAAAAGCTGCCTCTGCAGAGTGGCACGCTTGGGAACTTAGGTACTAACAAGAGAAGAGTCGTCACAGGGTAAGATGGCAAGCAGAATCTGAAGGACAGCCCCCCTAAGAAAAAGGCATCATTTGATGCTATGGAGCACGGGAAATGAAGCTGCCAAGTGAGCACAGTACAAAATCTATCCGTTTGGTGTGTATTACCCAATCGAGCTGTGGGGTTGCTATCGGCTTTGCTGGAGTAGATGGGGAGGATGCTAAATGAGACACTAACCCAGTCAAGGAATCTGAATGCATTATGTGGCCCATTTTTAAGTTCTTTAAGCAGAGACTATAAGTTGCGCTGACATTGTAAGTGCGTTAGTCAGGTAAGGCCTCATGAGAGCTTCGAGAACTAAGTTCAATACAGTGGTTTCTATTACTTAGAGCTATAGGCTCAAGCTAAATTTGTATAAAGCAATTCTGACTTTGAAATTAGACATGTAGAGCTGGCATTCTGCATATTGGAGCTGTACAGAGAAGGACTAGAAAGATACAGAACAAGGATTTCTGGAAGTATGAAATGGCTAAATGGACTAAGACTCTTTGGTTTGTGAATGGATGCCTGAAAGGAGAAATGATAGAACTGTGTAAAATGAACCACAGCACAGAAAAGATAAATGCATAAGGAATTCAAGGGTGAACTTGCTGAATTGCCAGCAAGGATGTGTAACTTTTCCCTTCTTGTTATCTGAGGACTGGAGAGTGACAAAATTGATGCTAATTTTTGAAAAGAGTTTCATGGAAGATTCATGGAAATACTGGCCTCTAAGCCTGTCCCAGGTGAATTAGTAGGAATTTAATAGTGCATACAAGTACTGGACACATAGATAAATACAACCAGGAAGAGTTAAAGTGAGTGCATGTAAAGGCACCGCATACTTCAAAAGCCTATTGGTGTTCTTTGAAACAGTCAAAAAACATGTAGAGAAGGTTGATGATCTGTTTGATCTGCTTGTTTGCCTGGACTTCTAAAGTCTTTTGATGAAGCCACTCTTAAATGGTTTTTAAGAAAAAAAAAAACAAAAAACAAAACCAGTCATGGCAATAAGCCATAAGAAGAGGTTCTTTCATGGATAAATAGCTGGTTAAACCAGGAAACTGCAGGAGAAAATGCAGTTTTCAGAGTAGAAGAAGATTCCTAGTGAATTCCTGAAGAGAGCTGTGAATGGACCTCTGCTGTTCAATATATTTATAAATTCCACAGCAAAGAAGACTAGCAGTAAGATCACAAAACTTGATGATGATAACAACTCATTCAAGGTAAAAAAGATGAGGACCAGTTAGGAAGAACTGAACCAATTCCAGAAGTCCCTGAGATGAAAATTATTAATGATTAGAAGAAGGCTACGCAGATTATTCATAATATGCTTGTCCTACCCATGTAGCCCTCCCTGGCCGTCTGTTCATGGCCATTTTTATAGACAGCACAGTGGGTTAGGTAGAGCCTTTGATCTGTTTCAGTACGGCCATTTTCATGCTCTTTCATTCCTACAGTATAAAAGCTAGTGGGCTGCAGTGAAATGATCATGTAGCAGCTTTAAATAAAACTAAAGAATCACTTTTTCACACAGTACCTAACTAAATTAAATGGTGGAACTTCTCAGCGATGTTGCGGAAGGTCCAAAGCATTTAGCAATGGAACTAATGGAAGGCAGTCCATTGGTAGCTATTTTCTCTCTCTAGTATCTTTGATCTGATCCTGAACAGCAATCATTATATCCCGATGTAAACCAGGAATGCAATTTGTGACAGACTATCAAGAACACCTCCCCAAAACCTCAAAATCTGGACAATAATTGAGTTTAAAAACTCATTTGGTAAACATTAATTTTACAGAAGACAAAGGCCGAATCACCCATGTGAAAGATGGATGTACAAAAATAGAAGCTCACAGTGCAAGATGAACTAATTGAGAAGAAATGTAAACCAGGCCACTTCCATGTAACCCTCCTCCCAGGAGTTCAGCTATCTGTGATTCAAGGCCTACTTTCAGCACAGCACAGCTGTGCAACCGTTCTCGGTTTTCTTCTGACAAAATTGCTAAGGTGTGAGAAGGAGCTGTGAGAGAGCGCACGGGCTAGAAGCATGCGAGGTAAGAAAGGTAAACTTGCAGGCATAAGTAAAATTGTTGAGACAGGGGAAACTGGCACCTCAAGGATTCAAGGATAACACCACTCGTATGAAAAGGTATAAAATGCCAAGGGAAAAAAGGGAAATCAGAAGACAGCAACTCAGCAACATCACAGATCAGCCTGTTCCAGGGAGCAACAGAGGCCAGCCCTCCCCTACCTGAGTGATGACTACTTGCCCATTAGACTTAGTGACTCATTTGGTGGGGGTTGATTTAATGCCTAGTTCATTAGTCCTACAATATATTTTGTGTGTTAGATGATAAATAACTTGCTTTATGCTTTTAAGCTGTTTATATCTTGCCTGAAGATGTCTTTGGTAAAAGTTCCCTGAAGAGAGTGACTCCCCGAGGGGGAGGGTTACGTAAGTAATCTAGAATAACAGACAAGAATAATATGATTAGTCATGTAGAAGAGCATTTATCCTTTAAAGCACAGGTGCACACTTTAGATGGGCTAGGGGATTTCAGAACATAGTGGACTTTTTTTCAGCAGGTTATATATATTTCAGAAAAGTTCCATGTGGCTACAGCATCAAATAAATGATACCTGAATCTGGGTACTGAATCCGACCTCTCTAATGAGCCAAGAAACCTGGCAGACAAAACCAGAAGTTTTGGGAAAGCCCATGCTGGGAGAAGGCATTCTGAACACTTACAATCCCGGGATGAGGAAATTGGAACAATGCTTCCCAGGAAGCACATACCTGAGAAAGTAATGAAGCAAATGGATCTGGGAAAATTCTTGATCTAAATGACAAATGAGTTAGTGAAACAGAATCTAAATTTCAAAGTCTGGCTTGTGGAAAAAAGACTGAGGATGCTGGTGGGAGCTCGCAAGAAACACAAATTAATAACTTTTAAAATTACCCTTCTGATTCAAATGCTTTAAGTAATTGCTGCTTGATTGTGCTTGAAGACACCCATATACTATATATGTATACCTAAAAGTCTGAAAGAAACTAGCATGTAAGTTAGAGCAGACATTACTTTGCTGGAATAATTTGCAATAAAATGCAGGAAGCTGCATACTAAATTTGTTTCTTAATGCCAATGAGGTAGCTGGAGGACCAGAGAAACTGAGGGAAGATGGCCTTTGCCAACGTCTCAGACCTGCTCCCTCTCTCATGTGCTTGGCATTCTTCTAGCAGGTTTTTTTTAAAATGTCCTTGCCTAGATGGTAACTTCCAAGGATGGCAAAACACTGTTGGAAATAGAGTAAGAACTGTTCTTTTTAGAAAGGTAAGAAGATTCAAAGCTCTGATCATTCCAGCGTCCTGTGGGAGTAAGGGGTAACTCACAAAGGTTAACTTTAATCATAGAGTTGTTTAGGTTGGAAAAGGCCTTTAAGATCATTGAGTCTCCCTGTAAATCTAACACTGCCAAGTGTCACTAAACCGTGTCCCCGAGCGCCACGTCTACACGTCTTCTAAATACCTCCAGGGATGGTGACTCAACCGCTTCCCTGGGCAGCCTGTTCCAGGGCTTCATAACCCTTCCAGTGAAGATGTTTTTCCTAATACCCAATCTAAACCTCACCTGGCACAACTTGAGGATATTTTCTCTCGTCCTATCACTAGTTACTTGATAGAAGAGACCAGCACCCACCTCACTACAACCTCCTTTCTCCAGACTAAACAGCCCCAGTTCCCTCAGCCGCTCCTCATCAGACTTGTGCTCCAGGCCCCTCACCAACTCGGTTGCCCTCCTCTGGACACGCTCCAGCACCTCCATGTCTTTCCTGTAGCGAGGGGCCCAAAACCGAACACAGGACTCGAGGTGCGGCCTCACCAGTGCTGAGTACAGGGCAACAATCACCTCCCTGCTCCTGCCGGCCACACTATTTCTGATACAGGCCAGGATGCCGTTGGCCGCCTTGGCCACCTGGGCACACTGCTGGTCATATTCAGCCGGCTGTCGACCAGCACCCCCAGGTCTTTCTCTGCCGGGCAGCTTTCCAGCCCCTCTTCCCCAAGCCTGTAGCGCTGCGTGGGGTTGTTGTGACCCAAGTGCAGGACCCGGCACTCAGCCTTGTTGAACGTCATACAGTTTTCCTTGGCCCATCGATCCAGCCTGTCCAGACCCCTCTGCAGAGCCTTCCTACCCTCCAGCAGATCAACACTTGTACTAAAGCTAATCTTCTTAGCATCTCTGTATGTCAGCAGGGAGAGGCAAACTCCCCTAGGAAGCAATTCAGATAATTAACCATAATTTATCCACCCTGAATCATCCTCTGGATGACCCTTTCTTTCACCATCCTTTATAGTTTATAAAGGGAATTTAGGGAGGCTAGCTTCATTCAGCTGCAGGGAGACTTTCAAAATATGCTTTCTTCTTTCTGTCTTTCAAAAAATGAACTGTATGCTTTAATAACTTAATTGAATAGATTTATGTCCTGAAGTAGAAGAAAAGTATCTTGGTCAGCATCACACATGGAAGATCAGAGGCATGTGATAAGTAAAACTCACAATAGTATATTGAGAAGCATTATGATAAGGGATGGCCTTATTAGTAGTTTAGATCTCAGAAAAAAAAAATCTAAAACTTCATGAACCTCATCCACAGGCATGTGAGTTGATGAACACAAAAAATGTAGAAAGAAGATAATAAAGAGTTTTCACTTTTTAAGATGTAAAGAAGGGCTTGTGAAAAATTAAACGACCCCTTCTCTCCTCCATTCTTTCCGCTAGACTAGTTTACCTAATAGAAGATATTATCTCTACCTTAATCTGTTTCTACACCTCCAGAAGCCGTGGATGATCTCACATTGGCTTAATGGAAAAAAGCACCAAATATGGACTAAGGGGTTCCTTGCACCAAAACAGGAATGGCTTTTATGTCAAATTCAGTGGCTGCAACTGTTTAAAGTGATGACTAAAATGAAAAAGTTACCATATCTGTAGCCCTCGATACACTTTTATTGCATATATAGCGTAAGTGGAAATGAAACTTCTAGCTCCATCTACAACTGAAGCAGCAAGAGCCACCAAACCAAGGGTACTCTGAGTTCTTTTCAGGACATTGAGTCTGTTTTTTCTCTTATTTTTCAAGTGCCTGGATTCTGACCTACTCAGGTCAGGAGTCCTATCCCAGAGTTAGTGTCTTTGACCTTTATGCATTCCTTTATGAAAAACTTCCTGTAATAAGCTTTTGTTTGCCATTGCCTGAATGGGAAGTGAGACCTCTGAAATTGATTTCAGACAGCAGGCCTGCTGGTCAGAGGTAAGTATCTTCTGCCAGACTGTACAATGCTTCAAACCAATTTCGTGTCCATTTCTGAAAGATTCCCCTCAATTGAAACAGAAAAATAACAGTAAATACTTTTCTAAGCTACAGATTTTCTCAGTGAACATTATATCATTACAGTTAGCTGCTATTGATTGGTGGGAATCAAATATATACTGACTGAACTAAAACAGAAATTCTGTTTTATTTACTATGGTCTTGAGTAACATAATCCAATATTATATCAGCTGGGAGAAATATTTATCTGTATAGGTACCTATATCTATACAAATACTTAAACAACTGTCTAACAGCTTCTTCTTGCAACTCGTGGCAAAAGGGAGTGTTTTCCCAAGAAGTACAGGCCTTCAAAAAGAACATGATGTTAAGCTTTAAAATTAGAGGGATATACACTGGTCTGGTTTATACTAATATTACAGAAGTGTATTCCTGTTAACTCCAGTGCAGGTACTTCTCTTTTCATCAGTTTAAGCAAGTTTGAAATTAAACCACAAGCCTTTAATGAGGTTTTAATGATCCACTTGGGGGAGCTAAAGGGTAATTTGTTTCCAAATTGATTATGGCAAAATGTTTGGGATGCAAAATTAAGTTACAGGAGACAATGTGAGTGGAGTCTTCCACTCCTTTCAACTCAGTGCTGGCTGTTAATCTATATTAGCTTCTGGAGCAAAGGGGCCCCAGTTCTTATTAAAATTCCAGCCCCTTATAGAAAAAAGAACCGCAGTTATAAATAGCTTAGCAGCAGACACCCATAGTAGTATCAATCATATCCTGACTTCAATTATACACTTACAACATACATTGAATGCAACAGACATAACATGTAAGGCAGAGTTTGGTCCTTACTCTTCCTTGACATTTTTACGCTAGTTAACATTAACTGTAATGCAACAGCAATTAGAGGCAGAGATGCAGTACCTCCCATATTGGAAGGAAGAGCACAGCCTTTTGTCTGCAAAGAGCCAATAAAATATGATGTTGGGCTTTTCTCCATGTAGGGATTGCCCTAAAGTTCAGATAAACTGACAATACAGTTGGTTTCAAATGCCAAAGCAGATCCAAAGCTATAATCATCTACCTTTTGTAAAAGGAAACATCACCATTTCAGACACATGAAAATTCCATTGGCAAAGCTGTGCTGTCGATGTCTTCGCTGTAACAGTACAAACTTCATCTCACTCCAAATTACTCTGCAGTGCAGTCCACATTAAAGCTTATGGTAACCATATGTGGGCATCTAATTTAACTGACTCATGTAAATAAAGTTTCAAGTAAAAGTGATAATTAAATAAAATATTTTGTTCCTCTAGCATAACTTATTAACTATAGTTAAGGTTTCCTTATTTTATGTTTAATTTAGCCAGAGCATGTGGAAAAAGTAAACTTTACAATAAATACTGTTGCTAGGCACTTTAAAAGCAAAAAGACTTATGTTTTGTAGCTATGAACTACCGAAATATATTTTTAAATGTCATTCAGCATCCTGAAGGCAGACACAATCCTGCTGATTGAATACCATACTAAAGACAATGGCAAAGCGAATGGAAGCAAAGGGTACAGTCAACCCAGGTATAGGCATGAAAGCTGTAATCAGTAACAGTACTTGATGACAGTATTTGTAGTGCAATTTGCTTTTGTGCTTTCTCTTTGATATGTAAGGACAAGTACTAGAACATATTTAGGAGGAACTACTGCTATAAACTGATCAACTTACATTAATTAATTCAATCTCCCAGATTTTTTTCACAAGGTCCATCGATGTATAGCCATTAATTAGAAAGGATTTGGTATAGTCACCCAGTTCAATGGAATCCAGCCATTCAGCTACAGAGGTGGGGTTGTAGCCATCGTGACCGATCTGCTTCATCTGAAAAACAGAATGAATAAGAATTACTGATGATATTTATTAAGCATCTTTCAGAACAGCAGTTATGTGTATTATTTTATTCGTGTCAGAGTTATCTTATTCTCTGATGAACATTCTTTTAATGATTAGTAGAACATGAAACAATTTTGTGAGCAAAAGCACTAATAAATCTTAGTGGATCTTTTTCTTATGGCTGCTTGCCTTTTAAGCCAGAGTATACTAAGACTGTAGCTGGAGTTCAATTCTTACTAGACATCAGAGAATCCGTAAGTGAGGGAAGGCAAAAGGGTGAAAGAGACATTATTACCATCCTGACTGCACAAAAATGTCAGATTTGCACCTAAGATTTCATAGAAGGGGAAGAAATGAGGCTGAGGAATGGATCTTCCGGTATCACACTGCAAATGAAATATATTGCCCTAGTTATATTATTCCTAATTTATTTCTCCTACTAGGTTATTGGATATTTTATAACGGTTGAATCCGCACTGTATTTTTCCACCCCCAGGGGAGGTTTAAAAAAGTCTTTTTCCTCTACCTGGTCACATTTTTCATGGTACTCCTGGGAATTTTATATATTTTAGCTTGCTCTCTGTCTGTAAAGTTGCTTGAGATTGGACAATCGAACCAAATATTATTGGAATGGAATTGACTGAATGATGTACGCAGAAGGGCACCGCTTGCGTTTATATAGCAACACAGGCACAGAAAGCATAATCACATATCTTGTTTTCATAACTAACTAAGAAATACCACTGGCATCTTATTTTTTCTGAATTTTGTTAAGTTACTAAGAAGTAAAGAGCTGCAATTTCTCTTTCACAATTGTCTCTCACTGACACAAGTGAAGATTTTCAAGCTAGCCATTAAAGATAAAAAAGTGTAAAGCCTCTACCTGTGCAGGTTGTTATGCCATGCTGGTTTTGTGAATTTTAAAGTAATTTGCAAAAGTGGCAGAAGTAGAACAAAGTAGAAAAAATTATGCAATAGCCTCAATTTTCAACAACGTTATACGCATGTCATCTTTCTATAGCAGTGTAACTATTGCTAACTTGATAATACACTGAACTGGCAAACTGTTAAGAAGCTTTAGAGGTTTAGACACCTCGTGGTTTGCATGGGATCTCCCGACTGTGCAAGGGTGACACTGCACATGGTGAAAGCCAGTCTCCCATTTCTGCCTGCTTATGTATATTCCTACTTTCTGAGAAACAAGGGAAGTGTGACAGAAACATAATGCTTTGAGCTTAAGTTTGAAGTGAGTGACAAAGTAATTTAAAAGGAGAGAATACTGATCTTAATATCTTGCCTGAACCAATTTATTTCTCACAGTTTATTTAAAATACAACTTGAATTCAAAGCAGAGAAAAAAATTAAAGTCTCCATTTGAAAGCCGCAGTAGTGTTCGTTGATCTGTCTGTTCAAATGCAGAAAGCCAGCATGTCATGATCTTGATCTTGGTTTCCTGCAGTATCAGAGAGGAGTGATGCAGGCACACTGCATCGTGGATATGAGAGTTTACGCTTTGGTCTTTTGCTGCAGATGTTGGATATAAAATATTAATGGAAATATTTAAATGGTGTAGTGAAATCATTATCTTAAATCATAAAAGAGAGACAAGAGAAATCACATAATTAACAATGGGAATCATAGCCTTTCAGGTCACTTCTGTAACAAAGGAGTCATGTTAGAAAGAGAAAGTCCAGTTTTGTTGTTGAACTTGACATTTTGGAATTTAGTTTCATCCTAATTTAGAATGAGATTCTTAGATGTCAAAAGCATGGCAAATTCTTCTTACATTGTCATTCAGACTTATTTCAAATCTTAGATTGACAGTAGTCTGTCCAGCAGATGGCAAAAACATTGGCGGACCCAGGGAGCTCTGACTCCTGGGAAGCTTAGTTCAAGAGCTAAATTGAAAGGAGGTATGCTTAAACAACTGACACTTGAAAAGAAAGGACCCAATAAACTGAAGGAGAAAAACCTAATACAGAGAAGACATGAAGAAGATGTACAGGGCCCACAGGGAACACATGACTTTTGAAAGATATAAGGTATTTTTGTTTCCTTTCGCTAACAAAGAAAAGCAAAGCACCTTTGAAACAATTTTCAATGTATCCAGATGGGGCACATTATGCAAATTATTTCTTTTGTTTATTACTATTTGATCTTTATGTTTAATAAATCCTGATTTTAACATGATTTTTTTTTTTTTGACCTGCTGATTGAGAAAACTTATGCAGTCTGGTCGGTAATTCTGGTAACTCATCAGCCTCTATGAAAAGCAAACACAGCATGGCAAGTTTCTGAATTCTCAGTTCCCATTGGAGATCTCCATCAACAGCGTTGTTAAAATAGATATTGCTCTACTACGGTGCGTTGCAAGGGGCTGCAGGCAAGCAAACACAGGCGAACAATCCAATAAGCAAGAGGCTGAGAACAACTGAAGCGTATGCAACAATTTCACCCTTTGGATTTGGTGCCAATAGACAAAATCGCCATCGGGTCACTCTAGCCTATCTGAAAATACCCCCAGCTATGCCACAGGTATGCCCGTTCCCGGCCGTGCACCTTGCTGATCCCCCCCCACCGACTCGCCCTCCCGAAGCGACCTTGTCCCATCCTCTTCCCCGTGGATTTGCCCTGGGACGTGGCTGTTGGCGGTCACTGCCGCCGTCCCTGCCCCACTCGCCTTGTGCCGGTGCTCTCTGCCTGCTCCTATTGCAGAAAATTAATCTCACAACTGGAATATTTGCTGGCAGTTTCAGCACGAATGCAGTATTTTGTTTTGTCGTGAACCAAGAACCGCTCTCTTATCTAAAACATTTTCTAAAATGTGTCTAATATAAGAAAATTAATGAAACTTCAGTATCCGTCCTCTTGTATGGAAAGTTTTGTTCTGTCAGTTAATAACATCAACTAGCTTATTAACTGTCATTCATAGCTGGCTGGTTTTCTTTCAAATATCTATTGACAGACAGATCGGTTATCTAGATGTGACAGTATCATTAATAGTATCTGCTTTTCATATAAAATGTTATGGAGTTTTTAAATTAAAAAAAAATACTTTGAAATATCTGTCTGGAAGTGCTGCCCCTTTACTTTATTGGAGTTCCAGTTTAGTTGCATCTTATCCCAGTCCTTGTTAATAGGTCATGGCTCTTGGACTGTTAGTATTTTTTTTTCTATACTGCACCATGATCTTAACCTCTCACAGATCATTTACACCCTGTAGATTTCCTTGCTGATGCTATTTGCTGATTGATTTTTTTTTTTTTTTGAAAGAAAAAACCCTCCTACCTACTGATTGTATTTCCATGTATAATATTTCAATCATTTCACACCAGCTACAACACATGCACCGGTGGCGTCAAACATCTAAGCAGCTATTGGCATACTGTTTGACTCAGAGCAGTATAAAATCTCTAAGCTTCAGGTCATGACAGCCTTTCAAATAGTAACTGCTCATAAATAGGGGCAGTGTTGTTCTTCCGCAGACACTGCTACTAGTTCATTCGGTTGTTATCTTTAAAGAACAATATCAACGTTAGCTGTTTCACTGCAGAGGATTTTAGCATGCTGACTATGGAAAAGGCCAGGAATGAAGCCCATAATTTAGAGAAAAAGAAATGCTTAAGAAAATATGATATAAATGAAGCATGGAAGAAGACACAAACCATAGATTTCTCTCCCAGGTCCTATTGATCTATCACTAGTATCGCTTCCTTTGAAATGAATAGAAAGCAGAAACCAGAAAAAGCTGTTTCTCGTAATAAAATAGTAATATCAAGTAGCATCCTAATGGGTTGAGAAATCCTTTACAAGAGACTGTACGTCAGTCTTTTTACAGGTGCATCACTGCTATATCTATATAGTATTTTACATTAGGATAGAAAGTACTTGAGTTTTTCCTCCGAAGAGTAGCCAAATAAACATGAAATAATCGAAATAATCCCATATGCACCAGAAGCATCAAGGTGAATTCAGTAACATGGACTATTACCAGTTTTCCCTGATCTTCTCAGACAGATCTCAACACTGTGTGTATTAAAATCAAGCTTTTTATCTGCTATATAAGGAGAAAGAGATGACTTGACTTTCACAGCTTTTTAAATGATGGCTGTGATTACAGTGAATTCACACTTGTGTTGGTTCGCAAGAAAGATCTTTTTAGCAAGCACATAATGCTTTCTTTTAAACTGCTGGCCTGAGAGATTTAAGCAGCACTTTTGGGAACTTGTATGAAACTATCAACTACCAATCTGAGTACTTCTGGATGACTGTAATGGGGCGGGGGGTATTGGGTCTTTTTTTCCTGTCTTCGTGACTTGTCTGTTGTACATTATGTACTTTACAAACGTGATCGGTTGGACTTATGTTGTTGGAAGAGGAAAGCATTCCTCCTCTGGAGCGATGAAAGAAAAGGCTCAGGAGAGTGACGCTCCTGAAGACCCCAGGGCTTGGCTGGCCCCGGGCAGCACGTGGAGCTGGGGGACAGGCACAAGTCCCCAAGAACCTGAGAAGACTTTGCCTTTGCTGCTGTTGAGAAAGGCACGGAGTGAAAATAGGGACCTGCCTGCAAAGACACAGTGGGTGAGGAAGGGCTGTGTATAAACCTTTTGGTTTTCTAGTCTGTCTACCTTGTCACATATTTAAAAAGTTGCCTATTCAAGCTTGTGTTCTATTAATGTTTGACTTTTCTTTCCGCTAATCAAAAGCCTCCTGTCTTCTTGTGGAGCTTACTATAAAAAGAGAGTACAGGCACGTTCACTTCACAGCGCTGCCTGATTCAGGATCCTGCCCCAGTGGCAAATCCAGAAGACCACAAACTGAGTTCAGAGTTTCCTACCTAAGATCGCCAGCATTGCAAGAGGCAACCTTTCTATGGTTTTTGCAGTTGGAATCTGTCTTCTGAATTTAAAGTAAAACAGATGCACACACATATTTTTTCTGGAAAAATTTAAACATATCCACATCCAGAAGACTGAAAAGACCTCCTAGTTCTTCATCAGACACAATGTCTGGGACAAGGGAGGAACAGGTCTCATTCAGTGTTACTGAGGATGATGTATGCAACAGTTCAGGGCATCTCCATTGCATATAATGTAATCTTAAGAAGACCTAAATCTGGGATTTGTGGAGTAGCGGTCTTCGCGTCTCACTCCTCCTCCCTCCCCGAGTCTCGGCAGTCACTCACACAGGCCATGTTAGCCTTTCAGTCCTCCCACCTCACCGACCATCTCCTAGCAGCTCCAAAGGGAATGTTTTTATAGTGAAATGGCCTGCAGAGTTTCCAGATGGCACTGGAGACAGCAGTTAGCAGCCACACACCAGTAGGCAGAATAAACATATCTATCAGCCCGGTGCCATTGCGAGTGAATGGGTGAAGCGGGGAAGCCTCAGGGGCCATAAAAACATCTCCGCTCCCTTTGTGTGGAGGTGGGAGTGGGGATAGAAATTCAGTGGCACAAGGAAACAGAGATCCACTTCTTTGCAATCTTCCCATTACACCTGAAACACTGCAAAAGACATGCAGTGTTAATCACGTTTTGCTTGTCTTACTCCAGTCACTCCTGGTTGGTCTTCCCTTCATCTGAGAAGGTGCAGCGACCTGAGGACAAGCACCATCCTTGACGCTCTGAGAAGATTCAAAGAGAACAGAGGGCTGTGCTTACGGGTGTTAAGAAACTGGTCTTTGCTATTTCAGCCTGTTAAAAAGTTTAAAAGACTTAACTGTGTCCTCGCAGGGGCTACGCAGAACACAGCTCAGACCTATAGTTTGGGAAACGCTGGAAATGTCTGTGTCCAGTCTGTCATGCAGCCTGCTATCTTGCAGGCAGGTGGCGAAAGCCATAGTCTCCTTTTACACAGCATGGGACAGAATTACAGTTAAACTGGGTACTTGCTCCATTTCTGGGTATGTATGGTGTCACGACGTGGTGATGCAGAGGGTGCATAGCATTTCCCATGAGGCAGGCAGTATCCAGATGCTGCAATACTATTGCTGCTTGTAGAGAAGATGCTAGTGCTCCGTCTGAATCCTGCGCTGGAATTACGGACTGTATGGATATCAGAAGTCCTTTTGATGACTTGAAAATATGTTCATAAATATGCCTCAGTGAGTAAAGGTGTGGGACAACTGAGTGGCAGTCTTTGTAGCTTATAGCTGCCTGCGGACAGGTTGCAGATGGGAATGTGGATCCCATCAGTGGCCCTTATGGAGGTCATGAACGAATACATGAAGGGAGAAGGTCTGGGGCAGAACAGCCACACCAGCAAAGACTCCCAGAAAGAAATTGTCCATGTCTTCTTTCTCAGAAAAAAAGATGTGCAGAAAGTCGAAGTCAGCTCATTCAGGCTGTCATCCTAGTCTAGTTGCCATAAAAAGAGAATAGCGCTTCCTCTCACATAGCATATTTCTTTGCCTGCTGACTATTCTCAGAGCAGTCAGTAGGCACTGTGGAGTCAACCACAAATAAGAAAGTATAAAAGAAGCAGGAAGGGAAATAAGACTTAGTGTATGGGCAATGGTGGCAGGACCAGTGACATGCTACTGTTATCTACATGATACAGATAAATGGCAGCGTGCCATGTCTAGAGTGGCTCACTGATAGGCTCAGTTAGGAAGGAAAATGTTTGTGAGACTGCCTTCATCACACAGTTTTGAAGCACATCCATGGAGGGGATATTTGGTCTATGGGGCCAGTCTGAAGTAAACACCCTGACCTATAGCATGGATGTATCTAACTGCCTTGTTTTACTGATCCCTTCCTATTGTGCTGCATTACTTAAATAATGTAGACTACACAATTGTGTTTCAGAGTTAAAAAATTCATGTGTTATGCTGGATTTTAACACTTTTTTCTGTCCTTATGGCTAAAGGTCTTATAAGCAGTGTAACGAGCAGCTGAGTGGCCTCCTTCCAAACCAGGAAAGTAATTCCCAGAGGCATTAGAAGGAGGAAAAACAGCACGGTAGAAAGCACTTCCTTTGAAACCTGTTTTTCATCTTCACTTCCAGAAGAGCAGAACCAAGCAGTCACAGCCAGAAAGGGTCATAAATGTTATGATACCAATTTGCAGCATCTCCTAATTTGGACACTGTCTTTAGGAATGGAAGTTGGAGTGATCTACCTTTTAGCTGTGCTAAATGGGAGAGAATTAAACACCAGATTCAAATCAGCTTGCTAAGATCTGGGATGTCTAAGCCAATAGCAACATAGCAATAGCAAACAGATGATGTGGTCTTTCTCCCTTACATACACAGCATAGCTAATGTGCATATGCACGGTAGTTCTGTTTTCCTAAATGCCAGACTTACTGTGCTTGCACAAAAGAGTGTTACATATGAGTAATAGATCCAGCACTTTTTGGAAGCACAGCTTTACTGCTCATATAACACTGCTCACAGAGAGCGTGTGCTCATAGCCTGCGCATATCCTACTTCTTGTCTGGTTCTGCAAAGCACCCAGGAAAGAGGCTTGGCTGCCTGCACACCACTGCTATGAGATCCCCAAACTTGCTTTGTGCTGAGACCTCTCTGTGCAGGAAGGAACAAGCTGCATACTTTACGAATAGCTCTGAAGCCAGGAGAAAGCTGCTTTCAGCTAACATCTTTTTTCCATCTGTCAAATGAGAGAACATGTTCCCATTATGCGCTGGGAGAAGGAGCATCCCACACAAAACCAATCCTTTTTCTTATCTAAGTTCTCAGATAAGCTAGGATAATTCTTATTTTCAAAAACATTTTAGTTTTGAGGAATTCATTGAGAAGTCACTTGCACATAGGTTTTGGATGCTGAAATAACTTGACAATGCTCCTTAGTCACTTAAGTGTGGCTAAAATTTTATGTCATGCCTACTACTATTTTCTTAGTCAATTAAGAATATCCTGCACACAATTCTTTTCTCAGTATTAATTTTTTTTCTCAAGTCCTGCTACTTGCAACTTCAGTATCTTTTTAGACATTGTGTCTACCTCTTGACATGTCTGAACTGCCTTTTAATAAAACATATAAAATCCTTCTCCAAACATTTATTGATTTCATTCTTTTCACACAAAAAAATATTAAATGCAATATCAAACTCTGCTACGAAAGTTGCTCTAAGACTGGTGTCATGTATAAAATATTCCCATTTCAAGAATTAACTTTACAAATGATATTTCTACTGGAGTGTCTTAACCTTATCTAATAATAATAAGCCATAAAGTGCTTTAGTTAATATTAATGTGAAACTTGAATAACTTAAATTACATCAGTGCAAGATGAGAATTTGGGCTACTAGCTCTAATCCAACAAAAATAAAGGGTATTTTGAAAAGCAGAAACCTAACCGAAAGATTTCAACTCTACCTATCTCTTACAAACATACCAGTTTACCCTCTTTGGAAATGTTCTCCTCAAATTCAGAATCATTAGGGAAAAAATATTTTGAGAAATCTGGGTAAACATATGTTTTTATACTGGTTAAAGACTGCATAAGAAACTGCAATGATTAATTCATCTATATTTGGAGAGATATGTGGGGTTTTTTCCCATTTAAAACAACTTCAAGCTCTAGAAAGTGGTTCCTAAACAGGCTATTGGTGTTTGAAATCTAGATATTCATTCTTCAGGAAGCCAGCAATTATGAGTGAAACCAGACAGTGTTTCTTTTCAGCCACTAAATGCCTGTTGCATTTTCCGGCTGCAGAGATGAATATTGATGAGAATAACAAAAAGAGCTTTAAAAAAAGAGTATTTATACTTATACAAGGGGCAAAAGCTTGACAATAGATTTGTTGCTTGATTTTTGCCCTCTAAGCTTATTCAATACTGCCTGAGTATATGGCTCTAAGGAAGTGCTGTTCCATAGATGTTTTTTAAAGCACTTAACTTCCATCTCAAAATCTGAGTTAAAAAGTATCACAAGACAGGAAATATTAATAGTGAAACTAAAAATAACATAATCAGCAATGCTATTAAGTACTAAAACAGAAGGAGTCATCAAATTTTAAATTAAACGAGGAACAGAAAAGAGGTACATGTTCAAAACAAACAAACTAAAAGAATTTTTATCTAATGAGATTCAAATTAGCGAGACTCCAATTATGGTTTGAGATCTTAAAATATTTAGACAGTATGCCCTATTTTGAATGTATGATGACAGAGCTGAAACTTATCAACAAACAAATAAATGTACAGAAATGTTTCACGGTTCCTTGCAGGATGTGAAAGTTTTTTAGATCTTCAGCAAGCTGTTGTGAATACAGCAAGGGTGGGGTTACATTAGATAAAACTTACCATGATCCCAATTTTGGGGCCCCATAACTATTCTGACAGCTGTGCCTTGAAAAGAACTTGGTTTTGAATAGGAAATTAGGTATTTCTACTATGTAAGCTCTCTTGCGTTGCTGAGTCATTTAAGTGAAGAAATGTGATGCACAGCTTCAGCTTTCAACTGCCTTTGTTTTGGTGTAACAGTCTTGCATCAAAGACAGGTTAAAAACGTGGTCCCTGAGGACTGTTTTTTCTAGCTCAACAGGGAAGCTGCTAAAGACTACCTCACTGTTGTTCAGCCTGTGCTTAAAGCCGTGCTGTGTTACTTGATTATCTTTGGTTCAGAAGATGTTGATTCTTCCAAGTAACTGCATAACCATCTTGTTCTCAACTGGTTTCAAGAGTATCTCTAGATCTTGATTCTGTCCTCCTTTCTCACATCAAGCACATTTTAAAAAGACCTCAAGTTGGAGTTTTTTGACAGAATCTGTTCTCAGCATTAGTATACTCTCCAGAAGCAGACATTATTAGCAATGTTTTCATAAGCACCAGTTACTGAGTGCAGGTAGCACTAAAATGATGATATATTAACAATCCATTCATTAATTTTGAAAAACTTAATTAAAAAGACAAGAAAGCTGATCTAAGAAGTATGAAAACCAAAAAATATTTCATCAGCTAAGAGAAGGGATTAAGATTACAAAATTTTGTTTGAATAATAGCATTGCTGAAAAATTAATAAATTCATAGTTAAACCTTAAATATCTATTGTAATTCACCACCTGCTACTTTTATATATCTTTATTTAAAGTATCATTTATCTCACTTGTCTAATATGGTATGTGGAACATTATTGTTTTTAATAATCTTTGGTGTTTCAGTGCACAGACTAATATTGTAGGATATATGGATTGACTGACACATCCAGATACAGAAATTGTTCACAACTTCTGATTTTCCCCGTACATAAGAAACCCTTGTTCACTTTTACAAGTGATCCGTCCCGTAAGTTTTGATGCATGAAAAAGCCTCTTCCAGCAATGTCAGCCTCATGCTCTAGACTGAGTAGTCCTTTAATAACTCTTCTCATTCTCCAACATTATCAAACTGCAAGCAGACTAATCTCTATTTACCTCAATTATTCTACACATGCTGGTCCCAGTACACTCCATGCAATTTTCCCTAGGTTTTATTCCTGCCCTGATACCTTGCACTAAGTATCTGCTTCACATGTAGCAGCCTTCTGAGCCTTACTGGTGTCTACTTCTCCTCATTCATCCTCCTTATACAGCTTTCCAAAATCAAATAGTAGGTTTTCACGCTAGGCCCACTATCTCTTTTGTTTGGAATGCTAGTTGAAGCCTCCACTGATATATTCTGGTACGCAAAATATAAGAAAAATCCCTTTCTATCACTGATTTTAAAATCCATAGTTTAAATCAGCTAGCACCAAAAATGATTGGAGAAATGACTGCAAGCTATTCACTCTGCAGCTGAGAAGCAAGATTCATGTACAGAGCAGCAAATCAAATATGAAGCCTGCAGGAAGTCTCTGTATCTTACATGAAAGGCAGGTATTAGGAAAGCAGTGTTTCATCCAAGGCTTTTAAGAATGCTTATATAAGGGGCAAAGTATTTCCAGGCCAACTGCTATGTAAAGACAGGCATCTGGGATTCATCGACAGCCTTATTTACACAGATGTAATGACAATCTATAAACAGATTGAAAAGCCAAAAATAATCAAAATACCTTCTAAACAGCCATCACTTCAAATTAGAGATTTTGCTCTCCTTTGCTTTGTTTCTCAATTACATCTATACAGAGTCCAATGCAATGACATTATTTTATGCCACATTTGCATATGCAAAAAACATGTCTACAAAAACAATAGAGTTATGTTTATCTCCATTCAAAGAAGTGTTTTAAATAATGTGAAAGCTGTAGGTGTTAGTTCCCCTGCTTGGATAATAACAGAAACTGTACCTTTGGGAGAAGCTGGATTGCTTGGAGTATTCTCTGTCTGTGTCCAGAGTTAAGGATTCCTATTTCCAAGAGATCCTGGTCCTCCATTACATTGCTTCCCTAAAAATGAAAAAAAAAAAGGTGGAATAAAAATGACAAAATAGCAGATGCCTTTAGTAGCCTGAAACAAGACCTTCTGTTGCACCTAAAGAAGAACACTTTGCTTCACTTATAGTACCTGACAAGAATCATCAATTACTGATGATTGCATTCATTTTCATGATGACAAAACATGGTGGAAGGTGATTGAACTCATGGACAACTACTATACTGCTGGCAGCATTGCCAGTGGAGAAATTGTAGCTCTCACTCAAGCTAAATACCAGATGTCAACCTTCCTTCATTTGACTGGAACCAAAGACATGACTACAGAAATGTTCAGAAACTCATCATTTTTCAATTCCCCTCCTACCTCACCCAGCTATACATGATGTTCATTTTTCTCCAGACTGGAAAATACTTAACACAGAATAAGATGAGCAGAGCGGTTGAGGATAAAATTATTGTTAGTAAAATGGTGAAGAAAGGGAGTTTCATATCCCCATACAGTCCCCATCCCCCTAAATTTAACTGTACCAGTGCAATCCTAACTTTACCTGTCGCTGTTCTTATCTCCCTGCTCATGGGCAGGTCAAATAATTCCTAACATGCAAATAGCTGAAGAAGACCATCTGTTCAAACAATACACAAAACAATTGCCCCCAAAAGTCCATAAAATAAGCCTCCACAATTCAAGCCTCTATTCTTAGGAGCTGCTAGCAGAAGGAGAAGACATATAGGTACACAAACAGGATAACACGTCTCCTAAGTTGAAGGAGTCTGACGCAACCTAGAGAGTAAGTTCAGCATCTGAAGGTTAAGGTACTCGATTAGCTGGCAGCGACTATTTGGAATCACCGGAGGCACAACAGTAGCTCAGAAAGGGAATTGCAGTCAGGGATCAAATCAAGATGGTTCAAAGTAGGCTGGCAAGCTTGTATTCCTTTTTTAGACCACCTTGTTTCAGACAAAACCTCGGCTTTTTTGAAATTTATTTTATTTTTAAAAAGCTTCTAACTGTTACAGTTGCAAACAAAACCTGCAAAAACCAGATCCTGTCTTGAACTCTTACCCCGTTGGAGTCTCATGACACTAATTTGTTAGAAGCAAGAATCCTTATTATTCATACTCATTTAACATCATCATGAAATAGGCTTTATGTGAGCAAATCCGTGAAAACTTCATCTCCCCCTTTCCATTTGCCTTGCTGCTTCTGACTCAGTAGAGCTTTTAAGCAGCAGCCAAATGAAAAGCTAATAGGCGCACAACAGAACATGCTTAAATACTTTGCTGAATCAGGGCTTAATAATGGATATGAATTCTTTCTGAGTATCAAAGCTCCTGTCCCCCAGCAACATAGCTTTCTTTCAAAGAGCACACTGGAATATGCAATACTTCACCCTGCTCAGCTGCTAAATCTTCACTCTTTTCAGATGGACTGATTAGTTTACAGATGTACTCTTGAGGACTCTCAAGTGCTACTCTGCAGAGTATCCTGCAAAATCTAGGGGATGTCTTTTTAAGGCAATCATGGAAACTTTGCAAAGCTATTACATTTGAAATTATATTTCATAGTAAGTGGTATGATTTAGGGCTACAAGTCTGCAAATCATATCCTGAACGTTTTTGTGTGCAGCGTTCCGAACAGAGGCAGGCAGAGACCTGCTCCAAAGGGAGGAGCTGTGCAATCGTTCCGGTTTCAGTGGATCACACGGTGTAAGGGTGCACGCAGCACAGCCTGTGCAAACAGTGATAGTGATGAGGTGGGTTAATACCCCCTTCAGCTTCCTGGTAAACAAATACAGCATCTAATTTCCCCTTTCTTCCTTTCTCCTTTAAATAACCTAAAGGAGGCTGTAAACTTATGGGAAGAACTGGGGGAAAAAACCTTCCATTTTGGGCTGGATTCTCCAGCTGCTGGAAATAGCTAGAATGAATGGATTTAAGGGAACTGAGCCAACTGAGGATCCAGTCCAAAACAAAGGCTATACATTTTCATTCATTTTAATAAATGCAGCTATTTTTTTTTACAGCTTTCACTTCCTTTCACTGTTTTTCAGATTTCACCTTTCATTGCTGGATAATGTTGCACAATCATGGTGTACTCATCACTGAGCTACTACACACTGTTTACTGGTGTCAGTCACCTTGGCATCCAGCTTCAAATATTGCAATGTTTAAAACCCAAATCAACTAGGTACAGGAAAAATCCTGTCTATTTGAACATAGTTGCTGCATAGCAGAGAAAGCATTATTTCATTAATTCTTTACTACTGGTTTTTCCTTCTATATTAGTTCATATATTTTGTTTCTTTGCAGCTGGTATTATACATTTTTTAAAGTATGTCAAGGTTACAAAATCAAATATTTAAAACTGAGGAAAGCCTGGAATTCATGTTGCCTCCTTGTCCCCAGTCTAAGAAGGCAACAAGCTGGTCTTTCAACGTGCTCAGGTTTTGGAGCTTTTGCTGTGTGTTACCATCAGTGCCGACAGTAGCAGAGACTCATCTCTCCTGTAAAACAGACTTCATTGTCTCCTGCCATGGAGCTAAACCAGCTCTTCATCTTTCCACAAGAGCAAACCAGGAAACTTTAGATAGTCAGCATGAGCCACTATTGCTTAACATAGAGGAGTAAAACTGATAGTAATAGGAAGCTGCTGTCTGCTTTGCAGGCATACCTGTGAAGAGACAGAAAGTGTTCCCCATATTCCTGTCTCCCTGGTGTCTGCTCCCATTCTCCCTTTAATCCCAGTCCCTGATTCTTTTTTTACCTGGTTACTCTTCTTGCACTCCTCCAGTCGCCTTCCACAGGCTCCTGTGTCGAGAGTGAGGAAAACCTAACTTCTTTCTGCAGCAGATCAGAGGCAAGAGGAGAAATTCTCCCCCTGCTCTTAGCTGCCATGCACACACTTATTATAAGCTGGGCCAAATTTAACCTCAATTAACTTTACAGAGATGACGTGGTAAATGTAATTAAAATGAATATGAATGCAAGAGTGCCTTTTCACATTATTTCAGCCTTAAAAAGAGCTGAGCTATATTAGCTGAAACATTCACCAAAAAGATTATTCTAGTAGACACCTAGAGAATTCGAGTGCAAAGATTTAACTTTGATATGCTTATATACAAAACAGGTTCTTATAACAGGAAATATGGGACAGCAATCTCTACTGGGGTTATTATGCTTTTATTATATAATAAAAACATAAGAGGCTTTGTGATATTGTAGTTTCTTAAGTCTATAGGAAAACTTAGTTGGAAGGAAAACTTACTCCTTGGAATTAAAGCAATAGGAATAAATCAAAATTGCTTATACTAGGACAGATTCAGATCTCATTCACTTCAGCTTACGCTGTTGAAATTCCCGTCTTCTTAATACATAAGAGATAGTCTTACTTATGAATTAGAAAGATCCTGCTTCTGAAGCTCCACTTAGGAAAAAAGTGTGGCTGACCCACCCCCCCCAGGATTTGTGGTTCTGCACAACTCTCAGGAATATCATCTTTTTCCCTGTAAGCACATACAGGAAGCCAATCTCCTGAGTAAGAAGGCAGTAGTTTCACAGAACAGTTGGGCTCAAGGAGGAAGGAAAAACGACTCTGCATGTGGGAGACTGGAGGCATATGAAAAACAACACAATTTAAAAAACCCAGAAATTTTGCCAAAATCTGAGATAATTCCTATAAATAAGTTCAGAACAAAATACATAATGGTACAGTATGAGATAAAGATTTTACTGGCATTTATTTGGGTTGTTCCACACAAAATCACCTCTGGCACTCTCTACCTGAAGTTAATACAGTCTTTCCTCCAAATGTTGGATTAGACCTTTATACCAGATTCCAAATGTACGGAAGTACAGATATATGTACACGGAATCTTTAGAAAACAATTTAATCTGGAATATGTCAGAGTTATAGCAAAAAAATTACTCTCTCTACTACAAATAGCCTAATTTTAATACATTAAACAGTTCAAAGAACATCTAAAATCCAATCAAAGCATAAGATTCATGAACTTGTAGACAACTTCATTTACTGTCAAAACAGAACAACTTTCAAGATTCTTAAAAAAAAAGACCAATTCTACATCCTGAAGGAGCAAAAGCACTTTGAAGATTTGTCCCTGAATATAATAAAATACGGTGATTGGAAGAACATATTAGGATGGCAGGCATGACTGTATGTTTCTCATTGCCCTCTTTTTGTACCTATGTTTTTAATCTTCCTTCGTATATTTTCTGTGCTGGAGACCTATGGTGAAAAATTCCAATGTTTGGTTCTGTCACCTGGTGTATGCATACCACAGATAAGGCCTGGTGGGCGTTCAAAGGGCCTTGCCAAAATCTCTACCGATGCGTATTGCACCGAATCTCGCCCTGGCTGACCGAGACTTGACACTGCAGGAGCACAGCCGGGGGGATCTGAATGGAGTTGGGGCAACAGGTCTCACACGTGGGCTTACAAGGCTGCTGGAAATATGACCTGGTGCAGAAAGGAAAAAAGAGAAGATGAGAGGCGGTACGCTTAGCTGGAGTGTCTGAGAGCACCATCATTCCTGCCACTCAGATAAGAGAGGTGGGAGCAGGGCAGGAGCCGCTGGGAATGTTCTTCCATTATACATGCTTGGAGTCTGAGGTCAGAGATCGAAAACTGAGACCAGCAGCACCAAGGAGCTCTATTCTTTCTTACCCCTTCCACCCCAAGTGCAGAACTGGGAAGGAAGGGAGCAGGCATCTGGTACGAATGGGAACAAGGACTGTTAAGAAGCTCATCCTCAACAGCTCACTTAAAACTGCCCCCTCCTCAGCCTGAATGGCTTTGCTTCTCACCCACCTAATCCTAATATCCTTCCAAAGTGCATCCCCTTGAAATAGCTGATATCTAAACTATCCTCTGTCTGGGAACAAATTAGAGACATCTCATAGTGTGGTTAAGGACACATTGAATAACCAGGACTTTTCTTTTTCATTGTCTAAATCATATGCCAGAAGGTTTATAAATTTTCACCACAACACAGCTTTTCCACAAGTTAAAAGATTTTATTTCTTAGAGACTTGCAAGAAATGACTAGAGAAATGTAGCTCTCAATAATGAACACTGCCTCTTATTAGTGCAGAAATTTCAGGCAATGTGTCACATGTTTCATTTCCAAACAAGAACTGGCAAACGACCAGAATTTAGCAAGCTTCAGTATGAGTGAAAAGGTTGCCTCTCACTAGTATTGCCGCTGTTAACAAGAAAACAAGATCTGTAAGTCTGATTATTGAGTGAAACGCCTAACTTGTACTTTCAGGTCAGAACGATTTATCAGACTCCTGGAGATACTGCAGAAATTGTTATTTCACCTACAAACCTGACAAGACTATGTTAGAAAAATCCCCTGCAGCAGCATGAAATTTTGCCTTGGGGGAAAGAGATTGATTATAAAATATGTTAGGAAGAAAGGACCAAGCATGTTGCAAAATAATAATTTGATAACGTTTTTCCAAAATTATTTTGCTTTTAAACTACTGATACTGATACTCATTCTCAATCCTCACCTTGCTCTATTGTCAGTCTTTACATTTATGACTTCCTTAGTGATTAAAAACTCCACAGAACCAAAGAGAAAACTGGAAGAAAGTTTTCTATGTTACTGTCATTTCGTCAGGAAGTAATTATAAACTGCTATTGAAATGTTGACTAAAAAAGGCCATTTCACTCATAGCTAAGAGTGGGGCAATAGCAGTTCAGAGCCCTAATTTGCAAACTATGCATAAAGATAGAAGGTGATGTTAAGTAGGGTCAGTTTAAAAAGGAGGCCCAACAGACCCGAACCCCACTCTATCTAAGTTTTAAAGATCTCTCTCTGGTTCACATTCAGCTCTTCCAGAAGTGAAGCTCAAGTAACCACTGCCATCAAAAGCTTTTCAACTATTGATATTCAAATGAGCATACAGTCACAGACCTTTCACACAACAGTAATAGTTAATTAAAGTACAGTGATAATTAAACTATACTGATAGCTGGGACAAGGATCCTTGTAGGAAGAATTTCTGCTATTTTAATCCCCTCTTCCTTGTAGCACTGATTCATTACAACCAACACAATTGTCACATGCAAATTAGCTGCACAGATAAGGTGGCAATTGAAAAAATTACCTCTGATGTCGCACTTGGCCCACTTAATTACTAACGCTGTTGACCCAACTCTGCCTATTTAATCATAACAATTCAATAAAATAATTATTAATACTTACCTAAATTACATCTTAATGTCTTGAATGTATATTGTGAAGATAATTTCACTTCATTTGAGTAATGAAAATTCCAGAGAGTCTATATTGTACCATTATTCAGATTACTTGAGATAAATGCTAGTTAGCTTAGATGCTAAATTTCTCAAAGGACCCAATTTAAAATCAATATTACTGTGAGCTAATTAACAGACTTCTAAATTCTCGGAAAAATATTCATTTCTCCAATAAGTGTGTAAGTTTGGGGAGTGCAGAAGGGGGCAAACACGATATTTTCAGACATAACAAAAATGCTGAATACCTGCTCTGCATGTAACATGGAGTTCTGTTTAACCTTGGAGCTAACACTGGTGTTTTTGTAATAAATGTAAAAACTCTGTTCACCTCTCAAAATGTCTCACAGAAGTATTTCTTTCCTCACATTTTTATCAACCCCAGTCACGTTGTTTAAAATGTGAGCCACCCAAATCAGGCCGGAGAGGACAAAATGCAGAGTCAAAGACTTTGACCGTAAAATTCTGGGCAGGATCCACGTCTTAAAAATAGGTTATTCACAGAAAGGGTCTGTGAAATTGCAGCAAGGAAAACACACGCTCAAGAAAATACTTAAGCCTTGACACGCTTACGCCCTAAAGTTACAACCGAGGTCTTGGAAGCCCTTGTTCCTCTCCTGCCTGCAGCGGAACCCCGCTCACGTCGGCGGTTTTCCTTTGGGCCGGCCGGTGTTTGAGCAGACAGAGCAGCTGGGAAACCACGTCAGACCTTCGAGTGAGTCTAAAAAAGTAAGACCTCCTCTTAGATGCCATCAGAGCTTGATCTGGTAGGAAGTCTCAGAGCACGCCCAAGGCAGAAACACAGGAGCACGGTGCGAACTGGCAGCTGCTCTTTCTTAAAAAAGTGACAGGAGGAGGCAGAATGGCTTTCTCTCTCTTAGCGCACAGCCCAGCCGTTAGAGGATTCGTGCAGAAGGCTGGAGATCAGATTCACGTGTCTTTCTGAAAAGACTTTCTTGAAGCATTCTTTGACTTTCCTAAAAAGAGAGCAAGCTATGCAACAGCTGACTCCGGGACTGAGGAGGAATCGTTCACTGGTCCTGCTGAAACTAAATTGCTGTGAAGTTTAGTCAGTAAGCCAGAAAGGAATATTATCCTTTAAACCAGTGACAGCTGGCTGTGGTAAATCAATCTTCTTGTGCTGTTGCTAGAAATGTTTCTGGTTTACATCCAGTGACTGCCAAATATAAAAAGCAGAGAAAAAGCTAAAAATTCAGGGCTTTCTATTTCTTTCAACCAAGTATCCTAACTTCTGAGCTACAGACTCATGCTTCTGGTGCATACTGCTGTTTGAAAGAAAACAGTGAGCCAGCTGTCCCCATTCAAAGGGACGACTTGGGTGTCAAGATCCAGGGAGGAGCAGGGGAAATCCAGCCTCCAAACAGTGTCTAACGCAGGGCTGCAAAGGCAGGCAAAACTTTCCGATATAACTCCTGCTTTGGAGTATCTTACTTGCTTCCTCTGCGTAGCATTGCAACCCCCTTTCTTAATTGCTTTTCTCTTCCTATTAAGTTACACAGGGTCTTGTGGGCCTAATTCAGTTGCAGGGATCCCGCTCCCAGAGACAGGAACAGTAGAGTCAAGCGTGGCGATGCTCGCTGCGGCGATTGCTGGGGCTAAATGCATTTTTAATATTGTCTCGGAGGCCTCACCTGGCTGTTTGGAGTCCACTCTGTGCGCTGCAAAATGAAGGCACTGCCTAACTTTCAGGTGCCCAAACCATTTTCAGGACCTACCTGCTAGTAACTGGAGGCTTTTAGGTCAACTGAACTTGCTGGTTTGTTCGGTATTACTAAATATAATGAGATATGAAGCAGCTCCCCAAAATGAGAAATACTGGAAAATGAATGGTGTTTCCTAAGCATCACTGATTTGCTACGTTTAAATGCATTTCACGTTCCACCGTGCTGCTTTTGATCTGCAGTGGTGAAGCAAGGGTAAAAGGTAAGGGAGCTTGTAAGCTAATAAGGAACTGGAATACACTAACTTTCTCTAGGTGAAAATTAAAAGGGTGTGGGGAAAATACGCAGTCAGGCTTGCCTGCTCAATACAGTCGTTATGTCGAGACCCATTTTAACGTATTCCTACAGATTTTGTTTGCTAAAGCAGGCACAACGAATAGCCGGATTGAATAAGGTATTGTCGTCTCCCACGGCACACAGATGAGATTTCTGTTACGTGTGATATTTCTTATACAAACCGTTGTGATTTATTTCCACGATATTACTAGCCAGGCCCCTGAAGCCCAAGAGGTAAGCGGAGATGGCCTCCATTTTCTTCAAGCCCTTTCTAAAAATAAGAGAACATTTGATGAAGGGCTGACAGTTTTCTTTTCTTCCTTTGCTCGTTCTTGTAATTCGTTTCGCATGGGAAGTGGGCTGTGTTTTTCTTATCCCTTCCAATTCAGCAGCCGGGCGGCTGGATTTGCGGGCCCACTCCCGTCGCCACGGCAACCAGCAGATCGCTGCGACGCCATCCCAGGCGCTTTATGTCCCCACACGGTGCTATTGTTCCCCGGTAATAACGTGGGAGACGCGTTTCCCTATTCTCATAAAGGAGGATTCAATTATCGTTCCACCGGTCATCCCACGTGTCACGCGTGGACCCGCAGCACCCTTTTAGGATGCGTTTCGCTTCACGTGTCGCGACTTCAGGAAGGGCTGGTTTGCACGGCGAAGCCTGTGTTCAGCACCGAGCAGACCCTGCTCCTCAGAAACACGCCAGAGAACCTGAATGGAGGCTGTGGTTCTCAAGAATCATTGGTGTGACCACACTAAGTGAGATCAAAGGTCTCTAACTCATTGGTTCAGTGTCTCTGCTAGTGGCCAAAACTGCCCAGAAAAGCAAAATACATAAGTAACTTGTCTTATATAATTTTTTTCTCACTCCCATCTTTGGGCTAATTTAAAGTTAAGCATATGGGCATTTAACTACACTAGAGACCAAGTACTGGATACATAGCAGGCAGAAGACCTGATTTTGCTAAATACAAATCGACCGTAGATTTTGACAGATACGTAAGACTCAGCTGCTCCTCAGCATTTGGAGGAAGCTGATTTACCGTCCCTTTTCTAGATTGCAACAAGTCATCCCTGCACTGCAAAGCTTATTTCTTTTTATGTGTTGCAGAGATGGCAGAAGCCCTGGACTAGCCTTCTTACAAATTAACTTTGGTATGATATATTCCACATGAATCAAAATAAGAGCAGTCCCTTCAAAACCGTGTTATGATGACAGACCCAAACTTGTCATGTGCATGGAAGAAAGGATACTTGGAATCATAGAATCAGAATCACAGAATGGTTTGGGTCAGAAGGGATCTTCAAAGATCACCTAGTCCAACCCTCCTGCTATAGGCAGGGACATCTTTCATGTTTCTCAAAGCCCCGTCCAACCTGACCTTGAATGTCTCCAGGGACGGGGCATCCACAGCTTCTCTGGGCAACCTGTTCCAGTGTCCCACCATCCTCATCGTAAAAAAACTTCTTTCTTATGTCCAATGTGAATCTACCCTCTTCCAGTTTAAAACCATTCCCCTTGTCCTGCCACTACAGGCTTTAGTAAAAAGTCTTTCTGTCTTTCCTATAAGCCCCCTTTAGGTACTGGCAGGCTGCTGTGAGGTCTCCCCGGAGCCTTCTCTTCTCCAGGCTGAACAACCCCAACTCTGTCAGCCTGTCCTCAGAGCAGAGGTGCTCCAGCCCCCTGATCACCTTCGTGGCCCTCCTCTGGACCTGCTCCAACAGGTCCATGTCCTTCTTACCTTGGGGTCCCCAGAGCTGAAGGCAGTACTGCAGGGGGGGGTCTCACCAGAGCCGAATAGAGGGGGAGAATCACCTCCCTCGACCTGCCGGTCACGCTTCTTGTGATGCAGCCCAGGATATGGTTGGGTTTCTGGGCTGCAAGCGCACATTGCTGGGTCATACCCCGTTTTTCATCCATCAGTATCCTCAAGTCCTTCTGTGCAGGGCTGCTCTTAATCAGTCCCTCCGCAGTCTGTACTGATATTGGGGATTGCCCTGACCCACGTGCAGGGTTGGCCTTGTTGATCTTCATGAGATTCACATGGGCCCACCTCTCAAGGCTGTCCAGGTCCCACTGGATGGCATCCCTTCTATGCATAAAGGGGATATTTCACGCTCTGTCCTTTACTGATTCCTAAAACACTTGAACAAGGTATAACTGGACAATGAGTCCAACGAATGAGGGAAAGACATTCCCTTTATGCTAACTTTACCTAAAAATTAAAGGTTCCATTTTGGAAAACAACTGGGTAGCCACTGATATGTAAGAAGTGCACTCTGGAGTGATTCATTGATCACTACATTTCTTAGGATTTCTTTGCCAACACACGACAACATATTTTTAATATTAAACAGTAGCATTTCATGGAGCATGGTCTAGCTATGTCACCAATAACACAGTAACTGTCATCCAGAACCTATTAAAAGACCCTGGGTAGCTATTGACTGGATCTCATATAAAATATTTATTACCACAGGCATCAAAATAGTTTGCCCACAATTTTTAAGTATCTTGCCATTGAACAATAACATTTATAATTCTGAAATGTAAAAAATAAACAAACACATTCAATAAATAAACAAACAAATGCAAAATCAGATTTCTGGCTGTGTGAGCCAGGTAGTAAACTGTCTACTTTCTGTTCAATTCCTCCCTTCATATCTGCTTCTTCTCCTTGTGCAACTTATTCCCAATCCACATATTATATTCAGATATAGTTCTAATACTGTGATCTTTCTTTCCATTCACATTCTCTGCTTTATTTACACATTTTTCACTCTTTTGCAAATATTCTTGTATTGTGTATCTCAGATACAACACAAAAGCAGTAGTTAGACTACCATAGTTCTGTATTTTCTACCCATCACTGAGTAGTTAGAAGTTACAAATACACAAAGTGACGTTTTTATACCAATCCACAAATTACTTGCATATATAATAGCAGGCATAATCTTTTATTACCAGTGAATATAAGAAAAAAGCCCATGCATTTGAAGAAGTCTGTTCTCTGAAATTGAACTGTGAAACCTATCTACAGCCAAAGCAAGTACCAGCTGTGAAACTTAGGTCACATATTGGTCTCATACAGACAGTCCGAGCATCTTGATACAGCTCTTTGAACTATCCCTCCTGCCTAGCAAATAGTATTTGGTTTCAAGAATCTTCTACATAAAGGTAAACTTGTTCTGTTTTTTGTCTGAGGGGCTGATTATTCTTCCCATAGACATACTGCATTTTCTTAAAAATCTGAATTAGCGTGTTCAAAATTAACGAGAAGACAGCTTGATACGTTCTTAGGGTAGTCTTACCTGTAGGCAGACTGATCCAGTCCCAAAACACTCTGGAGGGGTTCTGCAATGTTGCTGCGTAGCTGATTTTCCAAGTACTCATGTTGGGATATCTACTGTCAGAGTCCAGCAAGCTGGCACTCCAGTACTTCATTTCCCTCAGTCACAAGGAAACCTTCGTGCAAGTCGGTCCACCTCGTCTGGCACCCTTCTGCTGATGCTACTGTGATGAGCATTTCCACCAACCCCTTTCCTATACAGGAATACTGCATTCGACAACTAACATTTAGGGAGTCTTTGGGGCCTCCCTCTATCCAAATTCAAGCAGTTCTTTTACTGAAGCTTTGCAGATTTCTTTCTGAGCAAGCTTTTTCAAATTTAACTTTTGTTTGCAATAAAAAAATGCTCCTAATGGTCCTGGTGAACACTTGTGAGTCTCACTGGTCCCTTCTGCCTCTAACATCAGGTCCAAACCAGACCAGCACTACCAACAAATTGGATAATAAAACTGTATGGTCCTGATCTAGTGACACAAGGTTGTGGGAGGCTGTAACTTCACTTGATGAAATTTCTAGATTTCAGTGCACCTTCTTAAAAGGAAAAGTTACTGCAATGAATAGAACAGACAAAGTAAGAGCCGCTGATTCCCACTACACATTAAAGGAATGTTGCAAAGTCACAAAGCTACAAAATACCAGAATGAAGACTGTTCAACACTGGCTAACCACCCTTCACCCCAGGATACATATTCTACATGGCATCATACACACAGTATAATTATATTTCTGAATAAACCATGAATTCAGTGCAGGGGGATGGGTGGTACTTACAAAACAAGATCGCTGATATTTCTTTTTTTAGCCTTTATCATTCTCTGTGTGGGTCCCTGTCTTATATATAGTTTTCCATTGAAGACCTCACCAGTAAGAATGACTCACTTTCTTCAGACTTTTTTTAGACATTCATTGAAATAATATTAGACAGCTCCAAACCCAGGAATGAATATATTTTATAAGACTCCTTCAAGGCAAGGTAGCATTTTTATACCCATTATACAGATAAAGAATTAAAGTAGGACTAATTATGGCCAGAATTAAAAAAAAAAAAAGAAATTAAAAAATCGATTAGTTCTCAGTGTCTAAATGCAGGGATTGTTTTCTTCCATCTCAATGATCACTTAGTATCTATCTACATATGTATTCAGAGGACAACTGTAGTCAAATTCCGTTTTAGCTGTGAGCACTCACACTTCAGCAAATCCAAATTCTGCTCCTTCCCTTGCACATGTGTATCAAAGGGCTTTCAGTGCAACAGTTTTATCAGAAAAGCTTGTCACAATTTGTAGCTAGCTGTCCAGGTAAATTGGAAGCCTGAGACACCTTGGAAAATGGAAAAATCTGAATAATATGATACTACAAAGCATGCTGGAGAGCACGGCCAACTTTCCACGGGGAGTCAGCTTAAGCCCAGCCAAGCAAACTCGCTCTCGCTTGGCACCAGCTCTGTTGGGCCAGAGCTGTCTCCCAAAGAGTGACAAGAACATCTCTGTGAAAACCATCCAGTTAAACATCCCTCTGCTTTTGTTTCAGGACTCCCTAAAATATTTTAAGTCAGTAAAAGAACTTAGATGTGAAGCAGATATCCTCTGTCTCCCTCTCTGTTTTCTTTTATTCCTCCACTATTTTCCTCTTCCTCCCTCCCTCCTTCCTTCCTTTGATTTGGAGACAAAAAAGACACGCAGTAATTTTGACTGAGGAAAGAGGAAATGGAGCAAAGGAGGACATGGGGAGCACAAGAAAAGTCCGGCTTGCAGGGATGGTGAGGCAGGAGGAGAGCTCAGAAAGACAAATGCATTTGGGGGAGAGGGTCAGACACAGAGAATCTCAGAAATAGAGAAAGGAAAAGTGGTACCCAGGTCGCTCCAGGAGAGACAAGAGGAATGCTGAGAAACAGTTTCTGCCATGAGTTTGGCTTATAGAGGTAATAAAATGCACGCCTTGAAGACTAAAGTAATGATAAATTACACATAGCTAGCTTATGCACAAAAAATGTTCTGGACTCATTTTGCTTGGGGCATAAAAATATTAATAAGTATTAAATACTTGTTGTTTTTTTTTCTGCACTGTTTTTAGCTTGAGTCCAATCCTTGCCACTGAATTTATTCAGAACTTAACTGAAGATACTCAATAAGATTGCTCAGGCAATCTGGTTACCTCTGACTCCCTGCTGAGAGACTGTGCTTTCCAACTACAGGTACTTAGAAACCTGTATTATCAAGGGACAGGCACAAGCAGATAATTGGCCACAAGGTAGCTCTTAATATACAGATATTTCTAGCCCAGGATCCTCTCTTGATTTCTTGTACGTGGGCCAGCAATGTTTCATAATTTCCTAGCCAGATAATTAAAGGAATAGAGAAGCATCTTCCCCAAACTCATAATCCAAATGAAAGGCTGACTGCAGAAAAGACCCTTAGACACATTGTCCTATGCATTCTCCATGGACCAGGCTGCTTCTGCATGTGCTAGCAAGTGTGTCCTTTATTCTCTTTTCCCCTGAGTCTTCATTTCTTATTGTTCAAGAAGGAAGGAAATCAGCATGCATTTTAAACAAATACATATATGAAGCAAGATGCTATTATATACATAGCAGAGTTAAGAGACAGAGACAAATCAAACCATACAAGCAGGGACAGCAGAATTTGCTGACGATATTGCCTGATATTACAAGGAACCAAAGATGTGTCTGTATCTGGGTTCTTTGGTATAATATTCCACTCTTGCTGCATAAAGTTATTTTTCTGGGCAGAAAGTGAAGATCTACTATTTCTACAGGCAATAAAACAAGTACTTAAAAAACCAGAACGTCAGGAAATGAAAAGTTCATGGACAGAATAGACACATTTCCAAATTCCAGGGGAGATGGAAAATGAAATAAAATAACTTGCATTGTCAATTTATAATTCCTTACTGGCAACAAGAGGGATGCCTAGGGAGTTCAGAGAAGCTAACAGAACTATAATATTCATACTATATTTAAAAATGGATCAAGGCTAAAAATCAATTCAGTATTGTGCAATCTTTTATCCTAATGCAGCATAGCAGCTAAGAACTATTATTTCTTAAACTTACTTCAAGAAGTGGGCTTTCTATGTTATTAAAAGGGGAGCTGTTCAGAGAGAACATACCTGAAGCAGAGAAAAAGCTGTTAGATAGTGTGGCTACTGAAGAATAGAAGCTATCAATCATTTCAGAGATTTTAAGAGCTGTAACCAGCTGCATATATATTTGTTTTTAGTATGAGCTATAAGATTCCAGTGAGTGAGATGCAGATATTTTCCCCCGTCTTCCTAATTGCAAAGGGGGACTGTGCACAGAGGGCCACTCTTACCAATTCATGGCTGCTAACTAGGCACTCAGAGAAAAGGCTGTTCGGGATTTGTATCAGAAAGGTCATTTGATAGGTGTTTATCCAGCATACTTTTATTCGTGGTATTCCAGTTTTTAATATTTAAACTGACTGTTAGCACTTGTATCCACAGTAACCTTATCCCTCCACATCTGCCACCTGAGCAAATACTGTGGCTTTTATATTTCAAAACTTCCATCTAGATCTAGTCTTTGGATCAAAAAATGTTCAAGGAATTATTATCCAGTCAAAGACTTTCAACACAAATCTAGAGCAGGTATGGTACATCTTGCAAATATAACCCATTGTTGTTCCCATCAGTAATGTTATTAAATCAGTCAGTTTCCAATAATTCAACAAAATACTGCATAAGTTAATACTAATAAATGTCTGAAACGTGAGGTTTCAGATAAGCCATGGGCTTATGTACAAGTATATAAACCCTCAGTTTCATCAGTACTAGCCAGTCTAAAACAAATACAGTGTATTTTTGCATGGAGATTTTATCCCCTATGCACAGTAATTGGAGCTTAATGAGGGACAGCAAAAGATACAGAATATAATAGGTTCCATAGTGAATAAAATGTTTGAAATGTTTAATGTAGTGTTTTAAAGTCTACAGAAGTAAATTATATGGGGAGTAAAGTAGCATTTGTATTACTTGTTTTCCTGAAAATATATTTCAGTCAGGCGTGAACTAAGAACAAGACCAGAGATCAGGTGTGAATTTCATTGTGTGACCTTGTATTTACGATGAATAAAAGCTTGTTGTTAATTCAATCAATTATGCTTATGTGGAATAAAATCATAGTTAAGGCAGTTTGCTTTGTCTGCACTGGGCCTTTACCTTGCTTTCAGCAGTTGAAGAATATATCTTTTTTCCCATTAAAGTCAAGAACTTCAAACTTTCTTAGAACTGAACTTGTGCTTAGACCCATGTAAAACACTTGGGCAAAGTGTTTGGAGGTGACCGCTGATGCACAGTGCTCAGCTTCTGAAAAATCACAACAAAAGTGTCTCTAACTGAATATATTCGTTTTTAATTGTTTAAAGTTATAATCTGAAATGTTAACCTTTTATCTTCTCTAACTCTTTATAACCCAGTTTCTAAAACACAAATGCAAATGAGAAGCATGTTTGGATGTATAAGTACTTTAGAGTGATAACACAATTCTGATGTTCCAGATGAACAATACTAGACAAGTGTAAATCACTGCTGAATGAGAAGGAACGGCAGTTTGAGGGTCTCATTATTTTAAACAATGATTGGGCTAAGGTTGTAAAATCATTAAGAAATGCAACATTAGAAAAATAAAAACAAGTTTTATTTTTAACTGCTAGTTCTTTGAAACGTGTGCTTGTACGTATTCAAATCTCAGTACATTGAATGAGGAAGGAATTTTGAGGGAAAAAATTAGTAGGAAACCTGTGATTGAAGACTATCATAAGGCAGATGAATGTGAGGGATGAACTGAGGCTGCACAGCTACTGTAACTCTCCAGTTCTTTATTTCTGAGCACATGGAATTACCTTTATGTGTAACATGTGTACGTGTGTGTGCACGTGTGCGCGCGAGTGCGTGTGTGAACAGGCAGAATGAACAGCACATTGTGATGGGCCGGCAGAATGGACAACATGTTGATAGGGGCTTCAAGGGTTTCATCGCTTTTTGTCATTACGAAGGTTAAAACTGATGCTGAGGTGTTGGTACCATAAAAAATATGTGGGCACGGTATGTGGGAGAAGGAAACATTTTCACTAACGTGTGGGAAAACAGAGATCTCTAAACTGAAGGAGAGAAAATTTAGGTGCCCAGGATGTTTAGAAGCAGTCAGGCAAACTCTGTACCAGGACTGGCTTGCTTGCATGGCAATTCTGGTACATCATTCTAGAACAGCTGTTAAAAGGTATCTGTAGTTTTACTAGCAAAATTAAGCTTGCCTCCCATGTCAAAATTTTAATTATTTTTGATGGAAGGAAAGCTTCTCATCTACATTATAAGAGGCACAATGTGTTGCACAATACATCTGCTTCTTTACTGGTTTCCCTTAAATACTTCATTCACCTCCCAACTGCACAGGTACTACATTGAGCTTTATTCTCTTCCTATTACATCCCACTGCAATATTCCATTCACTTCCCCATTTTCTCCCCACCAGACTCAGTACTGATGACAGTAACTCTCTGTTGCTAACAACATCACCATCCTTCTTGAATAAGGCATTAGTTGTATGGTGAAAGGTTGAACACAAAGAGGTCAGAAGTCTGGAAATCTATACTGAGGATGAATCCTGTGATCTAAAATACATATTGGTACTACATTTGTATTCCCTTTGTCCTCTAATAATTCACTCATTCTCCAGGAGTTCTCAAAGATGATTGGTAAAGGATCTAGTATTTCCTCTTCAGCTTAAGACTCTTCGTCAAACATCACCTAACCTAGATGATTCAGAGATTTTAATTAACAAAGTACTCTTTTACCTACTTGCAGAATGATAGCTTGCCGTCTCATTCTCTCCCTCTCTAATATCTCAGTTCTCTTCATTAACACTGTATTTCACTAATTCTCATACTTTTTTCTTTATGCTAAAACTAAAATGAGTTTTATCTGACTTCTAGCAATGGTCATAACTTTCTTAATATTCCTTTTAGCTATAGCATATTGATAAAGCCTTTTCTGAATGTATTCTACTCACATAGTTAATGAAATGTCATTTTCTCTCCTAATTTTTTCCTTTTTGTATTTTGGCTATTTATCTATACTTTCATGATGTATTCTCTCATTTCTTTATTTTAGATTATTTCTATTTTTTTCATCTGCATTAATACTTGTTCATACAACTACCTGAGCTTTTCTTACATCATCCAGCCTTCCTTCATAAAGGATAACATGTCCAAGAATCTTATGTTTATTTGCAGTTATCTGTTAGTACCCATTAATCTTTACCTGTTAACTCCTTCAGAATCCCACAATGTAATTATCTGTAATCAAGCTCCTCTGTACTGCTGTGTCCTTCAAACATCTTTAACTTAGGGAAGTCTGTCATTGTTTGAGATTAGTTTACCTACTGGTCCAGATTCCATTTAATTGTTTCTTGTTGGACAATGTTGTTCTAAACCAGTAATATACACAACTGTATACTGTCTTCCTTTAAAAATTCCTTTTAATCTATTTTTTTAAAAATTTTATTAAGAAGTATTCCTATATGAAATAACAAAGAATAAGCTGTAACTTTCTATTACAGACAGGCCACAGGTTTTAAGTCTACCATTGCCTTCCATTGCACAGCTTTCCATTTTTTACCTACAATGTAAATGCAATTATAAACTGGTGGTCCTTTGAATCTTCAATTTTTCACTCTGAAGAGTAAAAACTCTTAGACTTTCCACCTCTCAACCTTTAGACTTTCTGTTACTTTTAATGACCTTTACATATTGCCTTGTTTTCCAAATCTTTCATTAGTTATGATGAATAGCATTATATGCATCATTCTATACACAAACATTTCTAATTCTTGAAGTTTTAGAATTGTTCTTTTTGGTAACAAAATCAGCTGGAAGGTTTCGGTCTTGAATAAATACATAGCAATAACACTGTATCGGCATTACATCTCTTATTTTATAAGTTATTAAAATGTCATGCTTTATTCCAATTATTAGAATATTCATCTGCTTTATCAACCTAACTTTCAGATGAGTTTTTTTGCAACTAGTTTCTAGTAAACTTGTATTCAGGGGCAATAGACAATTCCTCACGCATCTAGTCTCAGAATACAGTTCATCGGTGTTTGTACACCAAGATGAAGACCAGTCTCTGCACTAGGCAGGCTTTTAGCTCAAGCAGAACATTAACATTTAACATATTATTAGAACAGATGGGACTACTTCCAGTCCTCAAGTACCGTGCTTACAGACAGGTACCATGAAAGAGTTTTATTTTTAATGGTGACTGGACATGCAATAGCTTTCAACGTCTGGATTTGGCCCTCTGTTCTTTGTGAGGGTAAGAGCCCAATACATTGATATATACATTGGACAGGCTCTTTTCTCTCAGGCTGCTGCCAAGTGAGCTTCCCAAAGAGGGACACGTACACCAGGTGTCACCCACCTGAATGGCAGAGGTGAGTGGAAGGACGCTCCACCGCACGCACTGCCACCTGGCCTGTCTGCCCAGTGTACAGCCTGCGCTCCTGCCTGTGCCTTGTGTGTACAACCTTGTGCGGAACAACATTTAAATAGGGATGGCCAAATATTCCACAACGGAGAAACCCTCACCTAAAGGTTAACTGAGCAGAACCTAGCAGACGGGCGGACGGACCCATCCCTGATTAAACCTTCAAGATACAACTGTTGAGACAGGTTTGGATGAAAACATACTCCCTCTGACCCTCAAGGAATCCACCATACCCAGGATGTCTTAATGAAGTCAACAATCTGCTTGGAGATGGGTTCCTTATGAATCAATTGTTCAAATGAAAGACACAAAAATTGTCTCATTTTTCTTTCCTCTGTTGAGCAATTGTTACTGCCAAAATTTTCCTAAAGCCCTTTGTCAAGTGCAGGATCAGTCACCAGCCAGCAGTGCCTGCGTTTTTCACACACACGCATTACATATATAGATATATAGACATGAAACAGATTCCTCTAAAAGCCCTTTCCACAGGGGAATGAGCACGGCCTCTCCAGATCTGCATGCACTCACACGGGATGATGAAGAAGGGTCTGAGACCTCAACGCAGAAAGAGACTGCTTATTTACACATGCGATATTGAGGAGTACAATTAATAAGCCCTTCTGTCTCTCAACCAGCTTGAGGAATACCATGACAGAAGCATTAACTGGAGCATGTGGAATGGGATTATTTGTTAGACCTGCTGCTGTTGCAGGATGACAGGCACAATCTTCCTCTCTGGCACCCACCTGAGCTCCAATTTGCAGGTTTTACGGTAAGAATCTCTACTAGGATGAAAAAGATCTTGAAGCCTCAGGGATGGATGTTCTGAGGGAGGAGAAAAAGCTTTAAAAAAACACTTTGTGTTTCCTTTTCAGTGAACCCTGGATGGATTCTAGCCCAGCTTGAGCCATCAAAATTTTTGTGTCTACATGATAGCTTAAGGAGACCTAGTGAAAAAAATCAATACAGCCTAGACAGTGATTCAGCTGACCAGATGAATCTACTTTAATTTATCCTAAAATAAATACCCTAATAGTTAGTCAGCCAGTCAGCTAAATTGCATTCTATGCTCCATTGGCTTTAATGGCTGATTAGGTGCTTCACCTAGTTGCCCACAGATACAAATTTAGAGTCATTTGAGGTGCTGCAAATGTACATTGCCCGGAAACCAACTGAAGCTCCAGACAGGTATGGGTTTTCCATCAATTCTGTACCATATATTCCAGGCCTACGCAGATGTCTCAGACTTCTCAAGTGGTTCCAGTACGTGGGCAACTGAACTGAGTCCTAAACATCTACTGACCGGTACACACGTAGATGTCTATATTTGAACTTTTTCTCTGCCCCACTCTGTTTTTGGCTAACAGGTTGGACTAAGGGAAGAGTTGGCCTGCCTCAGGAGCCACAGTTGCAAAGAGTTACCGAGGTGAAGGAGAGGAGGACTCCGAAGAGAGCAGGGTGACAAAGAGCCACTTCGCTCAGGGAAGTAGCCAAGGCCACACTGGCACGGAGAGGAGCTCCACAGTTTTAGTGTCAAGTTCTGTAGATCTGCTGTAAAACTAAAAGCGAGTCCTGGGGTTTGCAAGTGAGGTCCAGATGAGGGGATTGAAACTCGTGGCTCCAGGCATATATTCTCAGATTTTACTAGATGTACAGAAAATCTTAAACCACAGCTTATTCCAGCATCAGTGGGATTCGTATTCCTTCTACTCTGCTAAAAACGTGGCTTGCTGCATATCACCGACTGCCAGTTTTAAGGTTGCCTTAAACAGTTCTTCATTTCTGGGTAAACTACGCACAGACAATGCTCTCTAAATCTTCTTACGCTTCAGATGACGCATGAGTGCCCTGATGAGCCCCTGCATAGCCATTATGGGCCTGGAGAGCTCAGAGGCTGGATGTTGCAAAGGTTGATCTGCTCTCCTGAGCACATTAGGAGTTGGCTTCTGAAAGTCACTAAAGTCACTACAGACTAGAACCCTTGTCAAACATTGGCCTCTTTTTCATCATCTGTAGCACGGCTAATTTAAGAAAGGTGTTGGCAGACTGACTCACTCTTTCAAGCTTTCATCTAATGCCCAAATCATCAATCTCTGCACCAGGTATTTTTGGATAAAAGCTGTGGTGGTCTCTACAAGTGCAGGACTTGGAGCCAATGCACTCTTTCAGGTGCATTTCACTCTAAAGAAATGAAATTGCTTCTGTCCTTTATACTCAATACAGAGTTTAAGATCCTCCAGAGAGGTTAAAGGCAAGAAGAATTACTGGGTATTCCAGGACAGCAAATCCCAGGAATGACACCTGAGAGAGGGTAGTCTCCAGATAAACTTCAGCTGACTAATAAACCTCCAGACCTAGTACAAAAATGAAAGAAAAGAAAAAAAGAAAGAGAGAGAGGAAGGGAAAAAGAAAAGTCAAAACTTAACTCAAAACTAAATCCAAAAGGATTTAGGCAGCTGAGGAGAATTGAGAAGGTAGTCCATGCCTAGCACTGTGAAACCAGGTAAATACTTCTGCAGGTAAGTTCACCGGATGAATACAAATGCAGAAAATTATCAGAAGGAAAAGAAATGCATATGCAGCTAAGATACTAGGTGGAAACTCCAGGCAGCTATATTCAGTTCCTAGACAAGCTCCTAGACCTACAACATTTAAGATTCATTTCAGCTGCATAAGCATCATAAGTCATCGCAGATGACTCCAGAGCCATCTGAGATGCTCGGTGGTATCCCACCTGGACTCCAGCTGCTAAGCATGAAGGACCTGGCTGTCTCTTGCCCTCAGTAATACCGGTCAGCCCTGTCTGGATCTCCTGGATCCCCTACAGTATCTCAGTTGGTACTAGATACCTATGTTTAAGCAACTGAATTGATCTGTTAAACATTATGTTAGTAGCTATTTTAAGAACTAGTGCCTCTTATCTCAAATGTATAAGGAATTTTAAATCCCAGCCTGCGGTCACTCTATGCCTCAGTTTCCCAACAGTGAAAAAGGGAGAATTTAAAAAAATACTTAGGCAATACTTAGATCCTCAGAGAATGCAAGCCATTTAAGTACTTGAGGGGGTAGAGGTTCATGTCTGTAAGTTCACAGCAGCAATGAAAGTCTAGCGTCTAATGCCAATTCAAGTTATTAACTGTTACCAGTGGACAATATTTTAGAATGTCAAAAAATATAACAAAATGCTTCATATTTTTCTGTTAACTCATTTTGTTTGCCTGGTCCCTGTTTCTCTCATGAAGTGTTTTACAAACCTTTTTAAGATATATTATCTTCATCAAATTGCAATATTAAGCAAATGATAAAATTTCAGAATATCTTAAACTATTAGAACAACCTATAAACAGAGAGTCATATGCAGTCCTTAACCAGAACTAGTCCCCACTGGGCAGTGATTTGATTGAAACGTTTTTTCCTGCGTGAATCCAGAATGGAGTCTTTGATGAAGCTCCAGAGTTGTAGAAAGCTGCATGCAAGGATCTAGTGACCTCACATTTGTATATTTTCATCTGTTTCTCTGCAATTTAACTTTTTTTCCTCAGCATACTAAGTTATGTAGGCCTGCAAGTCTGCATAAAGATTATAGCTTGTCCCAGGGATATCCATGGGACCTATGCATCAAAAAGATGTTGACTGATTCATTAGGTTTCCTTATTGTTTATATCTAGTTCATATACTGCAATTTATGACTGATCTAATTGTTTTCTTGCACTTTAGAATTAGTTTAACCTCAAAATAGCCTTCACATTATGAAACTGCAGTATCATCTGCATCTTCAAATATAGAGCATCTCTGCACAGTCACTACAAATTTTTACATCTGAAGGAGAGTGCAGCCCATTACACAACAAATTACCAAAGTTAATAATGATTGCATATATACACACACACATATTCAAGTATGATTCTACTCCTACTAGCACATATGAACCAAGTCTTGGGACTGAATCTGCCTTGGGCCTGCTAAGTATCATGCGAGTATCATTCCTGCATGACTCTAATAGTAGGTAGGAATTGCACTTGCTATGTGTGCAAGTACGCTGTAAGTAGAAATAAAGTAGTTCATGAAAACACAAATAATTTTTTAATACTATGTTTCAACATATTTTAAAAACATATATATTGATGAACTATGGAAGAATAGTCATACTGTAAAGTTAATAGGAAACCGGCTGTTTCTTACGATAAAGTCCACACACTTCAGGTAACATAAACAAATCTTCCTAATTCTGAGCCCGGTCTAGTGAATAACTTTCCTAATGCCCAAGGGGGACTAAACACAATGAGTTAATTTATATGATCTAATGAATGATTAACCATGAAATCTTTTACCTGAAAAACACCTTTTTATTAGAATGCTAATTTAATTAATAGAATTTTGCTGTTGAGAGTAGTATAAATAGGATATATTTGTACTCCGATGCATGTTATTCCATGGACATTAATTATAACATTGTGATATTCCCTCTCCTGTTCTGAACATCCAGTAAGACCTGTACTACTAAATCATACTTAATAGGAGTGTGATGGTTGTTGCTTAGGCAACAGAATGAATAAATGCAGGTCAGAATGTGCTTCCAGAAAAACAAAAGCAGGAATATGATAGAGAATGAAAAAGAAATATGTCTAATTGACTTTTTACTGCATTGAAGTATTGGGGTTCTTCAATGTAAACTAGCTAACCTACCTGAAACACTTAATTTAGTAAGATTATAAAACATAGCTTAATATGTAAACCACTTTAATAAAGGTAAAGCAGTTCTTTCATATTAAGGAAGACTACAACACATTTAAGTTTGGAGTAATCTGAATTTTTGTCTTAGCATAGCAGGTCTTTCTTTCATTTTCCTATATACTTTCCAAGTTTAATTTTCTCTTTAACATTTTGGCTAGAATGGAAAATATTTTTAAAAACACTCATTTAAATTTTCAGGAGAGCCTGTCCTTACATAATGCTGATATATTCAAAACAATAATATAAAAAGAAATTTGTGTTTTCTGATCATTCTTGTTTCCAATAAGATATGGGAACTATTCACTTTCTGGTACAAACAAAAACTGAAATCTGTAGCAGCATGATGAACAGTGTGAAATCAATAAATTAGGAATTATTAAATTACTGAAATTTTTTTTTTTTATTATGAGGCAATTTTCCAGCTTTTTGCTTAATCACTGGATTTAAGAGTCTAATCTTCCATTCACATATGCATACTACCCCAACTAACATTACGAGTAATTATGTATTTTACCTACAATATATATTTAAAAACAAACCACTTCAGAGAAGGCTTAAATTAAAATGAAATTACATTAAAACATTAGCTAACACACAAGTATGCAGGCATAAGTTAATCTGCCTGATACCTGAAAACTTTGATTTGCATATTGAATAAGAGAATCTCGTATATAATTTGTATGTTTACGTAAGTATACTAATAAGAGATGTAGGAAATGAAAGTCTTATAAATTCCCCCTGAGTGTGGTTCAGGCCCCTCCAGAGCCAGGGGACGACTGGAAAACCCTCCGGGGTAGTTTTTTTGGCTCGTCTGGAGCTCATCAGTTACCTGTGGTAGGTGCATCCCTCGGCATTTGTTATGCCACCTACAGCCTCTTGTGAACAATTTCCTTCTGTAATCTCTTTAATACTAAATGATCGTCTACTTATGTAACTAAGACTACAACATATAGAAGAATATGTAGTTACATTTTGGGAAACTGTAGCTTGAAAGGTATTTTGGATTTTTTTTTTTACATTGCTAGGCTGACAGCACACCCTTGCAGCTTTGTTTTCAAGAATATTTAAAGGTAAAGATTCTCATGATTTTTACTGATATAAGCAAAAGATCACATGGCAGCCATGTACAAGCAGGAAGAAACCTCTACACTATTATAGTGTGGAAATGGCAGAGAACTGTGCCTTAATTTTCTAATCAGTAACCCAAAGGCTTATAATGATGTTGGCAAAAGAAGTTAAACAGGAAAAACACAACTCATGATGCTTTTATAGCCATAATCTTCATGCTGTTTCACTTCTGTTTCTTATATGCCAGGTGTAAGTTATGAAAAGTTAGAACTGTTCCAAGATATTCATGGTTACTAAAAATATCTTTAAAAAGGGCTGATTAATAATATTTTAAGCTCTGATACTTTATAAGAAATGTAGTAGGATTTTTGCAAGAGGTTCGAGTGATGGGAATACCGAAGCAGGTAAAAAAGTGATTATGTAAGAACCTTCCAAGTAAGCTTCTCCCTTTACTGTCAATATTCATTTCAATGGAAAGTTTGTGCGTGACAGGTCTCTGTTACTTTACACCACATGGCAATACTGTAAATCCTGAAGTACATAAAATTTTATTGCATTCATATGTTCCTGATAAATGCCTAGAGTTAAAACATGAAAATGGAACTATTCGAAGGAATGCATTACTTTTCCACACAGGGCATAAGTTTCAACAAGTGAATCCCATAGCCTGATTATCTAAGATGCAAAAACATTTAACTGAGACATCCAGAAGCACTTGCATAGAGACCACACTTCATTAAATAATTTTCTGTTATTAAAATACCTCTCAATGCAAAAATAGCATTGCATGTTATTTAATTATTATTACAATGATGTTAATGTTTAAAGAAAAGTAATAATGTGATGTATTGCAGATAGGGGTTTTTACAGCTTTTACATACTGTGAAAATCCTGCGATGGATTAAAAGAACTGTGCATTTTTCTTTTTTAATCTCAAGATTGATGAGGGGGAGAAAGAACCTTAATATTCAGTTTTTCTTTTACCATATTTCTGGCTAGAATATTTTGTAATGTGTACAGCTTGGAAGTTTACACAAGGACAGCTTATATATTAATTTAGCTAGACATAGAAAAGTGAAACACTAAACAGATTTTCTTAGTGCAATGCAGAATAGCTCTAAGGTTTTTATGAGCACAGAAGAGACAGACAAAAAAGGCAGCTACAGTGTATATACAGAGCTATGCACGGAAGATTTCTTACCATAAATTGCACATTGTCAAATCCATTAGCCAGCAAGTGGTTTTCATACTGAGGTAGCCCAATATTTTCCAACCATTGTCCCACTGTCTGGACAGGGCATCGGGGTCCTGTAGGAGGGTGAAGAGGGAGGCGTTTAAGCAACGAATAACCATCCACTGGATAATAGCGGTAGTCCTGGGCTGAGAGGTGGCATTGCCACATCGTGTTCCTGGGAAAGTTGGTATCAAAGGAGCCCGCCAGCTTGACAGATTAATGTTTTCAGCAAGCAGAAAAGTCAGAAGTAAAACATAGTTTACAGGGCAGTATATAGCATAAGATCTGATCCTAGCTCTACATTTCTTAGTTATTAATCTTTACTACAGACCAGTACGTCATACAGTAGGGAAAAAAAAAAAAGCAAGCATATCAAGCTGTCAGCTAAGCTGTTCTCCGTTATATGTGATTGTTGGAATACTCCACAATGAGCAATGCACTGCCAGCAGCAAGAATTCTTTTTATCAAGTACTCCTACACTCATCAGTATGCAGCTCCATGCTTCTTGCTCCCCCTCGCTCGCTCCCCTTCATTACCCAGCCTAGGCTACACCTCGCATTTTCAATAATAGCCATCAGATAAGGCAGATTTTTTTTTTGTCTGCAAGCTGTAAGCCTGCTGCTGCTGCCTCCTCCTACACACCCATCCAAGCGTCAATCTTGAATGATGAGAGCAGTCAAAACAAATGCAGAAAATAGCAAGATTCAAAAGCAACCTAGAGCACTTAAATCTGAATAGAATCTTCATACCGGTTACGCTTTACATATCTGTTTGTTGTAGATTTTTACGTTTCACAAGACATTAAGAAATGCAATACATAAACCGTAGCCTATGGTGTGGTTTGCTGTGCCTTCCCCTTTCCCCTTTTAAAACAAGATAGGTAGTGGTCTGCATCTCTGCTTATATAATAGCAAAAGCCTTTAATGAATCGATAATGAATACGTTTCACAGTTTCTCTCCTGTAGTACAGCAAAAGACATAAACGGCACAACAATTTTAGTCAAAGTAATTAGATTATCTGCATGATTTCTTCAACCGTAAAATATTATAAGACACAAGAAAACCTTCATGCCAACATATAATAATTCAACTTGAAAAGGTCACCATTTCAAATGAATAATTAAAAGAATATTTTTACTAAGTAAAATTTCAAGTTTATGTCCTTTTCTTACAAAAATGTGAATGATAGCAGGCAGACATGTAAGATTTGCATTATTTCTAGAGAGGATGCATGTTTTATCAACTGTAACTGGAAAAAAATTAATAAAAGATGATGAATTTAAAATGAAAGCAAAGTTCATTTTCTGCACAAGAAACCAAATACCTCACGATGTATTTTCCATCCATGTTCCATTTTTGAGACAGTTTCTCTCAAGATGGAAGGAAATATTTAACACCTTTGTTCTGAGAGGAATGTTTACTAAACTTTTACTTTTCATAACAGGATCAAAGGACTTAGTAAAAAAAGGCAGAAAATGGTATATTCAGGGTACAATTGTAAGAAGAATCCTGTCCAGTAGAACTTCATTTATTGAACACATTAATTACTTTTCTTTGTTTTTCTTGTCCATTGTGAATCCCAAGCAATGACCGTCTCTAAGGAGGAATTTAATTGCAGGCATAAGGAAATTACAGATATCTGTCAAGGGCATCATCTGGGATTGATGATACTATGGCAGAAAACTGTTTCATAGAAATCCAAACCTACAGTCTGACCAACACGTTATAACACAAAGTCTCTGCAAGTGATGTGCAGAGGCTCCCTGAGCAGTCGCAGAACAGGCTAAACTTAGCTGGACATTTAAAATCAAGAATATTATAAGAGTTTCAACTCCAACCTGACTAGTCCTTGGACTAAAACAGGATGACCTTTCACTCTGATATTGCTGCTTGGATTTGTGGAACAACTCATGCAAACTGAAGCCATAATGATTTTGTAGAATAATTTTAGTTGAGCCATAGAAGATCTTTCATAAGGTTGGAAAGCTGCCTAAGACAGGTTTGTAAGGAGATCTTGTATTACTCCAGGTCTTCTTACTGATTTGATACATTACTACCTGAAGTATGAAAGGTTCATTAGGTGTCTCAAAAAAGTACTGAAGGCTTATCAGGCACTGGTAAATCTGTAATTGCTGAAGAAACTTTTAGGAGTTTTCTCAAGTATTTAATAACAATAGCACGTGAATATATGCAATATAGAACATATTTTTGGTAAGAGTACACTGTGCACAAATAGCTTAATGTACTTCAAACAGATTAATGGATAATGCATTTTTTTTCTCAGAGAAAGTAGATATACCAAATTGTTGGGAATCTAGGTCTCATGGAAATACAAATGCATTTGTTCACACCTGTCTGTAAATCTTCCTTATTTTGCAGAGTTTTTTCTACTGTGAATCAATATCTTTGTACATAGATGGAGTATAATCCCTTCAGGGTTGTGCCCAGTTAGTAGCAAGGCTGTAAGGAGAAGGGTAGGCTATGTTGAGCTGAAATATACTGGACTTCCCTTGGGTGAGCAAAATTGAAAGGCTGGGCAAGCTCTTCAGAGAACAAACTGAGAAGAAAATTATCTTAAACAAGCTGAGAATTAAATCCTTGCTGAATTTTTCTTAGTTGACTGAGAAGTCATGAATTTCTTTGGAAAGCATTCCTGACTTTGTCTTCCCCTTTCCCCCATAAGCAGAAAAATTGATATTGGAAAGAGACCTAGTGAAGCATAATCCCGCTCTTTGAAAGGATTGTGCATGATTGGCTCCTGTATTTCCCATACATGCACAGACACAAATGTCTCTGCATCCTGCGTCCCCCACCAACAAAAATATTCTGCCCACAATAAGGCACAGCCAATAATCAATGTACCAGTTTCATGGTCGAACTGCTTCTTCCTTACCTTACTATAAACAGCATGGAAGTTATGCTGCCAGCGATGAGAAGTGCTTGGCTCAACGCCTAGCAACAGTGTAGGCAAAATTCAGCTTTTGAGTGGCTCCCCAGACACATTTCCTCATGTAGCTGTTGGTACTGTGTCTAACTCTCTCCACGGCCCCAGTACTGGATGAGTATAGCACTGCTGGTCCCACTGCGCACTCTCCTCCAACTCTGTCCTCTGCTGGTATAACTACAGGTCTGGACCCATCAACACAACATAAGGTTGCTCAGCAAGGGGAAAGAAAATAAGCAGAAACACAGCCAGCTTGCCGCCTTGTCCTCATCCCTGACTATCGCCTCGTTGCTAAAGTATCCCGTTATCTGCAAGACTTTTTCCCTCTCTCTTCTGCCAAAGATAGTACTAAGGCAAAGGCAAAGGCAGGCACAGAGCAGAGGCAGGAACGCGGGGATTAGGGTCAAGTCTTTCGTTACGGGAACGTGCAGCTCTTTAGATCTCCCTGTTCTTTGGCAGCCCAAGAGACTTATCTTGGGGGGGCTGCTTGGACAGTTTTTCTGAGCCAGTGCAAGTGGAACCTGGAGCAGGTGTTACTGCTTTGAAACTAGAAGGCTCTCTCTTCATTTTGCGAGTCTGTGATTCAGTGCCAGCCCCACCAGTGTGCCGCTGCAGGCAGTGCCTGCTTTGTCTGTGCCTAAAGCTGGTCCTGATACTGAAAAACGCCAGGCAGACTGTATGAGATGGTCTCACCTGCAACACATTTACATACTACTGTGTCTTCCTACGATTTCAAAGAACATAAATCCCATGAAAATCCTTCTGTGATACCACAATCAAAAAAGATGTACCTATTCCTGCATGGGAAAACTGACGCATAAGTCTCTTACAGGGATAGCAATACTTGGTTCTTTCTTCTCCAAGGCAATAGAAGAAGCACATTGAAGTGATGTCTGCAAGAAAGATGCCATCTGGTATGCTATACGATAATTTCTACAAGACGTCTCATTCCCAATGAGACTCAGAATATCTTTATTATGGGCCTTGGAATTGACTGAATCTGTGATATCAAAGAGCACATGGTTTCAAACATGTTGTAAGGCAGATTTGCTCTAAATGCAAAGGAATTTAAGGTGTCCTCTATTTTATTGTCTCTACTGTTGACAATGTGGATTTTTCTTTCTTGATTTTTCTTTCTTTATTTTTTGACTGAGGAAAAGAAAGAAATGTAGTGATTATTTGTAGAGAAGGTACTCCCCAGTCATCATGAATAGATTATTATAAACCTTTTTCTTAGGTAGGTCAATACCTGTCAAACATTGGTAAACACTTTTGGTGTTAAGCAATCAAAAACTGGAGAATTTTAGGAGCTACTGACCAAGAAATTTCTGGGTGGAGACTATACCAAAATATGACAGGATGAATTGTTTAAGTTGGCAGCCAGTTTAGCAGAGCTGGAGAAGAAATTGGTGCTAGAGTAAGTACTGTAACCTTTTTTTTTTTTTTTAATTAAAGCTTTCAGCCTTATCCAGCACTAAATGGGATATAAATGGGATATCATTTTCCTTTTTGTATTTATGATTTCAGCCAGATAAAAAAGTTATCTCTTGACAGTGCGACAGAACTTGTGCTCCAGCAGAGTTAGTGTGACAGGGTGTTCTAGTGAATAAACTAATCTAACAACACGTATTCCTGGAGAGGAGATAAGAATAGCTAGGAACAGGATGTTGTACAAGAAAAACTATGCCTAACATCCAGCAGACCAATATAATTAAAGAAAGTTTATTATGGGAGAAGTACAGTAGGTTCCAAGAAGTGTATGCAAGGTTCTGCTTTATCTTATGCATTTCAGTTAGGCTACTCAAAATGCTTAGATTTTAAATTATTTTTTCCATAAAACTCTGAAAAACCTGGATGCCTTACATAAAATCTAACTTCTGTCAACAGCCTAGCTATTTGGATGATGATGCCACTTTAGATGATCGTGACTGGTGATGCTGAGTATTTTCCTGAAAGTACTTTTCGAGACATTTTTCATGGCATATACAGAAACAAAACAAAATCAATAGAAACAGCTTGAATTTAAATAACACTATCTAGTAACTATAATCTAAAGGTTACATTCCATTGCTTATGTGTGGCTCATAACGCGCAAAAATAATTCTCAGACCACAGCTAATGCAAGCTAATGGAACAACCCTCATTGACTAGGAAAATCATCCTCACAGTCCTTTTCTGAATTTTATACCAATATTTATTATAACTCTACATTACCACTATGTAAGTACAATAACTGTACTTATAATAACTCTAACTACAAAGTCAGTAAAGATAATTCATTTTACTTGACGGATGATTTGTCAACAGTGAACTGTACTTTGTGAACCCCACTGGCCTTTCTACGAGTTTGTGTTTCTGACTGGTGATGTATTATTTACCCAGGAATAGCTCGGTCGAAGCACTCCACTCCATCATCAAACATATATTTATTACAGACACTTCAAAGTTAGGGTATTTTTCATGTTCAGTTGATTGCTTTGGCAACTTTGATTTAGCCTGCTTCAGAACCCATTCTGTACAGTGAATGAGGGACAGATCTTACTGGAAAATTAAAAGAGCTGTTTTCTAGAGTATGGCCACTAGACTAGGACTCAGGGCACCTTGTTCTATTCAAGACTGCCATGACTATGGTGCTGAGCAATATATATATGGTATATGGTAACATATCACCATACGGCAAGATTGCATGAGATACAGTTAGTCTTTCTGATTTTATATTTTAAATGAATAAATTTAGGGGATAATTTCTTTCTAAAGACAACAGGAAAATCAAACTCTATTATATAGCATTGCAATAGCCAGGACTTAGTGTCAGATTTATATCCTTGTCCTACAGAACGGAAATACAAGATGCAACCTACTGAATTGCAAGAATTAGTTAAGAACAGACAAATGTTTCACTGTAAGACCACAGGATCAGCTGCATTGGATCATACCACAGCTTCATCTACCTTCATCTACTATTAGATGCCTACAGAAGAGCATAAGAATAAGATGGACACGCAGTGATCCTTTCCTAGCGTTTTCCCAGTTTCCAGCAATTTGCAGCAAAATGCTTTCCTGAAAGGGAAATGGTGTCTACGCTTAATAGTCCTTCATGGATTTTTCTGCCTGTTTGGTGGTTGATGGAATACGCTGGGAGAAAAAGGTTTGCAGGGAGAGCTGGATTCATCTTCCACCCTCCCTCTGTAACTCTGTTCCATGGGAAAAGGAGGGAATGTCTCTCTGCATTTTGGATGCACCACAAGGGTAATAGGTTACTGTAACCTTGTATTGCACTTAGGAAAGATATAGTTAAGATTCAATTAGAATTCAGCAGCTTTTTTTCCTCTCTTCATGAGCACTGGAGGAGCTTCTACTGCTGGAGGCAGTGTTGAGCAGGTGATATGAATCCAAATCTCAGTGGATCCCCTCTACACTATGAAATAATTCTATCTAACACAAATTCCTTTGGTAGGGCAAAGAGCTTTCAGCTGCCTGGCATTTTTTCAGGAATCATATTCACATCCAAAGGGTAAATGTGTACATCCTTATTCTGGCTTCAATGAAAGTTAATAACATTTTCTGAAAAAGGGGGTTAGTTTCTTAGAGCAATTTTTGTGCTTGCCTCAGGAACTTTTACAGGGTAATAGTAACACTACATTCACCACCTATGAGTAATCATTTTCACTGTTTTCGTCTTTCAAGAAAAAAAAACCTTGAAAATTTACATGAGACCATGACCAATCAAAATATTTTATTTAATTCAGTAAAGATTTTAGACTACTGTTAAAAACTAGTATACTAAGTGTGTATATATATACATGTATACTCACAGTCTTACTAAAAATACTATGCAAGCCCAACCCTTTATGCTATAATTCCTGGCATCATAAAAACAAATTTACGTAATTTCAATTTTGAGCAAATCTTTGTACAGCTCTGTGCTAAGCAACACTGGACTAGCAAACAAGCAGAACTGGGTAACAGAGAAAAATTTGAAGAAACTGTTCAAAAAAGGTTTGAAGGAACACTGACTGCACAGACCTTTCTCAAGAAGTTAAATACAGCCATTAAAAAATGGTAACCGTAATTTCATAGATTTGGTAACTGCTGCAAGGTCCTGTGAAGAGCTGTGGAAATGAGATGCCTGTACTGACACGGCAGTAAACTATCTTATCTTTGAAATTAGGAATCTTGAAAGTACACATGATGGAAGGTTAAGGATTTCTCCTGGCGTTATTTTACAAATCAGATTCAACCTGAGACAGTGCGGCACTTTGTCTTCTGTTTTCTTTTGCCTAGTTGGGCTCAGAGGCTCCCCTGCCTCCAGTGCACCAGATTTTAGAGTGAACTCCTCCTTTGAACAGCTGATCAGGTGAATTCCCTTCTCTCCTTCCTGTTCTTTCTAGCTCCATTTTATAATTCCTTTTCTACACTCCCTGATTATCTCATTTCTACTTATTCTCCTTGTAATTTAGGATCACTTGCTCTTTTGTCATCCTTCATCTGCAGCTACAACAATCTGTTGTTTTGTTTCACATCTGCCTTTTCCCTTTTACTTATTTTTTTTCTCCCACTTCCCCTTACAAGACTTTTAAAACAGGAAAAAATGTTCATTTTAAAATTAAATTACTTATCTAAGATTAAATTACCCCCTGAGATTTGTCTAGAGTTGACACTAGGTTGGATTTAGGTATTTGAGGTAATCCTATCTTAACATCAGCACTTTTATAGATTAGATACAGGGCAATATCTGCTACTTGCATTAGCTCTTCAATGTTAACCAGCAGCTAATTGTAAAGATGATACTCTAAATCCATACTGGAAAAAGTGGGTTTAAATGGGAGCAAAGGTAACTTGAAGCTTTTTACTAAAAAAATAACGCTGAACTACCTCTCACCTGCTTCTTTCCTAAAACATTCAAAACCTCAGAAAATAATAATATATAAATCAGATACCACTCACCCCATTTCACTGATAAGACAAAATGATAATAATGAATAAACCCCAGAGGTGTCAGAGCTCTGAGGGCACCCATGGGCCATGCTGTCCATGCTCAGCACCTCCCCAGGCCTTTTACCCACCCTGCCCAGGGCTCCATTTCAGCTTTATTACATAAAAACTCTATAACCACCTCCTGTAATATTTATCCCCTGCTAACACAGGCTCTGCAACACCAAAAGAAAACTGCGGCATCTTTCAATGAATAATAAAGACGTTACTTGAGTGGGTGGCATGCTGGCACAGCTCTGGCAACTCACTGGACCGTTTGCATATGGATGAGGTTTACATAAACGTGGATCGTCCTGTCTGCGAGAGCTCCCGCGCGCCGACTGCTCAACTCTCACTCTCCCACCTCCGGAGCAAGAACTCTCAACTGGCCTCCCCTACCCACAGACGGAGCCCAGGATCCCGTTCCAGGAATCGGTATTGGTGCCTACAGGCAGCGCAAATGCCTCTCGTGGCATCGTACTTGGTCCGGTATGGCTTTTTGGTTTAGAAATCGGGGTGATAGAAATGCAGCTCTCCAGACAAGTTTAATAAACCGTACTCCGGGCGTCATTCCTTCCATTCTTCCTTTGTCAAGGCTAATGGATCGCAGCAAGAGCTCAAGTGGTCCTACAGGTACGGGTTACCTGAAGATGTACTCGTCAGACTGGTTTTGCTAACGTTTTGTAACATGTTAACGATTATTTCCTATACCACAAACAAGATCAAAACTAGAGCTGGTTCAATAAACCAAACCAACACCAAGAGTTATTCTCCTAAATCCTGGTCTAGAGCTGTTTAGCTACATTCCTTGCTATTCGCTGTTTGAAAACTTTCATGAACATGGATTTTTGCTTGCATAAATTTGAGAAGAATGGCTGGTGCCTATATGAATGCCATATTCATACACAAATAGGGGCATTTGTGTGCTGACAAGATAATTTATTCTTTGGAATTACGCTCTATAAAACATTTCAAATAGCCTACCAGAAAACAGAAGTAGCAATAAGTAACTGAGATGGTCCATCACATCCCATAAATAGAAAAACAGTCAAATTGCAGAGTTCATAAAAAATATTTATCTAAACTCACACATGAAGTCATGAATAATAAATATACTTTAGAAATAGATACCACAACAATTCACAACTTTACACTAAATGCTATTATTAGCATTTAATTGAAAATTCATATTAGCAATCAATAATTTAACCTCAGCCATCTCAGATTTGTAATAAAGCAATAATCTAAAATAAAGAGCTAAAGGCAGTATTGGGTAAAAATAGAAAAGCGGTTTTGGGAAGTTCCTTGTATCATGGGTTATGAAGTAGGGGTGGTAAGTAGTAAATAGCAAAAAATTTTTGAAGGATTTGACGGCATTCAAATACAATATCTTCCTGATTATAGGGCAATTAAAGAAGAAAATACTGATTCTAGCGTTATGATCATGAACCCAGGTTAACAGTCTGGGTTAGAAAGCAAATGAATACACTTTAGTTAGTTCAATATTCTAAATTACTTCATTTTCTGTAGGTGGAACTAAAAGTAGAAACAATTTTGCGTGCTGTAAATTCTATAATAAGCCAAAGATTTTTAACTAGCATGTGATGTTCTTGTGACTACTAGAAATGTGAGTTCCCAAGGATTCATATCTATTTAAATCTAAAGACTACTAGATTAAGAAGGAAACATGAGTGAATCAAGTGAACTTTCAAAAAACTGTTATTAATTCAGTTTTAGTAGACTTAGATCTCTATATAATTTATGAAAGATAAACTTCATCACAGTCTCACTGGCCACAACATCTCTAATCCCTAACATATTTGTAAGAGTATTACCCCTATCATCTCACGCAAAAAACCACCAAAGATACTGAACAAAGAGATTTGCCCTCAGTAATCACTTTAAGGTTTTCATACAGTCTGTTTTAGAAGTTAGGAATATTCTGTTCTCTTTAAAGTATTTCCTGGCCACAGGTTGTGAAAGACTCATTTTTGATCAGATACTTTTAACTTCACTGAGGTGCTAATTCCTATTCTGCATACATTGTTAACCTGGTATTGAACTTAATTCTGCTTTAAGGAATAAATGCTGTTCAATTTAATGACATCAACTGAATTAAATATTAATATACATGGGTGTAAATGATTACATAGTTGCAAGGTTCGGATTAAACTGCAAGGAAAAAGCTGAACCTAAGGAAGTGACTTATAAAACTCTCAAGCAATCCAATCATTCTTTTCATGTCATTTATCACGGCTTGAAAAAAAATATCACTTAACCTCTGGAATTACAGTAGGATGACTATGAGAGCATTATGGAATGAGGGCACCGTTAGCTTCTCACTTTTTAGGCACCTCAACAAACACTCTGGCATTAACTTTGTGAAATCCAACCAAACTGTCCTCGTGGAGATGACATAGATTATTAGTACTCCCCTGGACTGTCGTGGTTCAGTGGAGAAACAGGTAAGACCTCAGTCCCACAGGAAATAACTTTGACAAATGTTTTAATCTATTTTTTTTCACGTTCTGAAGTCTGCAATCTACCTTTGTTGATCCTTTTATCTCTTATCTAGATGGGCATAGCTCAGCAATATTCAACCCCATGGTGCAAAAAGATACAGTATGTACAGCTCAGTGACTTCAGGGACGGGTCTAACCGAGGGGACAATTGACCAGGAAGAGGAGATGGCAGCATTATCATCCCCAGAGATGTTTTCAAATCCACTTAAGAATTAGGGACCCATTTACTACCAATAGAATTCAGGAGGTAATGCGAGTAATGTTGTTTTGAAGCAACTTTCACAGCCAATTACTGGGTTTTTTTGTATCAGTGCAATTTTGTAGGGCTAGGCCATAGACAGGTATATCCAAACTTTTAAAGTGAGAATATCTTTTATTCACTTAATTTGATTTTCTGTAATGTATAAGGTTCTTCTTAGCATTGTCCCCAAACATGCTTATGCATCATACTACTTCACTCTCCATTTTACTATTAGTTGTCAGTATTTCTGAGCTTCATGCCCTTGGAAGTAAATGAAAATCTGATTTTCTGAGTTTTGCGGTCTGTGTATTCATACCATTTTGCACTGTGTCTCAAAACAAATATTATGCGTGTATATGAATATGGTATAGCTCTACCTCATGCCTTATGTATGTAATGTACTTATTAACATGCATATCTTCTTTATAATTCAATATTATTTAATATAACTCAAAATTATTTAATTTGAGAATATTTTAAAAATACTCAAACAAGGCTCTAAGAACAGTGGCAAGTACACTATTTGAATTTTCAGAGATTTGAGTAGTATATTCAAACTGCACATAAATTGTTCATGTCTGTGGTCAGATAGACTTCTATTCTAACCATATTTAACAGTGGAATGTAAGGATCAGATATTAGGTTAAAAACAAAATGAGAGAAGAGATGATAGGGATTTGGTTTACATTACTACTCTTTCTCAGATTAAGTCTACAAAATAGAAAACAAGTATCTTTAGGTCTGACAAACGTTTTACTATATGCTCTCCAAGGAAGAATACATATTTTGCATTAATTCTGTGAAAAAAAAATACAGTTTGGTTACTCAGAAATAACAGTACAGCTGATCAGACTGCAAAGGTTTGAACTTTTTCTAAAGGAGAAAACATCAGTACTGGAACGGGGTCTGAATCTCCTATGCTATTTCACTAAAACATTACATCTGATGTGGGGAAAAACCCTCTGAAAAGTCTCAGTATCTTAAGTCAGTCAAAATTATGTATTAATCCTCCAATTAAAAGAGAGTTTGTAGAAGATTCCTTTGCTCAAGCAGTCCTATTGCAGAGTATCTAAATTTAGCATGACAAGATCCGATGGTCACAAGCAGACTACAAACAAAATTGAGAAGAATTAAGCTATACATTTACTCACTGACAAATGTCAATATTTATGATATTACAGTTCCATTTTCTTAAGTTTCTCTGTTTGCTGTCAATCTTCACTATTCCTTCTAGAAGACATATGCCAGAAATCATTTATTCAAGTCTGTGACTATAACGATTGAATTGCTTTGCAAACAGTTTTGGAAAAAGAAGCCTGACATTGAGCACAAAAAGCATGGACAGAGATAAAAGGTATATGTTGATAGGCACTTATAGAGAGAGTGGAAATGTAAAAAAAAAAAGCATCAGAGTTAGAGACTACATGCATAAATATGGTCTGATGACTTACATTTTTACTGTATTTTCAGTTTAGCCTGTGTCTTCATTTGTAGTAGGCTGTTTCAAAACCAGCTCTGATTAATTGGTGTATGAAGAGCATATAGCTGAATATTACGTTTATGAGACTACAGGGTAAAACTGCCAATATAATAGGAATACATCAATAACAGAAAATAAAAGAAACGCTTGCAGCTTTTTGCATCTAACTCCCATTGCATTTATTATAAAACATAGCTAAAAGCTCTACAATTATCCTGCAGTTTGCCCAGTCTTCTGTAAAGTTTGTCTGGGGATTCAATGGATCATTAAAACAGATGCATCTTTATCTCTTGTTTAGGTTTTTACAATGTAGAAGTCAACAAAACATTAATCCAATTATTTGTTATTTCATCTGTAGAATTTATGTGATCTTTGGGTAAGTTCAGCGGCATGCAATGCATTATGACTATCATGTCCTCAGTAAATAAATGCCCCAAATATTTCTTCTATATATTTTACAGCTATAAGGCTTCTGTTCTCCAATACTTTATAATCTAGTCTATTACATACCCTTAAATCACCATTCAAATACTTTGAAATGCAGAGATTTGTAAAAGAAGTATGAAGGTTGGTATGAATAATGCATTAATTGAAATGAATGTGGGAAAGCACCAGAAGAAACAGTACTACGAAGGGTTACAGGTGTGGTCTGTATTGACAACCAAGGACACAGCTGACAGTAGTAAAACACTAAGGAGTGTATTACTGTCAAGACAAGGAGTGTGCTCTGATAAAACAGCAGCACAGATGATTTATCAGCAGAAGACCCTATGCTACATAGGAGGACAGCAACAACATTACAGCACATTGCACGTGATGTTCATCTTCGTGTTATTCCAAAAGGAAGACAGACTCTAGCCTTAAAATATCCGAGAAAAAGAAGCAAAACCAATGAGCACCACTGAAGTAAACAAAATTTTGGATCAAAAGGACCGTACCACAGCAACTGTTGACTCCTAAAGATTTATCCAAAACCCAGTTTGCTATTGCTAATCAAAAGGAACCCAACAGATGCAATGAGGCCAGCCTTCCATGGCACACACAAGTGACCATGGACAGGCAACCTGGACACACACACGTGCACACCTTGATGCTTTTGAATATTGAGTGTGAGACTGAGTGACATTCGTAAGAGAACGCGAGTGACTAAACAGGTTTGCCTGAAACAAGAATCACCTTAGCCTTCTGTAACATTTCATATTGACTTTAGCTGCACGAATTCCCCCCAGCAGTTCTGCCATTGCAACTTAAAATTCCACATTCGCTTTGCAGTTGTTAATAATATACAAGGAAGCGCAGAATCATCCCCAAATGCGTGGCTCTGTTCCCTACAGTGCAGTCCTATAATTGATGGTAAAGAGTTCATAGACTTGCAGTTTAAAAATTTCAAACTGCATATGCATTTCCAATTGAGGAGGCATCAAACAGCACTGGGAGCAGAGACCAGCTGCTGGAGCTGTCTCCTCTCATCATGTCCCTCTTCTATCAGCTAGAGTCAGGTTCCCTCTGCCTTTTCTTTTTTTTTTCGTCTTTATGATGCGACAGATTATTTTGGTCTTTTTGCACAGCCTATCAGCTTCAAAGGGAAGGTGGAAGTTGGGAGGGAAGTGATGTTATCCTTATTTTACAGTCTGGTTGTTGTGGTTGGCTACTGCAAAATTAGAGTTGTGGGTTCGAAACTGTAAGCTTAAGATGTCTCCCACTTTGCGAGAGGGTGCATGGCTCATTTTATTAAAATCTATGAATTAAATCCACTTTATCAAAGTGCTTAGTTTAACCACACAGAGATTTAAAAGGGGAAGTAACTGCTGCAAAACAGACAGTAAATTACAATTAAGGTATATACTTTCAAGTATATAACTTACCACTGTGAAAACTGCCTTATGCCAACATGCCTACACATATCTAATTAAAATTCTGCCTTAATTAAGTACTTATATCTGTTTTCTGCCCTTGGAGGAGGGAGGATATTAACAGCTTTGGAGGAAGACCACTTCGCCAAAACTGCAACCATATGGCAGCAAACAGAAAAGGACCAGCCTAACAAGGTTTCATCTGCTGAAAGAAAGTTTGACTTCTGAGTGAAATTTTAGCTTTTATAGGCAGAATCATACTAGGGAAGATGAAGGCTTCATGTCTGAGTAGTGGCAGTGGAGCAGATGGAAGAAAGAGAAGAAACTGAGCGTGTAGCTTCTGGCAAAGTTCTGCGCAATTTCCATTACGTGTTGCAGCTGTACAGGGCATAACGGGAACTCTCCCTCCTCTCGTTCAGCTTTTCTGGCTGTGGCCCCACCTGATTCCATCTTTTCCTAGTCTGCTTTACTTGCCCAACCTTTGTGCTCAAAATCACGTCTCTCACAAATCTGAAGAGTAAAATTTCTTGCAATATTCCCCACACTGTGAAGGAGGAGTCATTGATGACAATAGCCTTGGTCATATCAGTAGAGAAGGCGAAATAAACAAAGAAAATAACTTTTGTATGATGACTGCCTACAACTTTCATCCTGATATGAAAGATCAGAAAAAATACACTACAAAATGCACTCTAATACAGTGTTCAATGACTACTATCATTCCCTGGCATTAAATATGTACTACATGAACTAGAAACATGCATCTGTAGTGGGCACACCCAGAAGCAATAAAGTCTTTCTTGCGGAAGAACTTGATGCAAACTGTAGTTGCAGGGTTTCTTCTGAACAGAGCACAACCCTCTGCAGCTCTGCTACTTTCAAATGAGATATGGTTCACGTGCAGTGAACTCAGGCATATCTGTCAGTGTCCCAGAGTCCTTCTGGTTTTAAAGTGGCTCTAGAAGAGCCAACTCATGGGTTTCTCTGAAGTTGTAGATGTGATAATACGTACTGCTAAAGTAAATATTTTAGAAAATTTGCTAGCTCTGTTCAAAGTGATTTTTTTAGTCTGGTATAATTCTGTTGCATACGCCTCTTCCAGTAACAAGCAGTATTAATCTTTGAAAGGCGCTCACTCAGGTAGCCTCAGTGAGCAAAGTTTGGAGCCTTGATATTGATGCTTAGATATAGATGCTGAATGTGATGCTAGGATTACCTCCAAGCATAAGGAAAAGCACTGTTCACAAAAGGGCAACAAATAAACTTTGTAAAAACTAAACTTGCTAAATGTACTACGAAATTTGCTTATTTCAGCTGTAAGAAAAAGGCTTGCCAGTATATTATGTTCAAAGCCAAAATTGTAGATCAAGAAACAGAAGATAATTCAGTAAATTGTACCCTGTATGCCTCTAGGTGGAACAATGAGGGCATTCGGGGGTAGGTACATGCTCAGCTGACCGGAGAAATCCTGACCACAGTGCACTTGTGTGCACACAGCAACTGGATAGTGCTTTTATGGATAGCATCCAAACAAAAGGATTCACGATGAGCAGAATTATAAAATCATAAATCACCCTCCATGTGCTAGAACATATTTGACAGAAGTGGTTCTCTCAAAAGCCCAGCAGAATCCTAAACTGACTGTAGTTTATTTTGATACAGAATGACCTTCAACAATTATTTTCCTTGTCATTATTTTCATTGCTCTAACTTGAAACAATTCTTGCTTTAATCATGATGATATGATATCCATTACCCATGTTAAAAAAAAAAAATTCTCTGAAGTAGATAATTTCTTGATTATTCCCTTTCAAGTGACTTGCAAATGTAAATAAACTCTGAATCACACACCTCCGAACAGCTACTGAACTCCAACTAACACAGAAATACTGCTATGCATGCCTTGAAAGGCTTTTTATTGTAGAAAAAATTGTTTATAATGAGGCAAAGAAAATATGAAATTGAAGTGTTTCTTCTTTTTGCTTTACCTTGTAGACAGGTTCCATCTAAATCATGTTATCACAGTGGTCACAGAATCATTACAAAATAGACTGAGGGACTGAAAACAGTGACCTAATCCGTTCAAATGTGTCCCCTCAAGGGACACAAGGTCAGCCAAGGTCAGTTATACCCCAACCATTTTTTAATTATTTTTTTTTTAATTCTGGCAAATATCCAGAAGTCTTTAAGACTCTGCTGAAGGTAACAGAGGTTATAATCTCCCTAATAATTTATTTGGATGCTTCACTACATTGTCTTTATAATTTTGTCCTGGGGAGAAGAGGATGAGATTCATTTCAGCTAGTTTTAGACAGCTACGTCTGAGGAGATCCTCTAGGCTCTCTTTATAGATACTTGTAGTGCCATTTCCCATGCTTCAGACATTTAGATATGATGAACAATACCGAAGAAGTGCTGGCTTATCTAACTCAGTATTAGTGGCTCAGACGTACTCAATGCAGCCTACACTGCAGAAGTCTGAATTTAGACATTAAGAATAAGATTCATCTGTCTGACCTACCATTATTTTCATCAAGCCCACGTTTCCTTAACTTGCTTACAAGAAAAATATGAGACAATGTCAAAACCTTAACTGAAGTCCAAATACTGGCCATCTACTGCTCCTTCCTTACCTACAAATTCTGCTATCTGCTCCCAGCAGGGAATTAGATTGCTTTGATAGGTTTGCTCTTGGCAAATCCATGTTGTCTCTTACTTACTTCTTTGCTATTTCCTAGCTACTTTAAGTAGTTTATCTGTCCAGTGACTTTTCCATGAACTGAAAATAATTCCCCACATTCTCCTTACTTTCCCCTTTTAAAGATAAGTTTTACATCATTCTCTTTTAGTCTGCTGGTACCTCATCCATTCTGCAAGAATTCTCACAGAAACCCACTAACAGATCTAAGTTTTTCAGACAGGTATATAACACAAAATGAAGTTCATTAAATCAATTTTAAGATACCTAACCTATATAACCTGTTCTTTCCTTATCTACAATTGAGGTTCTCACCCTAGGATTAGCTGGGCACGTCACATGCTCACCAATGACCTTTTCAGTAAACACGTGTGATAGAAAGTCATTGTACGGTTTTTGCCTTCTCTGCACCTACTGTGAGCAGCTTTTCCTTTCCTGCAGTACCTCTCTTAGTTGCCAAAGATTTCATTGTTCTTCTTCTCCCTATTAATGTACTAATATAATTATTTTATATTAAATCTTCATTTCTCTTGCTAGTTGCATCTCACTGAGTGCTTTGGCACTTCTGACTTGTCTCTACATGCATGTGTTATTCTACCATGCTTCATAAATAGAGAAATTCTCCTCATTATGTCTAAGGCGAAAGAAAAGATGACAATTTAGTCAAGCTGGTCTTTTACAGTTTCTTTTCTTCACATTGGTGAAGCTTGCACTATGGCCTTTAGTAGTGTTTTGTTGAAGAACTGTCCTGGCTTCAGCTGATAGAGTTAATTTTCACAAGAAGCTGGGAGGGGACACAGCCAGGACAGCTGACCAAACTGGTCAAGGGGATATTCCATACACCACACGACCTCACGCTCAGTACACAGACTGGGGGAGCCGGTCGGAGAAGGAGGAGGCATCGCAGCTTGGGAACAGGCTGAGCATCGGGTTCCGGGTGGTGAGCAATTGCATCATGCCTCACTCGCTTTACATATTCTTTCATTAGTATTACTGTTATTAATATTATTCTCCTTGTGTTGTCCTATTAAACTGTCCTTGTCTCAACCCATGAGTTTTTACCTTTTTCTTCCAGTTCTCCTCCCCATCCCACCGGGGGTGGTGCTTAGTTGCCAGCTGGGCCTAAACAGCAACAAGAACCCACAGATTTCTCTTTAACTTGCACCCTAAAGAGTTTTTAAAATAAATTCTCTGAATTTATTGACATCTACCTTCTTGAGACTTTTTTTCCTGGGCAGTCTGTCACTGTAATTTCTTTCCCAACAAGTGCTGTGGTAACTAAAATCTCCCATTACTATCAAGTCCAATGACTTTGGATACATACCAAGAACAACCATGTTCTTTTCTGCTTTCCTGGACACCAACAGATGTTTAACAGCTCTAACTAATCCTATTTTCGAGATCTGAACTCAAAGCAACCATTATATATTTGAAATACAAGCCAACATTTCCTCCCTTCTTCCCTTCTTCCTGAAGAAGTTATGTCCTCTGTATGACTGGACTACTGGCGTAATATATATGATAAATTCTCTACAATGCCAATTTTGTCATAATCTTCAATTAATTCTTGTCTATTCCTCATTAATTCTTCTGTTAATTCTTCTCTACTCCTCTTTCTTCTACCATTAGCATACAAACAGTTAAGATACCTGGCAAACTGACCCATGACTCTTTGTCTAGTCACTTCTTTAATTCTGTTTTAAATAATCCTGTCTTTCTCAGAGGTTAGACCTACGTCCAATTTGCATTATTTAAGATGAAGATTTTTGTCCTTGCCACATGGTTCTTAACTTAAAGTTCTCTTCTCTCAGAATAGAAGCCATGTAGTTATATTTAGGGTGTATCTGACTGATGCTTGACTTGGACGTGAGAGGAGAGAAAATAATGTCTCTTGAATCTTCAACCTCTTTATCCACTGCCACAGAGCCTTATAAGAGCTTTTGATTTGCTTAGGATCATTCTTGGCAGTATCATTAGTATTCTTTATCACACACCAGTGATCGGTAGAATCCTTTGCAACCTGGCAAATTTGGAATCTTGTGAAGAAACACACCAGCTAAGTGGTGCAGAAGTCTCCACATCACCTTGAGCAGAAGGTCACTGGCCAGCACCATCTTTTATTTCCTCTTGGTAACAGAGGTTTTGTACTCTGTGGGCTAGTGTGGAGGGGGGTGGTGGTGGTGGTGTTGTTTTGGCTTTTTTTTTGTTTGATTTGGGGTTTTTGTGGGTTTTTTTTGTTGTTGTTGGGGTTTTTTGGTGGTTTGTTTGTTTTTTTTTTTTTATCATTGAGATTAGTTCTTACTTGCTCCCTGGTCAGCACTCCTGCTTTGGATTTCAGCAATAAGCTATTCAGATGTTGAATGCTACATGCCCTCAGAGAACATTGGCAGCCATCTTCCTCTCTGTAGTTTCAAGTTTACTCCTCCAGTACCTGTACTGCTACCAAACTCAAAGCTCTGCTTTAATTTTTTTGTTTCTGAATGTATGCTGCGGATGAAGTCCTCACAACCATACTCAGCCGGTGTTGATTCTCTCCTTTCACTGCTCCTCTAATTGCTTTTTAAGAGATTCCCCTGGAGATCTAAAAGAAGTCTTTCCAGATTTCACCAGTAGGAAAATATAGGCCAAAGTTCCTGTAAATCCATTCAAGGATTTCATCACAAGATGTCATCATTGTCTAATTTTAAATATAGCTATTGAATTATCAGCATATGATATATTTCCTCTCAAATATTTTTCACTGAGCATGAGATACTATGTAGTATAAAAAGCTCTTCATGCCTGGTAGATTAAGAATATTCATGCTTGAATTTAAAATATTTTTGTTTTTACTAACAGTTCATAAAAACACAGAAGTATTATATGAAGTACAAGACTAAGTAAATACTGAAATGAAGGATTCCATATCAAGCTACATTTGGTCTTCAGTATTAGCAGAAATTTGACTGTTTGCTAAAAAGTTATTAGGCAAGAAAAGTGAAGTTTCCTGAATATACTGCTCAATAATCTAGATTTTTTCAGTTCAACCCTAAGAGAAGTCTCTTTGACTTGTACACTCTGAACATTAAATACATTATTTTTAATCTGTACTGGATAATCTTTTTTACACATATATTCAATTAAAACTAACAAAACTCATATTTATATATAAACTGACAAAGTATTTCAAAATGATATTACTTGATACCATACTACTTAATTTTTATTCCTAAGCAAAAGCCAGATCTTTACATTTGGCTGTGTTATGCTTGGCACAGAGCCAGGAAGGGGAAGAGAGAATGTGAACGAGAAGTTCTGGGATGGAATTTAGGTCCTCAGTACTCCAACGCTTGGACAGATAAAACCCTAAGTAAAACACATAGAGAGGGGATACGCGAGGCACCTCTGAGGAACGCCGAGGCACCTGAGACGCTTCTTGCCAATAAACTATAGGAGCTTAAATAGAAGAAGCACACACACAAAAAGTTGATTTGCTGCAGAAAACTTCAAGGCAACCCCTTCACTGGGGCCAAAGACCTATCAAAAAATCTCTTAGGTTGTATTATCAGTAGAGAAAAACTTGTGTATTGCCTTGTGGTAGTTAATAAGTGGTAATTAACACAAGCTAAAATCTTAACCTGTTGTTAAGTATATAAATATCACTGCAACAAGTCTCCACTTGATTGGTTACTCCAGTCTAATGGTGAGAAATAAAGTCTCCTTATTTTCTGCTTGATAACGCTATTATTTTGTTAATAAAACAATAAGAATATACTTGAAATATAACATGTTTGGTCTAATGCATTTAATGCATTTGATATTGTAATAGTTCCCTTTGCTGCCTGATCTGTGACTGAACCTGGAAAAGGCATAAAGGAATGAAAAGTGGAAAACATACATGTGAACCTGCATATACACCAGCTCTATAGCAGAAAGAAACGTCTTTAGTCCAGTCTGTATGTACAGCAAAACTGACTTAATTTAAAGAAAAGTAGTTGTATTTTGATTAACAGTACAGAGCTTGATTTCTTCATTAAGAGCAAAATCAGATTATCGTTCTAAACTAGCTAAAGACCATTAAGAATTGACATAAAAGTGTTGGTTTGCAGGAAGCTGCACAACGAATAGAAAAAAAGTTGGGACTCAGAGTCCCCTCTGGGAAAAGAAGAAGTGAAGAAAAGAGTGGATCTCCTGCCAACTGAAAGAGCTGAAGAACCAAATGCCACATTTGAATGCCAAGAAAAATAATGCATGCAGAAGCCACAAAATGGCTGATGACAAGAGTTTGAGATATTTTCTGATCTTAAAAGAAAAAAGTAGAAAAAGCAAAGCAGTGATCAGTCACAGGAAGGGAAAGAGTAGTGCTTATACATCACTAAGTTATGCAAATTTGCACATGGACACTTGCTTTTGTCTCCTTTTCATAGCTCTTACTGGCTGTGCGCCTTAATGGATGCCTTATGTTGCATTTGGTGCCTGTGTACTACTGCGGTGGGTTGGCTCTGCCTGGATTCAGGTGCCCACCGAAGCTGCTCTATCGCTCCCCCCTCAGCTGGACAGGGGAGAGAAAATATAATGAAAGGCCCATGAGTCGAGATAAGGACAGGGAGAGATCACTCACCAGTTACTGTCACGGGCAAAACAGACTTGACCTGGGCAAATTAGTTTAATTTACTACCAATTAAATCAGAGTAGAAGAAGGAGAAATAAACCCAAACCTTAAAACACCTTCCCCCCACCCCTCCCTCCTTCCCCGGCTTAACATCACTCCTGAATTCTCGTGAGTCCTTCCCATGGGCTGCAGTTCTTCCCAAGCTGCTCCCGTGTGAGTCCTTCCCACGGGCTGCAGTCCTTCAGGCACAGCCTGCTCCAGCGCGGGTCCCCCACGGGGTCACAAGTCCTGCCAGAAAACCTGCTCCAGCGTGGGCTCCTCTCTCCACGGGGCCACAGGGCATCTGCTCCCCCGTGGACCTCCCTGGGCTGCAGGGGGACAGCCTGCCTCACCGTGGTCTTCCCCGCGGGCTGCAGGGGAATCTCTGCTCTGGCACCTGGAGCATCTCCTCCCCTCCTTCTTCACTGACCTGGGGGGCTGCAGAATGTTCTCATTCTTCTCTCCTGGCTGCAGTTTCTGTTCCACAGCAGCTATTCCCCCTTCTTAACCATGCTCTCCAGAAGCACTACCACCACCGCTGATGGGCTTGGCCTTGGTCAGCGGCGGGTCCGACTTGTAGCCAGCTGGCATTGGCTCTATCAGACACAGGGGAATCTTCTAGCAGCTTCTCACAGAAGCCACCCCTGTGCCCCTCCCGATACCAAAACCTTGCCATGCAAACCCAATACATTCCACTCCTCCCCTCTGTGAATCACATATTTAAGAATTGTCATTAAAATCCACATTCGTCACACAATCTTCACAAACTTCACTCACATCACCAGAAAAAAAGATTCCCACACCAAAATCAAAATGTCATTCCAGCACCGAATGAAAGTGGACAGTTTACACACAATCCACCCCTCGTCCCTTCACCACAATTACAACAATCGAAATTCCCCACAATCATCCCAATCTCTAACATTGTTCAGTCCATGTTTTGCCTGTTACCTCTCCCAATTACTCTCCTTATCTCAAATTCCTGGAGCCCTCCATTGGGCACCAAAAAGGACTCTGGGGGGTTGACCCTGGCTGGACAGCAGATGCCCACCAAGCCGCTCTATCACTCCCTTCCTCAGCAGGATGGGGAGCGGAGAAAATGAGATGGGGGAAAAAGAAACCCCCTCGTGGGTCAAGATAAAGGCAGTTTAATAAAGCAAAAGCAAAGGCCACGTGTGGAACCAAAGGAAAACAAAATATTTACTCTCTACTTCCCATCAGCAGGTGATGTGCAGCCACTTCCCGGGAAGTAGGGCTCCAGTGTACACAGTGGTTGCTCCAGGAGACAAATGTCATAATAACAAATGCCCCCCCCCCCCCCCTCCTTTCCCTTAGCTTTTATTGCTGAGCAGATGTCCTATGGTCTGGATTATCCCTTTGGTCAGCTTGGGTCAGCTGTCCCGGCTGTGTCCCCTCCCAAAATCTTGCCCACCCCCAGCCTGCTGGTGAGGGGGAATGTTGGAGAGGCAGCCTTGATGCTGCGCGAGTAGCCAAAACGCTGGTGTGTTACCAACACCTTTCTAGCTACCACTACAGAGCACGGCACTAGGAGGGCTGCTGTGGGGAAAATTAACTCCATCTCAGCCAGACCCAGTACAACTACCATGACAAAAAATAGGAAGCAGCAAATCCTGAATTACTTACAATATCTTCAGAGATTATTAACTATCTCCTAACCTAGAGCTTCTCTATGAGTAATTCTCCTTTTCAACACTGCAAGTTTCAGAAAGAAAAAAAGTAGCCTGCCAGGACAACATGCCTAGCACTTTCCATAATATTGCCCCTTACTCCTATAGAAAAAAATAATCGGAATCTGCTTTTTTGATCTGCAATTATATTTGTATTCACAGCAGTTATTTTCTCTTTTTCCTAGATTCTCTTCTCACTGTCCAGCTACTGTTAAAATAGCTGTGTCAACTCTAATTGGTAAGACACAGTTTTGTCCTGTACAGGTACAATGCTCTGTGAAATGGACGGTTGTTAAAATACTTTTCTTTTTAAATTTTAAGCGATAAGGTACATAGTCTCCTGCCCAATACATAAACCCAAGTAACTGCATGCAATTGCTAGCAGGGATGTATCAGTGCAGGTGAGTTGACATAGCTTTGCCCCAAGACCAAATTATTTGGACATACAACTCAGTTTTCCTTCCACGTGTTAGGAAGAAGACATAGCAAAATACTTCCAAAATTCTTACTAGCACAGTTGCACAGGTTTATGCTGACAAACCAAGAGGCTAGTCATGACTTAGAGTTCTTAGAATTCACCATGGTAGGGGAGGTTTGCAAATTTTCCCATCATTGCTAACACCAGTCACTGGCTGTCAGCAACATTTTCAGCCTTGTGCCAAATATTTGCTCAAAGCAGCATTAGATAATATAATGCTTTAAAAGGTGTCAGTAGCTATTGAATATACTCAGGGTCCCATCATTCCAAACAAAAACTCAGCTAAAAAAGATTGAAAAATATCCCCCTAGTAGAAAGGCTTCAGTACAAAGACATTAATGGAATATTTTTTCTGGTAAGATTTCAAAACAACATTAATGACTCCAATATGCTATTTAAAGTAACAGCTCCAGGATACTGGGCCTAATGCATCTCTAACAGTAAACAACATTGATTCTGTTCATGGTTATTCAAATACCTACAAATTATTTCAACACAGTGGGTTAGTTAGAAATATCTTATCCACAGTTTCCCTATAGACATTTAAGTCAAAATTAAACAATAGTTGTTTTTCCTTACTTGTAGTGTGATCATTCATCTCCCCCAGTCCAGTATTAATTCCAGCATCTATTGAACTCATGATTTTATCAATCTACAAAAGAGAGAACAGTGAAAACAATTGATGGGCCCCATCTTTGTTTATTTTAGTTTTGCATGCATAAATTTATGGCATTATTACTCTCATTAGGAAAACAACAATCAAAACTGCAAAGTGCAGAAATCAAAAGGTAGACAATTAATTTCTCCACTGATTTTTATTTTGCAACATTTCTATGCTAATAAAAGCTAAAGCTTGAGACTAGTATTTCTTTTTCTACAGTACAGTTCCTTTCATACTGACAACTCTGGTCATCTAGGTATAACCACTAGAGGTCCATTTAAGCTATGTCAACACTATTATACCTATTTTATTTGCCATAAGAACAGGACAAAACAAAAAGTGAATCAAAAGGCTGGTGTTGTCTAAGGATGCAAACACAGAAAACCAGGTTTTACTGAGCTTAATATTAGGACTATTAGGAAAACTGTCTCCTTTTTAAAAACTATGTATTAGTCACTGGTGACAGAAGAAAATCTGGGAATTACGTCAGCATCTGCAGATTTAAAATTCATAACTTTTTTTTTTAAATAAACTACATTTTTCTTACTCTTAAGATCAAACCTTGATGTCCCCCTAAAAAGGCAAACTTGGACCTGACTGGTATCAATATTTCATAACAATATATCCAAGTTATTGAGATTAAAACCTGATCTTAAGCATCTTTCCACTGAGAAAGTAACTCCTTTACAACAACAACTACCTTAGGATGCCCTATCAAACCCAACATTTAGATAAGCTGGAAACCATTTCCTACAAAAATAACCAATCACACAAACAAGCTCTGGGCTCTTTCTGAAATAAAGTAGCACTCTGGTGATATATACATTTCCCCATAGCAGTTGTTTTAAAGGGAAATTCTTGCTTCTCTGTAATAGCAGTAAAGATCTAAACATTTCCCACTCTTAATTTACCTCAGTAAGATGGGAACTTTTGTGTCTATGAAGAATCATTTACGTTCTTGAAATTTAGCAGAGGAGAAAAAAAAATTAAAAATAAGGTGTCTAAAAATTATTTTAAATCTAGTTCTAAAACTAAAATAAAGTCTCTTGTATGAGCAAGCAAGTGTACTACAAACTCAGTGTGGACATTTCTTTTAATAGTCCCAAATACATTGTAGCTATAAGTGCATTCCCACTTCACACACTAGTCAGGTATATGCCGAGCATTCTGTACACAGGCTACATACCAGTTAGAGAATATATGTTAGATAGGGAGGGTTTGTAGAATGCATAATCAACCTACAAATCTTAGACTCTCCATTCCTGCCCTTTTATCTCTTGCTGGCAGGCATCGCCATAGTGGGAAATAATTAGCAAATATGTAAATAATGGGCATAGCTACTACAATTTTACCAATTTTATTAGTGTCAGTAGCTAGGGCTTTAGTAGAAGATAATTTCAATGTCACAACAAATTGTAGAATTACTTCTGGTTAACTTCATTCACTATGGAAACAATAGACTTCATTAAGTGTGCAGCATTTTGAACAGAAATGCATGGCATTTTGTGCCAGCTGTCAAACTACCATGCATTACACTATGACATATTCTCTGAGGATTTGCAGTGTGGAAGATTCACTTTTTATTTTATGTCTGAAACTGAAAACAATAACAGCATTTTTCACAACACCATATGTTCGCTTGTACTTAAAAATGAACAAAACTTACTTCTTCCCATTCTGATGTAAAGGAAGGTGTTCTCTCTGAATTCCCTTTGGAGCACTGTTGGTTTGGTGTGGGTTCACTCCAGTTGCTTCTTGCTTTTTTGTCATTTGGTGGATGGGTGATAAGATTAGAATCAGATTTCGAAACATTTTTGCACAAGTGCATTTCAAGCAACGTCTTTGGTAATGACCGTATTCTCCCAAGCGTGCAGGCTCGCTCCACAAATCCCCCAGCGGTAATAACCCACTGTTCACTTATCCTTGCCGATGTGCCAACCAGCGTATGATTTTCGACTGGTTTAGTTTTAGTATGAAATATGGTTCTGTTTACAACTGGTGGTTTTTTTTTCTTAACAGGAGGATCAGCGTTGCTTTCTTTCCGTAGCTGTATCTGCTGTGCTGTGCCCTTGCTCAAAACGCTTTTCTCCAGCGGACCACCGCACCGGTTCGCTTTGCTGTACAGCTGGAGTGGATTTTCAGGTGGGTCACACACAGGTGATGATCCATGAAGTAAACCTGCAAACTGTTCAGCGGGGTGTCCTTCAGGAAGCTCACTTTCGGTGGACGTTTCTCCCTGGCAAAGACACTCTGAAATGAGAGAGTACCTTGTAAAAAACCAGGGCGATAAAATACCACAAACAGCAAAACCCTTACTCTCCGCAAAATGACTTTGGTATGCTGCTTGGTTCTTTCTTCTGTACAGAAACAAAAGACACTTATGCCATGAATTGATTTATTAGTCTCTTAAAAAACAATTCTGTCCCTAAACTTGACTATTTTATCCTGACTGGTTGAAAAACAGCCGAAAACACTCAGTGCTACACATAAATTCCAGGAAAAAACAAATCTATAAAATAAAATAGGTCATTGCTATTCCATCAACTTGATGGTGTCTCTTAATTTGTTATTGAGTTGAAATGTGTACAAATTACACAGTTTACTATGATGAATTAGCTAGTTAGTTTGTAGGTAGTAAAACACATGAAGAACCAGTATTGCCAGGAGTATTGTTAGTAACTTTTCTTTTTATAGTCATTATAATAATAGTGAATTTACACTATGATGCTTTTTTACTGACAGTCTCTAAAGACTAGATCTGAGTATTGTTTTTATTTCTGGGAACTTTTGAGAATAGATTCAGAGTAACCACTGAAAAAAATGAATAGGAAATCAAGACTTTTTGAAACAAGTTTTATATGCAATTTAACACACACACACAAAACGAATCTACAGAAAAAAATGCACTTTTTGGCACAGTTCAGAGTGGATTATTAAAAATTTATAGCTCTTTTTATGTCTGTGGCTGTAAGGACTAGGAGGAAAAAAAAAAAAAGATACTTTTTCTACCTGTGCTGCCTCATTTAAAGTGGTGGTGTATGTAGCAGAACTCTATCCACACAGCATTAAGTTAGCATATTCTACTCAGAATAACTGTTTCCACTAACAGTCACATCTCTATAACTACTTCATTAAAGATAATTACATTCATCTCATTCCTGCTAGAAATTGTATGTTCATATGCAGACTCTAACTGTAGGACTGTACATACAGCACTAGCTACCAGAAGGAATCAAACATAGCATCGCGTCATAATTTGCAAAGAAACCAAGCAGTTTCCTCCTATTTGCTAAAATATCTGCTTGTAAAAAACCCCACAAATCTCAAAATATCACTTCTAAAAGGAGGCAGTATTTGATAATATGAATGATAGAAGAAGGATTTTGGTGTGTACTTCAAAACATCATCAGCTTTTTTACTAGTCAGCAGCTTAAAAATGTAAAATTACATGTTTTTCTTATTTGTTAAAGTATCACGATAAAATTCTAATCAAGATTAGGAGTGCAACCTAGAAAATCTACTTTTCTTCTTTGGGAAACAACTGACTAGAATATACACTTAAGACATTTTGCAACTAAAAAGATGTGGGGTGTTATGGCAAAAGGTTGAATGTGGGATGTGACAGAGCTTAAGGAATCAATAACACCAGAAAAGTGCATTTGGGGGAAAAAAGCCGGGGAAGAGGAGGACACAGGACATTCTCACTTTCTTTGATTTCTGAAAGCTGCTGAATTAACTGTATGTCTGCAAATTTGAAGGTGAATTTAAAATGAAAAATAAATGATGCAAACAATGATTGACTCTGGTGTTTTTCTCTTGCATGAAAAACTCAGTAGCTGGGATTCCACACCAGATTAGGACATCTCATTTTACATATCTAAGAAGTATGTAAACTCCCACCATAGTCAGAGGTCAGACTGATAAAGTCAGTGGATCCCAGTCACTGGATGTTGTGGCTGGTCAGGTGAATCACTCCCTGCACTCCGCTGGCTGTATTGACTAGACTGCCAATGACTGCAAGGGGAGACAGCATCCAGTTTGTGTTCAGATACCTACATTTAGATGTCTTAATCACGAACTGAATCCTATTCTGCTGTTCCAGAGATGTGTTTTAGAGCTATCTATTGAACTCATTTAAGAGAGAAATGTTTTTGTCAGGACAAAGTAAGAAAGAAGAATAAATCAGGAAAAAGAAAAGCTTAGACACCTGGATTGCAAGGATTTCACTAATATCTACTTTATCTTCACTAATGTCTTTGCTACATCTACACTACTAAATAAAACCAGCCAACAACTGTTGGGATCTAAGGGAATTACTAGGCTCACATCCTTTAAGCTAAACTCTCCTGCTTCTCAAGACAGAGCTGGCCCATCCAAACAATTCCCGGGAACGGTCTCTGGCCTCAGCTAAAACTTGTGCTGTGTCTGGGTGCTGCCTGGGTGGGTACCATTCAGTACTGGCCAGACCTTGCCAAAACCCACACACCCGTTTAACAGTACAGACTGCCAAGCACCAGTGTTGTCTCATGCCCTGATTTGTTCAGTTTACTACTGTAAACAAAAGACGTTGTTTCTGAGAACCCCCATTCCTCTGTGGTCACTAAATAGTTGTAGTGACCACTAGAAAGTGTGTGTGTGTGTGTGTCTCACTTTCTCGCAGCAATGCAGTGACAACATATCGAAACATTACTTTTGATTATTGTTAGTTGAAGTGGCAGCAGTTTGCAATGTATTCAGAGACTCCAAGTATATTGTATGAACATTTTCAGCTTGATCTTTCAGTACAGTTATTGTATTGTGCATATATAAGTATATATATTCTACTGTGGGTGTAACTGTCTTCTTTAAAATACCTACACAAACACTTTAAGGAAGCCAGGAAAGATGAAAACAAAGGTTGCCTGTGCAACCTTTGGTCTTCTTATGTGTTAGCAGCACTGTATTTCACTTTTTATATGATCATCTACTATTTTTAAAAAAAACACTGCCTGTTTCACTTAGTGTTCAGAATAAAGTTTGCTTAGTGAAAGAGAAGCTCTTCAACATTTTGTATTCTCCTTGTTCAGAAAAAGTGGTCCTATTACCTATTTACTGCACAGCATTCAAATTCTTCTTTGAATATCAAGTTATTCAGCAGCTCCTCAGATTTTTTATGATGCCCATTATCTAAGGGGTTCACAAATATGAACACACATATCTAGGGTGAGGCTGTAATGTGATAACATCCTAATTTGATAAATGGGAGATAAGGCACAAGTAGATAATGCTGAAAATGTCCAAAAATTTGGGGCATCCAATTTGAAATTCTTTAAGATTTGCTTTGTTCAGAGTACTTAATATTGTATAACACAGAATATTTTCAAAGCACATTTGTTATTGACTTCAGTAGTTCTATAGGTCAGACCTCTAACGTCTCAAATTCAGCACTCGAAAAAACATGGAACTCTGTTAATGACTACTTGGATAAAGATTGGTCTGTCTTGATCAGCACAACAAAAGCTCTGGCAGAGATAGAGCATTGTCTGTGCGGTTTTCAGCTGCCTCAGCTGTCAGCTCTTTTCTTTGATACCTTTTCCTTTAACCAAGATCTTTGTTAATTATATGACAAAGGAAGCACAGAACTCATAGCTATGCCTTCTTCACCCCATGATTTTGAGCAACGAGAACCACATGTATATTGGGCAATGAAGAAGACTGGGGTTGTCAGGAAAGAAAAAGTATGTGGTCGTGATAAAGGTTAAGAAGCAAGCACCACTGCAAGCAGCAAGAAGCAAGTGCATGCTGCACTGCAGCCCTACAACAGGTTATCCAGAGAGGTGGCATCTCCATCCTTGGAGGTTTTAAGACCTGGCTAGGAAAAGTCAGGTCTGCTCTGCTAATGACAGTCCTGCTCCAAACAGGAATATGGACTAGATGACCTCCAGACCTCTCTTCCAAACACCACTTCCATGATCCAATTATAATTCTGAATTTTTTGACTTTTGAATTGATAACTGTTAAGTCTAATGCTCTTTTAATACAGATTTGTATTATTATTCCAGTTTCCTAATGCAGTTAATGCTTAATACTTTTACGTTCAGATAATAATGAGTACAGAGACGGACTATACCACTGCTCTGAACAGTATAGTAGCCTACCACTCACTGTATTGTTCTAAAGAAATCACAGAAGGAAAAAAATAATCCATGCAATAGATAGTCATAAAATAATTTGCCAGAGTTTGCTTTTCTTTCTTATTCCAAGTCAGTATTGTTGACCTAAGACCTGAAGCATAAGATATTACATAACCTCTTCAAACTGCACCATATCTAAAACTGCAACTACATGTCTTCATTGCTCAGGTGAACATCCAAGATCTCAGTCTCAAGAACTTAAAGTATGAAAAACTCTAAACAGGATAATATAATACTTCTTCTGTATCCTTGCTAAAATAGGCAACTTTACTTAAAAAAAAAGAAAAGAAAAAAAAAAATCCTTCCTTAGCTTTTAATAATTACCCATACCTGAGATTGGTGTCTTTTTATTGTTGCATATTTCTGCTATAAATTTTAAGACAACTGATACTGAAATCAATATTTCTTCTGAGGCTTATTAGTGATGCACAAAATGTGATATTTTATGTATTATTTTCTGTCTGGTTTTAAACATATCAAAATTATTCTTCTTTGAATACTGCTGTGCATTGAAAAAAATCCTTTCATTAAGTTGTCTATACTGATAATCAATGTCCTGTGTTGTCAGAATTAATCTAAAATCTACTGATATATCTGAGAAATTCAGGCTCTCCATTCCTATTGCATCCTATCCCCTAACTTTATCATATGCTTTTGAACCTTTTCATTAGATGCTTTATTTTTGTTTCAACCAACTTAACTGGCACTAAGAAAAGATATGATATGCAATTACACTACATAGGTCTATGCTCAGTGAACAGTAAGTTAATGATACCAGTTCTGCTTTCTCATGGGCTTTTGAGTAAGTCTGAGAACAAACTGTAACAAAGAGCATGGGGATAGCAGGGAGAGCGAATAGGTGGAGAAGTTCAAGCTCTTGGATTGAATCCCAATGGAGAGAAGTTTTCTGTTTAAGATAAAGTATTTTTTCTTCTTTTTGCAAGAACATTAATTTTTGTAATCTTAAGAAAAAGTCAACAGAAAGAGATCTTGCTTCCTCACCAGATACTGCTTGTCTTACCACCTTAAGTTTTCACTTGTAAATAGTATTCTAAATACCAGAACATAAACAGATGACATTTTTACAGATCTTTAGTATTATTACAAGTACATGTAGAGCTTACCCATCTGAGTGGATCACTCCTGAAAATCACCGTGATACTGTCAGATCTGTGTTGCATGGAAAACATTTACATTTGGAACTACAAATAAATTCAATTCTGCCATAATCTCGAAGCCACAGATACATATTGCTATTATCACCAGTTTATATACAAGCAAACTGGCATTTAGGCAGTGGGTTGCAATTCAATCAGCTATTTATTTACACACTGGTGCACCCCAGCACCTTTGCTTGTGGTACATATATAGAACTCTGTGGAATACAATTTCTCACTTTCAGTATTTGAGAGTTATAATTTACAGATGCTTCATTAAACTCACATATCTATTTTCTGAATCTGATTCCAAGACTGCAGAGCACATGAAGAAAACCAGGAGCATACTAAATACTGTGAATTTTGCATTCATGTAAAGTTGGAAATCAGCTTATTCACATTTGTATCTCAAGAGATTCCATGTTCAAAACTAAAGCACATTCAGGAGAATAACAGTTGTTAATAATAGTAATGAAAAGAGCTGTAATAGATAAATTATAATGACAGAGTTACATCTTTAACAGGCATTGCTGTTGCCATGGCACAACTTTCTAATGTAAAATAAAAAATCCACTAGAAATTTGTTCTATAGCTATGGTAACAACTGTATCGTGACACCTGCACTATTAATCTATTCAAGTTCTGTTATCACTTGATCCAGAAAGATGTTTTTAGCAGCACACTCTGCACATGTGTAACATCTTCCCCAAAATGTATTCTCAACTCCCTTTTCCACACACTCAGTTGGCTGATTAACAGTCACAGCTGAGTGATATTTGGAGAGTACCCTCTCATAGAAGGGTGCTAAGCAAAGAAATCATCTTATTTGCATGATAAAGATTGCTTTGGACACACTAGAATACCTCCAGTAGTGATGATACTGGTTGTATTCCCAAAGTGATATAAAATGGGATGATCAGCAAGAAAAGGTATAAGACAGAAAAATCATAGTGTATAAAAACTGAAGTAGCAATATTCAGGAAGGCGTTATTTCACACAGAAAACAACATGGTGCTCTGACCAAGCTCCAGCTCTTTGATGGCAGTATGTTGGCTGCGGACATCTTTGATGAGGCAGCGCAATGTTTTCTGCCTCTAGTAAATGTTATAGCAAGGTACCACGGACCTGCGTGGGAGATATAACAACACAATTACTAAGCAATTAATGAAGAATGTGCACTTCTACTGCCACCAGCAACAACAGAAAAGGAGCAACAGTGTCCAGCCAGACTGCTGTGTCTCCTTCTGCTTCCTCCTAAATCTAAAGGAGCCACCAGGAGGTGGTTTGCAAGGCTGGTGTTGGCAGTCTCCAGGCTCCGTGCCCAGGTTCCAACATTACCAGCTTCAAAAAGCCGTACAGCCCCTTGGAAATCACAGTAAAAGTCTCTGCGGATTATGCGTTTGCTCTTAGGAGCTTCACAACTCCCAACTCCATCACTTAACATCCCAGGCTGCACTTGGCTGGGTACTGAAGGATTTTACTGCCTCACTATCGCTGCCGCCTTGGTGGTTTCACTCTCCACATTCTACACATCTGTTTCACAATGACCCATCAGGATCTGCAATAGATGAGAAAGATTTTGGGGGAAAGACAGTTCTGTATGGAGCTTTCTGAACATTGCTTGCCAGCCTCTAATGAAGAAAATAAAGCTTTCAGTGAGGAAGGATATTAGTTGGTAATTACTGTTAACCCTAACCACATTGTAATATCCAAATATAGGTCTTGCCCAAAATTTCAGCAATAGCAGTGTAATCTGGTGCAAATAGAGTTAATTTTAACTTTTATAGAGATGTATGGACCCTCCTGTACATTTTCAGAAATTTGTTTTGATACTTGTAGAGTATTTGAGGGGGACATAAATGTAATTTTTATGTAGATCACATACAGGGTTAATCTTTAACTGCAAATTTCAACACAGACAAAAACATAGAGCTGCAGCTGCCACCTCCATAATGTCGTTTCCATGAGAATTTCTTTCTCTATGACTATATAAGGCATGCTTCCTAGACATCTTAATGACAGACAGCCTCCCATGAACCATCACATTTTACAGCACAAGAATCTGCCTTGTACCTATTCGTCAGAATAAGAATCCTTCAGAGAACTAACATGTTAACATGTTTATGGACTAAAAATTTCAGGCAGATAAAATAATGTTCAACATGCCTCAGGTGAAACACTGGACTAATTCAACACCCATGTTCAAGCTAAAATTCTACTAGAATATTTCAACTCTACCATGCAGCAAAAAATTTAAAAAAGCCAGTATTCCTTTGTAACACTCAAGCAATCTTTCATAAGAAATTCTGAGAAATGAATGGAAACTGATGCAAAATGTAATTTTGCAGAAAGATCACATATAATTGCATTGAGAAATTCTGTGGTAATCTCTTCTTGCAGGAGAAAGCTAGCAGTTGAGTGGGTTGTGGCTGTGCTCAGAGAGTACATGTTAATTTGACAATGTAGTACAGCAGGGAAGAGTAATATAAGAGGAAAATTTGGTGACACTTAATAACCAAAATCAGCACAAAGCAATATGAATGTGACAGATGAGCTCCTGAAACCATACCCTTTTGTTGAAGACTCTAATGAAACTTCGTTAATTGTTCCACTCCTGATATTTCACATATCAAATGCAAAGAAGGAATGACAAAGTCCTCCACCAACTGGGAACAAAACTTACTAATTGTCAAGGCAAAAGAGACTAGAAAAATAATGGATGATTTTTAGAATGCTGTTTCTAAAAGGAGATGTTGCTCAACAATTTCAACACTTCTGTTTGGAAGGAAGGATTTGTCTAAGTAACGATTCAGTTCCCCCAAGCATGAGACAAAAGCAGAAAGTATACAAAATATATGTTCTGGCATTTGCACTGATCATACATTTCTGTCTTTCCTAACCTTGGTAAAGAACATATTTCTGATCTGAGCAGTATTTTTAAGATATTTAAGATGTGATACAAAGTAGCTTGCCTCTCCTCTCCTCATTCCACATACAAGCTCAGCTATGCTCTGTTTCACCTTATAATTATGTTTGAAAGCCAGCAAGAATGGAATCAGTGCTTTCATAAGAAATAAAGTAAAATAAAGCGCGTGTCGTGTGTCGTGTCCCCCCCCAATGACCTCATTTAATTTTTGCAAAATTTCTTCTTAGGTAGTAGAAACAAAGCTGTAAGGATAGAAAGCGCATAAATATTTAAAATGTCTAGAAAATACCTATGGCTGTAGAATCACAGTCCAGATGTAGATATATGCAGTCATGGAAGATTACGTCCAGAACTGCAAAGTTTTTCAACTCTGTGGAACATTTACTGAAATTTTATATAACTACTTAGATGTAACTGTTTTGAAATTAATCACTAAAAATCAGAGTCTTTTATCAAGCTTGCAACTAGGAAAGCTCAAAAATTTCATGGAATAATCCAGATTTATGAACTGTAATATGTAACAGTTTAAAGTGATAGCATATTTAAAGAGGGACTGTATATCTAAGAGGGCAGGGATAGAGGAGAGTTGACAAAGTAGTACAGATTTCCAAAAAGCTTTGTACAGCTGTGACTGCTATTCAGACAGGCTACTATGAAGTGGACACTTGTACGAATGCAGAGAAATAATTAGGGGATCACCATCACCTAATTTTTTTATTCTTCTGCAGAAGAATCCCTTCAAAATCTTTGTAGAATGAACCAACAGTTAGAAGACTTACATTTGAAACAATTTGGTAAACTCAGCTGTCTCCCTCAAAGATCAGGGGAGCTGAGAATGGAAATGACAAAGATGGCAATTTTTTTTTCATTGGATAAATCACAATCTTTGGACCTCCTTGGACCCATCATTTTATTCCTAATCCAGTGGATCACTAGGACCTTCCTCTAGTGGCAGGTCCACAGGAGATATCCAAACAGGTCAGGAATTAGATGGTTCTTCCCATTTACGGTGTGGTTCCTGACTGGAAGGTTTGTGGGTGTAAGGTGAAAGAACGTGCTACATTTCTCTCAGCTGTTCTCACCAAAAACTTAGAAGTGTTGCTTTTTCCTTTCACATAACAACAAATTTCCAAACCTCAGTATTTTTCATAATAGAAGTATCTCCCAGACAATGATTTCAAACACTTCCTCAGTATTGGATGGCAGAGTCAAAACCTTCACATTTCTCCTTTGAGCTTTTAGGATATCTCTTTCCGTTGTTTCTGTTTTGGAAAGGGACTCACTCACAGTGAGTCAGGTGTATATTAATTTTGGTGAGAGTGGCCTGCTTCAAACTGTCCCTTCTGGAATACTTGTTTTCAGTCAATACAGAAAAAAGGTCTGAGCTCTTGGACTCAGCTTCCCCGCACACACTCCTTTCTTCCCTCTCTTACCCCCAAAGAAAACAGCAGTTATTAAAACTGACAGCGTGGCTAAGTCCATCAGTCAGACATACAAACACAGTAGGAAAGAACAGGCCTCCTGTTTTCTCACGCGCGTCGGTCTGTAACTTGGGTGCTAAGCTGTCTCTTACTTCCATAGATTAACACATTTGTACTGTGTTTAAGCCTCAACACATCTTCCTGCAGAGTATTGCTAAAACGTGGCCCCTGCCTGCCCAGCTAACAATTGCTGCCCAAACCATTGTCTTGTACCTACTAAACTTCAGGCCGGCTGCTCTTGACCATTCAAGAACTCTTCAACAAAAGTCCCCTTCTTGGTCCATTGCACGTTACATGCTTTGGCTCTCACTGTTGATTTTAAGGCAAGTTGTGGCATACAAATTCTTTCTTAATAAACCTTCAAAGTCATGAAATAATTGATTCCTGTCTTTCATGTGCTAGCAATGCTCCATTATGACTGTTTTGCTATTTTTACTTCTGCCGAGAAGTCATGTAGCAGAATTTAATTGTTCCAGTATTTCATGATTCAAAGGGATTGTAAAACAACTGTATATTTCAACTAAATTGACAGCTGTAGAAAAATTAACATTGGTATACATTATGTTGCTGAAAAAGACAATTCCTTGCATTGCCTGAAGCCCACTGTTGCTGTTACACAGGTCGGTGGAGGTTCAGGGTCAACTTGCTTTGAAATAACATTGATTCTTCCAGTGTTTTCTTTGATGAAGTTCTGCTCTAGCAAGTTGTCTAACGTACCAAACACACTCAGGAGAACTGAGTGTGCAGAAGTAGTTCATTAAGTCAATCCTAATTAACAAATAATTGCAGAAACAATATTATGATTGTTTTAATTAGCATATTCTTCATTTGGAATAAACTGGAAATCAAATGATCACAGTCTCCTGAGAAATTTACACAAGTCACTTCTTCCTCTCTTTAAAAGGGCAAATAAGCATCACTAGCAGCTCAATATATCAGGCAGCACTGTAACAGATACCAGAACAAAACCTGGCAGCTGTTTTCTTTTTTCTTTTTATTTCTTTTAAAAGCTTTTATTGTTAAAATAATGAGAAATTACAATGAAAGCATTTTAATCACTTTTCTGATTAAAAGTGGGCACACACCTTATTGCTCTCCTTTTGTAATAATAGGAAAGAAAAAAGACAGGGAGAAGGAGAGAAAAGAATAAGAGGAAAAGAAAGGAACCATCCTGAAGACCAAAGATTCCAAACCCAGAAACTTCTGATGAGATTTTCAAATTGGTCCTAAAAAGGACTTATTTTAATGTGCAAAGTGATGTTATGATTTTTTTTTTAATTAGTTTTCAAAAATCTCACGAAGATACAAGATGAAGTGCCAAGTATTTAGCCAATACTTGTGTCTTGAAAGCATTTTCATATAAGCACCTAATGTAAAGAAGCACAGTCAAAAAAAGTCGCGATGATCATGCCTGGAAATAGGTTACCTTGAAAATTATAGTAGTAGTAGCACTTCAGCTTATGTTATTTAATTATTCTGCCTATCTGCACCAACTTAAATGAACGAAGGCTGATGAGGGTGGTGGGAATAAGTGACAGGCATTAGGTATTTCCAAGGAGAATGACAGGAGTTCTTCAATGAACAAGGAGTGAACCACCAACTGAGACATGGAAACTGGCCTCCTCCTAGCCCCGATAACAGGTCATTGAGTCTTCTGATCTTTCCATCGTTAGATGGAAAACAAGGCATTAAGCTATTAAAATTTTCTCTGCGCAGAGAATAAAGGGTGAGCCAAAATTTAAAGTAATTGGGATAGCTACAGCACTCGTAAACAAAGAATGAATCTGTGGAGAGAAAAGAGGCATACAGGCTTTTTTTATTTGAAAGCAGCTTCCTTTCTTTCAGTCTTCTCTGTGGATATTTGTTATAACTGGTACAAACTTAAAAAAAAAAAGTAAGCTACAAACATCTGAGGAAATATGCCATGTATTTCCAAACCAAAATTAACTCCACAGATAGGACAATTGATCAGTGAAGTTTAAAAGTAAATTTTAAGTGAAACTTGATTTAAGTTCACCTAACCTTGCAGTCTGACTGTCAATATAAAGACTAAAAGTCTGTAATTTGCAAGTGCCATCAAAATACCTCTAATCAATCTGAACTTTAATTGGCTTTATCATGTTATAGCAGCCCAAGACATGCAGTAATCACCATTGAGAGAAGTCTGAGTCAAAGTAACTGCCTGCTTCTTAAAATTGGCATCTTCTACTTCAGTTAAACCATACTTTATACTAAAGCCAACACAGCAACGTTTTTACCACATGAAAGGCAAAGATTCAGCATAAATCAGTCATTTCCAAGGTCTGATACTTTTTGCCAGTTAAGTCGATTCATTGATAAAGACTATTAAAAAAGAAAGACCATCACACTTGTACAACTTTACTTCACAATTCTCAGGTGAAGAGTTGCGGAGCAATATGATTTTTTCCCTACATGGCTAACTCTCCAAGAATTCCTGTTGAAAAGTAAGAACCGAAAGCCTTTTTGTGGTATGAGTTCTCCTTAAGTTATCTTGACAGTTAGAGAGTCTGAGTCAGAGCAAGTAAAGATATTCCATCTTCAATGTGGGTGTGGAAGTATCGCTATCCGCCAAGATGCGAGGGGTGTACAGTGGGGAGGGGATTCTGCCCCTCTGCTCGGCTCTGGTGAGACCCCCCCCTGCAGTACTGCCTTCAGCTCTGGGGACCCCAAGGTAAGAAGGACATGGACCTGTTGGAGCAGGTCCAGAGGAGGGCCACGAAGGTGATCAGGGGGCTGGAGCACCTCTGCTCTGAGGACAGGCTGACAGAGTTGGGGTTGTTCAGCCTGGAGAAGAGAAGGCTCCGGGGAGACCTCACAGCAGCCTGCCAGTACCTAAAGGGGGCCTACAGGAAAGATAGGGACAGACTTTTTAGTAGGGCATGTTACAATAGGACAACTGGTAGTGGTTTTAAACTAAAAGAATATAGATTCAGACTAGATATAAGGAAGGAATTTTTTACAATGAGGGTGGTGGGACACTGGCCCAGGTTGCCCAGAGAGGCTGTGGATGCCCCGTCCCGGGAAACATTCAAGACCAGGTTGATGGGGCTTTGAGCAACCTGGTCTAGTGGAAGGTGTCCCTGCCCATGGCAGGGGGGTGGAACTAGATGATCCCTAAGGTCCTTTCCAACCCAAACCATTCTATAATTCTGTGAGTCTATGAATTTTAAAGATAGGCATCAGACCAAGGCTCTCAGCTGGCTAAAGTGGACTAGAGTTCAAGGCAATGCTAGCCTGTATTCTCCTGAAGCTGATACATATGGTACAATAGCTTTAAAAAGAATATACACACAGCAGTTGGTAACTCAAATTCATAAACTTAAGGTCAGAAAGTGCCATTTGTACCTGTCCTGCATTTAAGAGCATAGAATAAGGAGGTTTATCTCCCTGAACAAAATGCATATCCAATAGTAGACGCATAGGAGTTAAAAAAGAAGATGAACCTAGTTCTTAGGCATTGTACAGATCAGCTTGTGCCCCCACTCCAAGGCCACTAAATATGAAAATCAGTTTTCAGTTTTAATCACAGGATCATTCTTTCACAATTTAATGTTTACTGAAGTATTTGTAAAAGGCAAAGCCCCTATGATCGCACTTATTTCTATTTCACACTGCATTCTAAATGGAATATACAGAAAAGCTGCTTGAAGATTTTGGAGAAAAAAAAAAGAAAAAAAGACAGCACTTTAAAGAAGAGCTAAAACACCTGAGAAATGGAAAATATTCAAGAATAGTGAATTAGAAAAGGAGAGTGGGAGAACAGAAGCAGAAGCTGAGGGGAAATCTGAACTCTAATTCCAGGGAACTATTGCATGTTGCCAGAACTGCACTGCTCAGCAAGTGCTTTCAGTCTTTTTGCTACATCTGTATCTCCTGTCAGGAAGCTCGTTTGATCAAGATACTGAAAGTAGATGTCTCTGTCTTTCATTTCTGCCATGTTCCTCTCCCATATTATCATAGCTGCTGCAAATCCAAATTACTGCCCAGGTGCAAGCAGAGGTTTTCAAATACTTGACTGGACACTGCTGTTTGCTGTCTCTCTATAGATGAAGTGAATTGCATGGAGTTTTACTGCATACCTTGCCTGAGGTCAATCATGTTTAAATGCAACTTTTCTTACATAAATAACAATGACATTATTTTGGTATTACTTTTGATTTTGCTGCTCTAATTAGACCCATAGATTTGTCATAGACAATTTCTGGACTAAGTCATAATAATGTTGTCAGTATTACAGTCATGACAATCATGCGAAAACTTAGGAAAAAAACAATGACAAGTTTACAGTAGCTGAAGTACCTTTGAAAAATTATATACTGACTCAATTAAAAATAATAGAATAACCCCAAATACTTTGTAGTTATTCTATGACAGGTAGTTTTTCTTTGCTAATCATAATTACATGACAGATGTCCTTTTTGTATTAAAGCTTCATCTTTCTCAGATGTTTAGCTGTGTCAACAGTGAGTTTTCTTAACATTTTCCATATTCACTCAGCAAACCATTCAGCTATGCCACGTGGGAAGCCCAGCCATGCTGTTCTGAGTTGTAAACCAGGTTGTAAAGGCGATTGTTAAGCCAAGATAACCTTCAGCCACAAAGCAGAATTTTTTCAGTCATCAGAGTCACCTTCTCAGTCCTTATACACTTATTCCTTTGCCGTGCAATCTTACATATGGCCTATGTTTTGACTCAAAGATCACTGTATTGATGGCCTCAGCTCAAAATCTTCAGTCCCAAGTACTTTCTTCTCCTTCAGTCATTTTAAGTCTCCAGAACCACAGGAAAACAAACAAAGAAACAACATCCCAAACCCCAAGAAACAGTACAAAGCTCAAGTAGTAAAAAGCTGGAAGCCAAGCTTCCAGTACAGCTGGAAACAAATACAAAGCTCGTACCTGATCTCTGGACTAACACAAGGAGAAGTCACCACTTTGGGCCCTTGAAGAAAAATCTTCAAGAATTCCAATAATATCTGAAAAACTAAGGGCAAAGGAGGCAAAGCTCAACCAAGCAACAGTCTGAAAAGAAGATAAAAGGGGTCAAAATGAAGGAACAGAATACCAAAGGCATTTTTGACCTGCTTCATGAACCCATGCCTTTCTTGTGAGGAGGTGGCCTATGCTAGACAAAAAAAATCCCAAACACACATCCCCATTACTACATACTTATTTTTGGCATCACAAACATTGTAAATCAGAAGATTATCACACATACGCTTACAGACTCTACTTTTCCTTATGCTAACTTTACAGAGGGAACTCTAACCTAAAAATGTAAAGGTTCATCCTACATCCTCATGAGACCACAAACGCATTCATGGAGGTTACACCAAAGAATCAGAGAGGGGTGCAGGGAAAAAGGAAAATAGTTTAATCAGGTAAAGGAGTCTTTGGGTTCTATCACTCTAAAGAGTATTACAAAATCTAAGGATGAATTTTAGCTTTTTCACAATGCCTTTCAGCCTTTTGACAAAAAGGTTATTTGATGAACTATGAAATTGCGCACCCTCTCTGCTGCATTCTTCAGAAAACAGAAACACTGACAATATGCAAGTCCAATGTTTGTGACAGAGCACAAGAAAAGTTTGGAAGCGTTATGCCTGAGATTGTTATTGTTCTGCTTCCTCTACAACTTCAAAGACTGTTAATACAATTAGGCTCCCACATATTCTCAAAATAAACTGGTGAACTAGGCAGACTTCTTTCTTAATTTAATGTATAAACACTATGATTGATTTGAAAGCACCAGCCATAACTGAGTGCTAGATGTAGCTCTCAGCCTTTGCACACCCTCTACGCGACTAAATACTAACACAAGGATATCGTGTAGAGCCTTTTCTGTAGCACTCGCAAAAGTATCAAGAGCATTTAATTGACAGCTGCGATCTTAGAGACACCAACAATCATTTTTTTAGATGTAGTTCATCTTCTCTCATAGCCCACTCCAACAACACATCTGGCATAAAGGGCACCACTCTCTACAGCGGCCTCCAAGCAGTTGCTTCTAATAATCCTGTCTCCAGCTTGAAGCTTTCTATCTTCTCAAGAAAAAATTCCCTTCCTACAATTTCAGTGGGAATACTGCAAATCTGTCAGTAAGTAGATTGTAAACGTTCCTCTCATAAATCTGCCATCACGTCAAATTTCCACTATGCTAATTTAAGAGTAGTTTTCAAGGTAGCAACTGCTTTTGTTTGAGAATTTGGGAATGCAAAGGTGCTTTCTTGGAAGGTATTTTTGCACACGTGACACAGACTAGCTGAATAATAAAAATGATACAACTACATTCACCAATATGAAGCCATTTTGTGTTGGAATAAAAAGGTAGTTCCGCTGATTTTTTTTTCACAGTCGAACATTCAAAACCTACCAAATCAACACCTGAATAAAGATTTTACATGTTTAGAAAGAAACTTGATTTTTACATATGCCACTGGAGAGGACTCATTTTTTTCTTGGAAGAGAGCAATTATTTATTAGAATTTTACACACTGTCAAGAATTATGTAAATCAAGAGATTAAGATATAGGTCATTTATTTCTGAAGAAAACTTTTTGAAGTATGAAGGGAGAAAAATTGAACATAATTTAAGCTTCTAGTCTTGGTATCAAACGAAGGCTGAGTCATAAAATCACTTTGAAGACAGCTGTAATGATATAAAATGTTACTGTGTACCAGCTGTTCACTGAGAGTATTCTGTTAAGAGATGCCCCCTCCAAATATAAATTGTGGTATCCAGTGAAAAAATCTGAACTACCTGAAGTAGTAATTCCCCTTCCACTAAGGGAAAATAAGGTTTTACACAACTCCTTCTAGATACAAAAGAAGATACACAGACCTTGTTTATGAAACATAGACAATGTTTTCATTACCAAGGTCAATGGCAAATTTGCCTCTTGTCTGAAAGGCTCTCTAGATGATGGAAGAAGTGTAAGAGATGGAAACTAATTTGATGAAAATAAGAATATGTACTGAAATTCTGTAAAATGTCCCTCTGCTCTAAGTATTAATACAAGTGTACACTAGAAATAAAATCTGCAGACATATATACTTCAACACTGTGTTGTTTAATGGCTGCATATCTGCACGCCTACAGAAAATCCATAAAAATCACTCTATTGTAACTTAAAAGGAATACCTTTGTTTGCATCAAGTTCTCTCATTAATATTTAACATTGCAGCTGAATCATGGTAAGAGGAAGAAAAGAACAGGTGATATGAAAAGTCAGCAGAAGGGAATAAAACCAAAACTACTTAACGGGACACGAGATGTGACCACATTGCATTCATAACAATAACTACAGTGCACTGTACAGACAAAGATAGCTTAAAAAACCTCTACATAGTTACAGAAATCCTGCAATACCATTGCAGTGCATAGAAGAGGCTGTGAAACTGGCTCCAAATCCCAGAGCAAATTAGCCTATGCTACACTGTATTTTAATACCAGTTCTCAAGCTAGAGGGAGTTCAAAGATGGCACAAGTGCCAGTTTTGTAGAAATATTCTCTGCAATTTAATTAAAATACTGGGGCTGCCAAGAAAGACTAAGGGAGTTAGTTTTTGCCTCAATTTGCCTACCTTGCTCAGATACCTTTAAAAATACCACCCTTCATATTTTTTAATTTAAAAAACCACAAAACCCATGTTACAAATTATTAAAAGCAACCTATTTCTCTTAATGGAAGACTGCATAATGAAAGCAAATCAGAATGCGGAAGAAAACACTGTAGTCTGAAGTAAAACTGCTATATTGTGACTCAGGAGGTACTCCTGACCTTTTCAGTAGTTTACCAGGTGACTTTGGAAAATCAGTTTAGTATTAGTTTGCCTGAATTTCCTTGGCTGCGATAATACCAATCCTTCTAAAGGGCTTTAAGACCTGCTAATGAAAACAGCACTATATAAGAGCTAAGTATTATCAGCATCTTTTAAGATGCTTATCAGACTTCACCATAAATCCTGAATTTTTCAGAAGTCCTTTAAAAATGCTTATACCGTGCTTTTATACTTCTCTGCTAATATTTGCAGGAATCTTTTTTAACATGAAAGGAACTGAATATATGAGAAAACAAATTTAACTATAGAGTATACAAAGTGTCATTATATATATAGTAAACTGAAAAATTAGAAAATGTTTTATAAACCCCTTTGGCTATAATAATGATGTGTTACTTCTAGGCATATATAATACTTCAAAAGAAAATGTGAAGTTTCATGATTATGGTTTAACTCAAATGGAATGAATTTAAAAGATTTAAATGATTAAATATTATTTTGCAAGACATGACTTTTCACACAGTATGATACAACAAATTTAAATCAGAGGCAGATCGTACCTAGCATTCTTACAACTGATAAGACTAGTATGTCAGACAATCTACTGTTTTGTTCTGTTTAAGACAAACAGGCTGTATAGGGTCCTTGAAAGCCATGTTTTATTGGAATTGGAGCTAGCGTTCATTTTAAAGTTCATTTATTGTGTTTGCAGCAGACACACATAGAAAAGTATGGAGAAAAATTGTATCAGGAGTCTGCAATGTTGTCATGATTGCCAAGTTCAATTCCCCATCTTTCCTGTAGGTCCCCTTTAGGTACTGGAAGGCTGCTAGCAGGTCTCCCCGGAGCCTTCTCTTCTCCAGGCTGAACAACCCCAACTCTCTCAGCCTGTCCTCACAGGAGAGGTGCTCCAGCCCCCTGATCATCTTGGTGGCCCTCCTCCAGACCTGCTCCAACAGGTCCATGTCTTTCTTATGTTGAGGGCCCCAGAGCTGAAGGCAGTACTGCAGGGGGGGTCTCACCAGAGCGGAGTAGAGTGGCAGAGTCACCTCCCTCAACCTGCTGGTCACGCTTCTTGTGATGCAGCCCAGAATGCAATTGGCTTTCTGGGGTGCAAGCGCACATTTCTGGGTCATACTCAGTTTTTCATCCACTAATATCCCCAAGTCCTTCTCCTCAGGGCTGCTCTCAACCCGCTCATCGCCCAGCCTGTATTTGTGCTTGGGATTGCCCCAAGCCATGTGCAGGACCTTGCACTTGGCCTTGTTGAACTTCAGGAGGTTCACCCAGGCCCACCTCTCAAGCTGTCAGGGTCCCTCTGGATGGCATCCCTCCCCTCCAGCGTGTCGACCGCACCACACAGCTTGGTGTTGTTGGCAAACTTGCTGAGGATGCGCTCAATCCCATTGTCCACATCACTGACAAACATACTAAACAGCGCCGGTCCCAATACCGACCTCTGAGGAACGCCACTCCTCACTGCTCTCCACTCAGACATCGAGCCGTTGACCGCAACTCTTTGAGTATGACCATCCAGCCAGTTCCTTATCCATTGATATTGTTATACTACTACTACTATCATTAGTGTTAAAGATTATCAAGCTATCTTACAAGCCCTTTCTTTACTGAGCACCATCTGTTTGTCTTTCAATTCAGGGAAAAAGGACAATTATATTAACTCAGTCAGAGTGATTGCTTTTTATTTCCAGGTCTTTGTCTATGGGGTTTCCTGGACTCATTTTTTTTCTTATTCCAATAGTGGCTAGAACTTCATAGAGAAGATGCTTGCGCTGTGCCAAAACAGGTCATTTGTATTAACTACCATCCATTAACTTCAGTTCTAAGAGGAGAATGTGACACTGATGGAGGAATACTATCATTAAAGGGTACACAGAGGAACCCAGGACAGCATACCGCATCTAGTCCTTCATAAGAACAGGCACTGGTGCTGCAGAACATCAGTACTGAAGAGTTCAAAGGCCATCTGCAGATGTGCCATGAACAACAGATCCCAAAACAGCTCCTCAAAACAAGTTAAGACATATAGTACAAAAACCAGAGCTTATGCTGCAGTGAATTGGCAGGGAGATCAAGAATACTTCAGATGTCCTTGGCTCTTTCATCCCCACAGAATTCTTTGGGGATTTGGAAATACCCAGAGGATCCTCTGATATACATAACATCCATGAAGCTGTTACAATAGCTCCTGACTAATCCTTATGGTGTTAACATCTGCCACTTTTCAATATAATGTTCATTATTTCGAGAGTGTCACATTCCTCACAGATAGCATGAATGACTACAAAATAATGATTTTTTGATAATTCTGCTTCTGAGAAAACATAAAATGGTGATAAACTGCCATTAACTTTGGCATGTGAAGCCTTATGCAAAGCCTACTGAAGTAAATGAAAATATGATGCTGCCTCAGAACAAATTTCAGGACTGTATTTCTCAACATGACCACTTGCCTTAGGTTTTTTTTATGTTTTAGTGCTAATACTTTTTATTACATTTAAAATTTGTGTCTTTAATAAATAGCTAGTAAATAAAATAGATTGTCAAAGTATTTTTAGAAGCAACTCATTTTTTCCTAGCAATACACAATTATAACTGCCAGAAGTCTCTGGCATTTTTTAGCAACAAATATGTAGTATTCTAAGTCTTTATTTTGGAAGTCTAGTATTATATTAAGGTACATTTTTCTATTCTGTTCACACTACTAACATGTAGAGTTTAACAGGATGCAAAGCCTTCTGTTTATTTATTACATTTATTTATGTCACATTGTAAAGACACACAAGTCTTTAAAAAGCAACCGTATAATGAAACTGTTCAGAAAGGGAATGCATACCTGCACATGGTTTAAATGCCATTTATTAAGCTTTCAAACATTGAAAACTAAATAAAGCCATAAATCCAATTTTGTTTGGTATTTATTTTTGAGTATAGATCTTTTTTTTTCAATGTGGTCTGCAAGTGATTAGTCAGTGTTTTCCCCTGCAGAAAGTGTATTAATATTTCTCATTAGCAATCAGAAGCATAAAACAGATTTGTTCAGTCTGTATGTAGAAGAGGCTAATAATATGATAAAAAACTAAGAGCACTAATTTTGCTGTCAATTCTATATCCTAGCAATTACCTCTTAAATAGGCTGGACTCTTCTCATGTTAATTAGTAGTATTTCAAAAACCTTCAATTGTGGAAAAACATTTTATTTTTTCAAGAAAAAGCTATGTATTTTGACATTTTTTCTAGAAAAAGACCAGGTTTATACCTAATTATGTCTATGGATAACTTCTTTCATTCGAGCTGGCCAGCTAATTTCAACTTATGTATGTGTCAGCAATGCCACCCGTACATGGAACTGTAACATGGGTTGGTCTCCCTAAAGACTGTCTTCTCCTGATACGAAAATAGCCACAGGTCTGGGTTTTCAGTTTAGCTGTAAGTGTTTTAGAAGACACTCCACCTCCCACCCCGCCCCCCATAAAAAAGAGACAGTTTATACAAGCAAAAAGCAAACCCATCAGGTACTTCAGCAAAAGGGCTGGTTTAAAATAATAAATTGCCTTTGTACACAGTCCTTTCGTAGCAGAGACACGTTGAACAGAGACATGGCTTTTTCATACTCCCACCCAGCCTGGCTATGGAAGAAAAACTTGTAGAAATCCCCTGTCACAGTATTTTAACGTTTTGGCGACTGCAAAACGCTCTCTGTTACAGTACAGACCATTGTGGTTCATAGCTGATGGAAGATGAGGAAAGGAAAACAGGGAACCCCCAAACCCATCATCTCTCCCTCCAGGTACCAGAACTGTGCACTCACACAAGTCAGCTAAAAGCATGAGAGTTCCTTATCTGCATCTGCAGGAAAGTTATGCTCCATTAATTTATGCTAAATTCATGTTTTATTTTCTTCACCCCTTAAAGGAATAAAAAAAGGAATAAAAGTTTTCATTTTTCCTTTCACTGTATATAACCATCTTCTTAAAATACCTTCTTATTGCCTCAATTTTTACTGAGAATGAAGTAAATAAGAGCTGCTATTACAGCCCTGTGGAAAATATTCATAAAAAATAAAAAAATAAAATTACATGACAAAAGTTGCTTCAAAAATGAATGTGAGATATCAAGTGCAGCCAGGAAAGGCAATGTTCGTCTAAGAATTTCAACTTTTCTCACTGTATAAACTCAAACCCTCCCAATTCTTTTTAATATATCATTTCTCTGTTTTTCATATTACAGCATCTGATCTGAAGAGTACTTAATCTAATTAATACATTTAAAAACAAGAACATAACATGGTTATTTCCGATCTTCCATCTCTTTCAACATAATCTACCAACAAAATTTTGCTGTAGATTAAACAGAGGTAGGAGACTTACTTCAAACAATTGGATATTTTCAATCTGCAGCAAAATAAATCAGACCGATACATTTTGTTGAAGTATTGGGCCTACCATCCACTTTCTGTTTAATCCAAGAGGAGGAGCAGTTAAGTGCTTCTTTATCGAACAATAGCCAAAATGTGGAAACAACCACCAAGACTCCCCAAAATATCCTGCCCAGGAACGCTGCTTCACGGAGCTACACATCTTTGGGGCAAGACTTGATCTGTATGCAGAGAACATGAAGCTCTAACAAGAGTTTGTGATTGTCTGCACATCTCTACGTTATGCGTATTCTGCTTGTGTCTCCCACCAAGTCACGCCACTTCTCATTTTTCTCCCTGATGAGAACGGAGCTAACGAAGCTTCACGTCCTCAGATGCACACCCTTGGTTCTCTGACCTCACCCAATGCAACAGCTCCAGCTCCGTATTTCCTAGGAGACCCCTCAACATGAAACAGCACAGGTTTTGTCTAGTCCAGGGGATTTTATTCACTTTACGCTTTGTAAAGTGCGGTGGGCAATGCTTCCCTTACATGGGCACTCGAGACTGGGAGCTCTGCGCAGCACGGACTGCCTTCGGGCGAGGAGAGAGGAAGAAAGCATCAGCCACCTCCCAGTCCTGGTATTTTACTGGTTGCTTAGGCAACCCAGCTCCACTGCGATGAAACAAAACACGGAAAAAGTAATCCCACTGAATGGGAATCCACTTAATTCAGAATCAGTATCCAGTTTATGCAGTAGTACGTTTTTACATAAGATCAGAAAACACTGTCTGGTTTTGATCCACATTTTATGCCAACAAAATTGGAAAAGAACGGATATCAACAACTTACATTCTTTCCAAAATGCATCAAATCATTAAGGAAGCTGAATTTTAAATTCACTGTTCAGACAAAAATACTCATTGATATTTAGCAACATCTTCATAATAAGCAAGCATTAAAATATTTTGGATTAATTTCTGCGATAACATATGCAAGATTTATGGAAGCCACTCTGTTATTAATTTCACAGGAAGTTTTATGTCAGTATGACATAATGGAGAAGCTCTTCTTGAGCTGAATTACCCAGCTGATGTCCTGAACAGCAAAGCATAGGCTTTATAAAATCACTGCAATCTAAACACTAGTAAATCAGGGTAGTCATAGCAGAATTGTGGTACCACCTTTCATTTTGCTGATGTGTTTGTGGTGATGTCTCACCAAAAAAAATTGCAGTAATCTATACTTGCACTATTTAAATATGCTTTAGTAATGGAAAAAAAGAATATTAATTGTAGCATTCATATTACTTCCCCCATAGTATTTTAAAAGTTGTATTTACAATAAAGCTAGCTCTAATTCTATAGCTGCATCTTAAAGCTGTATTCCTAGCTACTCTGAATTTCATTTGAACAAATGAACATCATTTGACACAGAAGGAAATGCAGTCCGGGTGTGGTAAGCTAGAAGGACAATACAAGCAATTGAAGAGTTGACACGGGTCCACAGCTAAGAGCTCAGTATTTAGCATATTCAATTGAATTAGAAAAACAGCAGATGCATGGTCACTCCTTGTGTTTTAGAAAGGGAGGGGCTCCATCTAAAGACCAGAAGATCAGTGGTAAAGATGTTAGGAAAACAGTGATTAATTCCCAGCAACTATGTCCTAGAATAAGTAATTTTCAAAACATCAAACACAGAAGAATAATCTAAATCATAGCAGTGAGGCAAACAATAAAGTAGATACTGAAGCTCCTAACAGCTCTACATTACATAGCTTAGTTTAAATGTAAAATTCTAAGAATCGGCATTTAACCCAGTTTCTCAGCTACATGCTAAAAATATATACTTGATTTTTTTATATATGATTTCCACTAATAAGAAATCTGAAAATAAATGTGTCTCCTACTATAGTGTCTGCATTTCTCATTTTATGCTTAATGTAGACAGGAGCTTATGTCTCTTTAAAGATAAAACAATTATTAGTTTACTGGTGTGTCACAGGTTAGCTTACAGTCAGACACATTCCTCTACTGTTGGATATATGCCTTTCTTGCCCTCTTTATTTGATATAAATGCTCAAGAAGTCTAGCTCCATAATTCAGCTTTTAAGAGAAATGAAAATTAATACTTCTGTATATTTTTTTTCTATTTTAAAATATGGTTGCTGTGAGAACCTCATCTTTGGCTGCTTTATAAAATGAATTGGATTCATGTCTCCATTTTTCAAGTTTTCCTCTAGTATTTTACTGTCAGCTTCAACAAAACAAACCCAGAACAATCTTCTTCTTTAAACAGCACCTTCATTTCTCAATATCACAAACTGAAAGGCTTACATTACTTGCTTTCACAATGCTGTACTATCTGAACACAGAAAGGTATGCAATAATTCTCCTTGCAAAATGCACCAAACTAAACTAATAATTAGAAGCACAGTCATTTGTACAACTGCTTTGATCCAAATATCATGAAACACATTTTAACTACCACTAACAGGCAGCTACCTCTGAAGAACACAATGGAAACTATTCAGCAGACTATGGGCAGCATCACATATCCTTCTGCCATGGAAATTAAAGAATATACTTCCCTTGCTTAGCTTAGCATTTTAGATAGACAAACTACTGTGACCTATATGGGTGAAACTGTGATCAGCTTCTGAATGATGCATGAGCAAGGAGAGAATTAAGATCAGTCACAGCTGAAGTCTTTTTGCTCTTGTTTGTTTTTCATAAAACATTGAAGTTCTGTGTTGGAAATCCTGGGGAAACAGGGCATGTCTATGCAGAAGCATGAACAAGTACTTGCTTAACTCAGAAAAATCTTTCTCTGCATTGAGTTTATAGACATTTCAATTATGGAGGTGCTTAATTTTGTTTTTTCAGCGTTAGTCACATTTGACAAAGAATGTGCCATTTATTATATGAATTAGTTCTGATTATTATGCTGATAATACCAAATTAAATCTGTGTGTTTCTGTTCTTTAATCAAGTAAGTATTACTTGCATTGACTCACTTTGCATAAAGCACATACCAAATGCTAGATAACAAAATGTTATGCAAAATTAAAAAAAAAAAATTGGTAAGCCTCAATTGGGTACTTTAGACAGCAAAACAATTTAAACCGTTAAGACTATTGCAATGTTAAAGAATTTGAAGAAGGGTTATTAGATTGTTATCCTAAACTGACTTGGATATTTCAAACACAATAATGAATCCTTTGATTAAAATTATTTTTTAGAAACCAATACTTACATCAAGCGATTAGAAGAAATCTTACTTACACTGAAGGAAATGTCTCTGTAACTAAATTAACACTGACAGTTGTTTTGTAAGGGCATGATGTTTTACTGATATTTCCCTGAAGAAAGCTCAGTTTCATGATAATATAGCAAAAATAGGTCAAAACTTGAAAGATTAGGATATTATACTACAAGTTTTTAACACAGGGAGAGATCAAAATTCAACCTGCAATTTTTGTGTTCATTTAACCTTCCCTTTAACAAATTACAGTACAATTGGCAGTGATTAGAATACATTGCAATTTTCTTTTTAAAGATGCAAAAGGAGCTTCATGAACACAGCAACATTTTGAGTATCAATTTGAATTCCTTGGAGTGAATTTTTACCATCTGGGAAATGCTTCACACTTAACTTATTTTCAGTAACTCTTTGCAAAATATCAGGGCAGCACAGTTTTCACCAGATCTTTCTTTATCACAATTCTATAATTCCAATATGCTATCTAATTATAAAAAAAATATGCAGAATCACACTTGAACCGTAATTGGGACAACTTTTGCATCTGTTTTGCTTATTCAGGCTTTGAGCTTCAAACAGCTTTAGTAAATACCTTATTGGAAAGGTACATTTGTATTGTTAACCACACTTTTCAAAAAAGCCTTCACATTTACTGTGCACTTCTGGGTCCAGACAGAAGTTCAAAGTCACCAAAATATAATCCCATAAGAGAATATTCTATACACTTTCATTTCCCAAACATTACGCCACATGCCATTAAACAATGCAAACACCTTTCAAATTTTGGATAAGCATCTTCTGTCCTATTACGCTTCCTCATACATGGTATTCGAAAGCATTTAGCAATACATCCAGTTTACTCCACCCAGAAATCTGGACTCTCAGAAAAGAATGTCAGATTAATTTCCACATTTAATATATTTATTCTCAACTGTACATTTTATATCATCAAGCAAATTCACTAATGTTTTACACAGACAAAAGCTCCAATGGTGGGTCGTTAAAAGAAAAGGTGTCCTCCCAACCTCAAGCCAGGAAGGCATTGTGGGAGTTGCACTAAATCTGGGAAGGCTGTGAATAGAAGGGTGGCAAAATGAATGGCTTCAAAAATCCAGTTTAGTCACTGGTGAAACCCTTTTGGTATCCTGGACAGCTCTAGAACCGTCTCCAGCGTGATCCAGAGATCCTATCCTTAGTGATAACATGCCCTGCCTTCACTTTATTTGAAATCTCCTTATAATCTGTACTAACATAGGAAGATATAATTGACCCTCATTGCCTCAGCAATAAGGATGATGATGTAACGATCTCATAATATTTCTGAATTCAGCGTTATGCAAAAAAATTGCTAGGAAAATGTCCTGAAAACCAGACAGTAGTAATGTCACTATAGCTGTAATGGTCTGAACTACATGTCTCTTTCAAATACAACATAATTCTACATTTTCTATTTATAGACTGCTCTGAATCTACACAGGGCCAGACTGTGTACTGCTCCGGATCTTCTGTGTATGTGTGAAAGCCTGCCATAACACCTTACACCAGCTAGCAAGGCAGCTGTTCGAGAACAGCAGACAGCAACTCTCCCTGAACTCTTTTCGTGCTGGGGATGGAAGAGATAAACCAACCGTCTTTTCTTTTGGCACGTTTTACATTAAATATCTGAGAATACCAGGCAAGGAGGTAACAGGCTCAAATTATATTGCACGAACTTGCACTCTTAAGAAAAGGTCAAAAATACTGGAAATGGAACAAATTTTTCTAACAACCCCATGCTTTTCTAATAAACACCTATCCAGCAGGATTCAGGTAAACTTCTTCACTGGCATAACGTGCCGTGGCCTCCTCCTCCTCCTATTTCCCAGAGCAGACTGTGCCCAACTGAGACAGATCATCTCTGATGTGCCTCCGGCAGAAGAGCTTGCGACTATGTGCCACAATTTACCCCATAATGTTTTCTGAACATTAAGTGCTAAACTTAAAATTAGGAGTTTCATATTATTCTATTTTTAAAAATGATATTTTTCCTGAGCAGAGATTGACTCTACATCTGAGGAAGCCACAGAGGATGAGTTATTTCATCTATGGGCAGAAATAATTTTGCTTCTGGCATATACTTCAAAGCAATTTTTAGAATCTGAAACAGAAATAAGTGATGAACTGTGCTAAAATGTCCCAAATTGATCTCTAGCCTTAGAAAAACAGGAAACATGCAGATTTAAACGCTTTTTTAGAGCACAGAATAATCCCAAGTCTTGTCAGTTAAGTGTGCCAGTCCAATTCAAATCTGTTTTAAATCACTGTTCAGACCTATCATGCACATGTTCCACTTTAGAATTATGGATTTAGTTCAGAATGATATCCCACTGGTTTTGAACTAATGTATTTGCCTCCAGTGTTTTTAGAAAGAAAAAGCTCTTCCACACTAGTAATTTTTAATGTGTTGGAGTCTGATTCTATCTGAAATCTGCTAAACTCAGTCTGAATATTTCCACTAATACCAATAAGCTTTGGATCAGGCCTCTATAGAATTTTAACTGGTACTCAGCATTCTAAACACATTTCTTACTGAATTGCATATATTGTCAGTATCAAATATTCTATGACATCTTCTGAAGATAGTCATAACCATAGATATCTTACCAAATATTTTATTTTGCAAAATATATTTGCACATTTGGGTCTATGCAGTGACTTCAAAGAATAATACAGAATATGTAACTACAGCATGTAATTAAAACTCCTTTATACAAAGCTATTTTATTTTTCAGGTTATGAATGAACGAGTGGTGGTAGCATGCAGCACAATTTGCTATATCCATTAAAAAAACAGTGGCAATTTATTTTGTCTGCCTTGTAAGGTTATGTAACTGCCTTTATTTGATTTTACGGGAAAGGATGATTTAGGACTTCTTCACATAATTTTGTGCTCTTTTTGGTGGAAAATGGTGATTCATCTAACACAAGATTCATGAGATGTAGTTGTTGGTTTCCATAATGCTTTCCTGACATAAGATTTCTCAGATCCAGAAAAGAATGTATGGATGAAACTAGAGAATGTATAAACGAACGAGACCAGGAGTTTGAGGTATCCATTGGTGATGTGGAAAACTAAGGTTTAAATCCCTGCTCAGCCCATGTACTTGAAAGAAGGATTTTATAGCGTAAATAAGTATCCTAACCACCAAGCTGCTGACTATTTGCTTTCGCTTTCTCTTCTCTCTTCTCTTTTTGACCTATCTCATTTTTCTTGTTCTCTTTCTCACACAGTTTTGACAGGCGTCAGTATTCCTAAGTCAGAATAAAAAATACTTTGAAATTTTTCATCAGATATTAGTATAATCATATCATTGACATTTACTTAAGAGAACCGCTGGACCTAATGCCGTATCTTTAGTTTATTTCAAGCTTACCTCTCAAGTTTCCAGGGAATAAATGAGGGGTATAATGAATGCCAAGAAATACATTTCTATTAGATGAAAAATTATTTGCTCAGAAACATAAAAATACGGGTTTTTTTCCCTGTATCACCAGTGTTGTTATCCTTGGGTTATCAGATTCAGGACTAAAATGACTAATAGGTGTGAAATACATTTAAGGTCCTTTTACTACTTTGCGTATTTATTTCCTAATGCTATTTCAATGACAATACTTAGTAATTAATTCTTTAAGGTTAATTTGCTTACAGATAGGATGCTAATCGTGCAAGATCTGTTGTCTGTGGTGTTGAGGCAGAACTTAATTATACACAGACTGATGGGTGGGTTTTCCTTCGGTTGAAATTATTGTAGTTCGGTATCAGTACATGACTATGGCGTTTAGTACCATGAGTGGTCTTACTGGTTGTGACGCAAAAGAACAGAATGGAAGGAAAGTGCATATCCAATAACCAAGCTTGGTTTGTAAGTCCTAAGAAGAGTGCATATAGCTCCCATAAAAAGAAATGAAGGTCCCATAAGGAAAACACAACATAGTATCTAATTATAAAGAGAAGTTCAAGACATAATAACATGTGGTTATTTAAATCCCCAAAGGTGAAGAAAGGAAACAACTCTATGATACTTTCTAAAGTAATTGTGCTGATTATTTAGGTAGCTGATATAAGTATTTAAAGCAACTCAATATCATCCATGGAGTAATAAAAGGCAGAGTAGCCTAGACCAAAATACATGACATTAAACTCAGAGAGATGTCATCTAAAAAACTAAAATATGCAATAAAAGCATATTCTTCACTATGATTCCAGGTAAGCACCTTCATGAGATATTTTTGCTTTGATATTATTGTATGTACTACATTTTGTGAGAATGGTTTGCTTTCACTGCTGGAGAAAAAATACTTCCCCATGGCTACTGTTGCTATAGGTGACGTTTCAATTGCTGCTATACTGTGGAAGAATGTTCCTGAGAGAAAGAATATATCAGCTGAGAATTTTCTGAAATCCTGAAATAATCATGCCTGATTATTTCCTGAAATATTCATAAGTCTGATTATGACACTTGATTGGAACTTGAAAAAGGTCTGTTCCAAAATTTTTATTCAAAATTAAGCAAGACACTTAGTACTTCAGTGCTGCTCACCTTATCTTTAATTGAGATTAGTGATATTTCCATTTCTTCATCTTTTTTGAAGTATAGATACATGATAACGGGCAACACGTCACTTGAGCATCAATGGTCTTATAGTAACTGGCCATGCGTATACTCTTAGCATTCCTATGCGGATGGTAAGGAACAGTATACTCAGTATCTGTTCCACTGTGAAGTAGACAAATTCAACATTTGCTGTAGAGTAAAAGCATGAAGATACAACAGATCAGGTGAGGACCAGCTGCCTGTTAAACCACCAAAATGTAGCTGCCTGCCTAAATTCTCTGAGTACTTCCAAGTACGTGATATACTGTCCAAGGAGAACTTGCCCTGACAACATGTAGACACAGCATGTAGGAAGATATGGGCTGTCAGTTCCACTGACTTTCAATGACATCATCGGGGGGGGGTTGCCTATAGGAATTATCAGACTATGGTAAGCTCTGAAGGGGAGTACGTCACTCAGAAAGGGAAAGCAAAGATGGACAGACCATAGCATTTTACAATATGAAAAAAAAAATTGGATGAATATTTATTATTCTGTGGTCATAATATTAAACTACCTCCTAGGCTACAAAAAAGCTTGGGGTAGTATAGTCCATGCAGTTCGTGTTGCTCAAGAGGAATACTGTATGTTTTTACCTTTGTGAAAAATGCCTGGTAATACAGGAAAAAACAGTCTTCCCTGTTCTCTGAACCTGTATTTTTAGCAGTATTTTTCTTTTTTATGGTTTTACCTGATTTATTTCTGTTTTGGTGTCACTTATCCCTTGCCTATGAAGATGGCATAGGATACCTTCCACAGGAGGAGGGAGAGGGGGGCAATTACAAGTATCATCTCACTTTTTCAGAGAGATGCAAGTGAGCTAGCAAGCAGGTGGGGTTATTCTAGTTGCTTGAATAAACAGAAAATTATTCAAAGAACTGAATATTTATGGGTTTAACAATCAGCTTTCCTGGAATTTATCTAAGAAAAGCAAAACAATAAACTTGGTTTTACAAAACCTGTATCTCATAGTCAGGCTTTCTGATATCTGACATGGTAAAAGGGCCAATTGGAACTTTTGCTATAGCTGAAATATTCAGAATGTCTCCTTTCTCACTGTTTTCATTCTTCTGATTCTTTTGTGATTAATAGGAGCTGGTTTATACTGAAGGCTTACAGGTGCATCTACGTTAGTGTTTTAGTTTGAATGGGAAACCTCCTGACAGCTCCCATTTATTGTGTTTTGGTTCACATCCTGGAGCAATCTCAGAGTCCATAATCTGTATTCCTTCTGGCTGAAATTAAATGGGAAGATGGGCTTCAATGCGAGCACTATACTGTTGTTGACTTTTTTTTGTAGAAAATACACATGATTTGTTCTTCCCCGATTTTTAAGGTGCCACTAAACATTCTAAGACAATACTTTAAAATCCAGCAAGTGTATGATATACAGGATTTATTTGAAGGATACCTGTTTTTTTCCTTTTGCCTCAGTAATAACAATATTAAACTGCCTCTTAGAGGACTGTTGCATATGTAAATGTAGCTTTTTCTTAGTTTAAACCCATTTATCAGAAACAAAAATCCCCAACAACAAAGCCACTCTCCTGCTACAGGAAACACCAAAACTAGTAACATAAAAGTAAATTAACTTTTACTCAATTAATATTGAATTACTTCTATTGAAATATTGAATTATTATTGAATTATAGTATTGGTTTATAGTATTCTATGGAATCCAGTGAACATTAAAACTGAATTAACCTACATCTAACTTTCTCCTGATTATAGTTCATGCAAGCTAAGCATAACAAGACAGCTCTCAAGCATGAATATATATATATATGTCTGACACCTTGATAGCTTAATAAATTAAAAGCTGCTAAGGGAGCATTATATTTGAAGAAAAACTTAAATTTAAATTTAAAAAAGCAAGCATAGTGGGCCCCAGAGAATTCAAATAAGTTTAAATTCAACTAAACTAGATTTTAAACAAAGTGGTACTAAAAATGCTACGAGGAACTTACTTTTTGGATGTGCTTGGATTTTCACATACAGCTTGAGGTTTTGCATGGATATTCTTTCTTGACAAGTAAGCATTTTGCAAATTATTGTGCAAGGACATACTTCTCTACGCCACTTAAAACCTGACTGATACCAGAAGCACAGGTCTTATTATCAAAGCTACAAGCTACCCGCTACGTTAAAAAAGAGACTGTAGATAGCATTACAAATTATTGATCATCAGAAGTGTGACTCAAACTCCTTGGTAAGACTATGTAGAAGTCTACATTTGATTTTTTCTGATGTCCTGGTTAAACCACAACATCTGATGACACAAGATGTGTGTTGCCTCTACTGTTGCCAATATGGATTCTGGAGAGGGAGGATTATCGAGAATCCTAACATTCCTATGAGGTATATCTGGAGACATCAATTCTTAAAAAAAAAAAAATCCTTAGGAGATGAGTAATATTATTCCTTGTGAGCTGTACAAGATCAACCCAGAGTCCTTTCTTAACAGGGTACTTCAGCATGACTTGAATACTAAGAAATAACATACATACATAATGCCACTACAGAGTAAGTCTTCAATACATTCATTCTTGTAAATGTACAAACAGTAAATAGCCACTAATGAGCTCTACAAAGCATCAAAAAAAGTGGGAATAAGACTTTTCTTTCAAATGATTTAACAAAGGGCTTCTCTTGATATAAGAAAAACATCCATAACTAGAAAAAAAAAAAGCCATGATCCAAAAGAAAATTATTCTATGTATCAGGAATTAAGAATCTGAGTTCTATGAACAGTGTGGCTGAAATGCAGAAAATTGGCATCAGCTGGTGTCACAATCGGCTGCGTGCAAGTCACACAAATGAAAGCTCTAGAACGTAAACAATGGACCCACTTTTCAACCTTCTGAATTTGTAAATGATGGGAAACAAAAGGTGCAACCCCCTCATGGGGATTAGATATTTAGTTAAGTATGGAACTCCTTGCAATAATATCTTGTGGGTGCAAAAATTTTACAAGGGTTCGATGAAGAACAGATAAATCCACAGAACAAAAATCTGCTAAGGTTATGTAATACACGGGAAACATCCAGGAGGACCTTGGGCTGCAAATAGTTGAAGGCTGTAACGACATTCTGAAGAAGTGTTGGTATGCTTTTTTTTTTTTTTTTTGCAATTATGTAATTCCCAAAGACATTCATATTTTGTCATTGTCAAAGATGATACAGGTTAGATAAAACTATACTCTTACTCAGGCCAGCCTTTCTAATGCTTTTTATTTTCTGTCCTTATGTTTTGTTAAACTCATGAGAATTTATTCATTTGGGTCTCTGACAGTTCTGACATATTTTCAGAGTACAGCTTTGTATCTTCCCTAGACTTGGCCATCTGCCCCTATCTTCTTCATCTAAATAAGTCCAAACTCTCAGTGAATCCTCTGCATACCTCTGAGAAGATAGTATCTCTCACTATGTAACAATTAAAAATGGAAAACCCCCACTCCTTTCAATGTATACAACTTTACAGTTAGAGTTACATTACAACTAGAAATACAAAATGAACACTCATATACAGAACTTGTATGACCAAGTCCAAAATTAGGTATGATATATAGTGTTTCTATAGATTTTCAAAGAAACCTTTGACAGTTTCAATTTATATTATTTATTACATCCTGAATTTATGCAATTATTTATTTCTACCAAAGCGTAGAAATGCTCCTGAGAGCAAGGAATATTTTAAAATATTTTCAAACTTGCCAGTATCTTTTTGAATTCTTATCTAATTAAAAACTATCAAACTAGCTACTGTATAGAAGTTATTCACTAACATAGGAAAAAACAGATGTAAATATTTCATCTTGGTTTATAGTAAGATTTATTCAGTCATTCATGAAAGTGTTTCAGATTTATTGACTAGTTCCTGCTAAAAAACGGTTTTTGAGGCTAGAATCAAAAAACTCATGGTTGTCATCCCCATTTTAGACAAAATGATGGTGGCTATTCCAGAATGGGGGAGATCTGGGTTCACTTTTCTCCTTTCACTAAATAACATCAAACTTCCATTTTCCGCAAGAATACTACCAACTGCAATGTATTCTGGTATGTGTTTCTTTTACATTGTTCAACTAAAGCTGGTAATAAAATACCTAGTTAATTAGCTAATGAGTGAGACTGACTGCCCTAGTTGTTGGATATTCACCAAAGTTATAGAAGATTTGTTTTCCCACCCATATAAACCATTTTTTTCTACAGAGCACAACATAAAAAGAGAGATTTATTACAGCAAATACTAGTAGCATTACAATTGGATAACAAGGAACAGCAAATAGAAAAAGATGAGTTGAGTTACATGCACAGAAAGTAAGAAAGAGAAATGAAAATTGTCTTTTGTTTCAGAATGGTCTTAGGAGAAAAGAAAACAAAAGTTCTTCGTTACTGGTTGGTATGCAATACAGAGAGATTTTTGTTTAATTTTTTTTTTTAACTGGAGCTCACTAAGTATGCTTGGAGACTAAAAGTTCTTTAAAAAAACAGGCACTTTTTTGCCATTTCCTTCAGTTCTAATCATCTCACATAGGGCTCAAAAATACAGCAGGTGAGCAGAAAGCTTCTAAAAGATACAAACATTCTGCTAAGGAGAAGAAGCAGAAAAGCTATTAAATATGAATAAGAGGACATGATAACAAGAAAAGAATAATAGATTGAAATGTAAGATAGAATACTCTAAATAATGCTACAAACAGTTTAAATACATCCACAGAGTGAAAGAAAATTGTACCACAAACAGTACAGTGAGGAACTGAAGACTGAGACATCCTAGTGCTGTTTTCTCCTAGCCCTCATCTTGCAATGGCAATTCTTCTGACTGATGAAGTTTTCATGAGCATCCCTCCAGAGCTTGGTCAATCTTATTTACAAAATGTGCAAAGGAAAGATAAGGGAAAAATATAAGGCATGCTGATAGCGTAAAGACTAGAATGATCTGTCTCTGCAAATGGTTCCACTACAAGTTAAGGAGTTATTTTGCTTCCAGCAAAAAAACCCAAAACAGCAAAGCACAAAGTTGACTAAGATGACAATCAGATAAATAGGAGTATTGCCTATAGTTATTGTGCTCCTAGAAACGGCTAAGAATTGTAAATGAAACATTACAGAAAATACTTTTTCTCTTGACCTTAAATGTCAGGATAGTTATTATAACTGGAAAAATTCACATCAGATACATCCAATTAAAATTGTAATTGTATTGCTTCTAACAATTGCATTCATAACCTGTTCCTCCAAAGAAGCTCTTTAAAATCTGATGTTCCTTCAGGAAAACATTTTTTGATATGATGAACCACTGTTACGTCTGTCATCTCCCACAGAAGAGGACGTGCAACTAAATGAAGTGTAGTAGATTTTAATAGCACAAATAGACATGTACACAAACATGCATACATTACTTTATGCTTACTTTAGGGGCAAAAAAAGAGTCAAAGAAATAGCTAATACCTGAAGCAGATTGTAGTGTAACGTGTAGTGTTCCTAAGGATCCTGAGGGAAATCTTCCCCAATTTTAGGACAGTCTCTAAGTAATTCTCATCTCCAGCATCATCATAGCATTGCTCTATTTCTTACCTCTCTGCTTGCCAGATTAAGGCTTAAGAATTTAGGCTTTCAAAATTAGTAAGTGCATTTTACATATTACATGGGATTCCCCCCCCCCCCCCCCCGTATTGTCAACAATTGCTAATTGGCTTTATTCATAGTAAGCAAATAATGTGGGGGGAAAGAGCAAATCCTCTGAAGAATAGCCATCTGAATAAAAGATAGGCAAGCACATTGCTCAACACATGCCTATCCACATGTGGTCAGATGATTCAGAATTTAATTTGAAAAGAGATTAGCTGTTCATGTCATTTCTTGGTTTATTAACATATCCAATGCTGTATCTGACAACAGGGCTTAGAGACCCATCTGCAGTTTTAGTCCTCCAATATGCCTGCTTCAATTTTTTTTTATTTTCATGGTAATTTACTATGGATTTCGCAATTGGAATATCCACATAGTTAGTGACATGTGAGACAGTATGGTTGGAGAGCAGGTTCACATTAACACCTTCTAAGTGGTTTTAGTCCAGATAATTCATTTAAGCCTGTGAAAAGACTGAAAGATAACACTGTACAGGCATTACTGAAGAGCTAGGTAACACTATCATGAAGTTTAAGTTGGAAAAATATATCTCCAACAAGATTATTTTTAAGTTCAGGTGGCATGGGATTTAGGGGCTTATTGTATCTAACGTTTCATGAGAGCACTAGTACAGAAGATCAGTTTCTTGCAAAAAGATATATTGTTTTTGAACGGAATGACAGAACTCAGTTTCATCTACAGCTTTTCAAGCATCGCCTCACTTGAGCTTTCTGCTATCAGATCCTTGTACGTTATATCCTGCATGTTGACATATTTGTAACAGTGAGATACAATTACAATGAGCTTCATGAAATAGGTTGTTTTGAAGCTGGAAGGTGTAAAGACAGTAATAATTAACAAAGAGGAGTTCATAATATTAATTAACCCTACCCTACAGTCTGTTCCTGTGGGACAGACTGTATCTTTGCCTTGGCCAACTGTGCAAAGACTGGAATTAGAAGCAGCAAAAGGAAGGGCAACATAAGGAGACCTTACATGCTACATCTGCTGGACAACTTAATTAGAACAAAAAAGAAATTGTTTGAGACAGTACCGAGTATGATCCCCAGTAGCACTTCCTGGAATAGCTCTACTATGTCTTACTAATTGCACTCAGTTGAACTTGGCTATAAACCAAAGGCAAAAAAGAGGTAATCTTCACAGAAGAAAAGGCCGAAATTAACCTGCTTTGAAGAATGCCTTGGCACATTTTGTTGTACTGTAATCAAGAAGATGATGAAGAAAATTAAAAACCAGGGAAAAAAGGGCTTCAATTTGACCTTTTCAGGCATTTCATCTGGAAAAGAGTTCCCAATCAATGATATGTTGGTACAGGCTTGTAATCCCATTTTTTTCAGATGTTCCCTCACTGGAGGTGCAGATGTCCATATACAGGAGATGGGAATGCTTTATTTACCAGCATTTGTTGATTATGCTTATTTCATTACATGCCAATATTTTGCCCTTTCTCTGTCACTGGAAAACTATGTGTTCTTTTGGTAATTAGTAAGGTATTGTTAACAGAAAGTGTACCATGAACTGGCATACAGCACACCTAAAAATACCCTCCAGCAGTAAAAGGTATTTTCTTTTTTGTTTGTATACCTTTCATTTTGCATTTCACTTCTAGTAATTCCAAAAATTTATAATTGAAGAAACAAGGCTTAAAGAGTCTACATAGACATCACAGTTTGATCTTTTCATATCAGATCTTAATAAATGAGGTATTTGAATACGAAAGTAATGTTGACAAATACGTGACCTACTTCAAATAGCAGCTTTGCTAATGTCATGTAAAGGAACATTTCTGCAGCAGAATAAATTCTGACTGTGTCTAGGAATGCAACATAGCCAGGAATTTTAGACCAGACCTCTGAAACAATTTCTAATACTTTCTAACAGCCACAGTAATATGCTGAATGTCTTGATTCTCTCAAAAGAGAAAGATAAAAGTGCAAGCTTATCTTTAAGTGTAGGGCTGCTTTGTGCTTCAGAAAAATTGGGCTTGTGAGACAAAACAAGTTGATCAGATACTTACTTTAAAGAAAGATCGGAAGATGCTTCAGAAACCTAAGGTGTGACTCAAATATTACTTTTTCAGTGTAGAAGAGAAAAAATTATAGTCCACATATTAAAGACTAAGTTCTTGAATTATACATTCTGGGTTGTTCTAAGGAACAACATGGCCTTCTTAGATGAATGAAATAACATTACTCATAGTCAGAAAACAAGACATGTAAAAAGAGTAGGAGCTACATTAAGGTCCTACAGTGGAGACAGATTTTGTAACTAATAGATAAACTCAGTAAATACCTTTAGGTACCACAACAAGATGAGAGAAAAACTGTATGCTCTTTTACAACGAACGGTACATGGAATTTTTTGAAAATTTAAAGATTTTCATGGACTATTGCCATGATATTACCTACAGACAACTGCTGACATTCTTGCTGCATACATGCATCTGAGTACAGATCTATTTTCTGATCTGAAACAGAACAAGCATATCTGCAGAACTGTCTTTTTAATTTCACAGCCCAATTATACTCAGTACGAGAAGACATAATGAAGTTATAATATCGGTTAGAGAAAGATCAATTATTCTGACTGATCAAGCAGAAATGAAAAATAAAATAATCCAGAGTGACAATTTCAGCTGCAAGTGTTGATTGTGCCAAGCTGACGTTACCAAGATGGCCACAATTTTGCCGCCTTCAATCTTTAAGATTTACAGTTTCAAAAGAACTTCAGGGATGTCTATAACAAGGTACAGAGCTATGATATTAGAGAGGCATCTCCCTGAAAGCCCAGAGTGCCCTCTCCTGGAGTGAATGGTCTTGCACACCCAGCGGTCTTCGTTTATGGTCAAAGTTATACAAGGAACATCTCACAAACGAAACCACTGCGTGATTATCAGGTCTTTCATTTTTCATTTGGGTCATCATGCAAAGCCCCTACTAAACAAGTATTCAGATGATCAAGAAAATGACTAGCATCTTGCCATGACAGAGTTACATACAGTAATGACTTCCTCGTGAAATGGAGTGGACTTACTGTTAGTATAGAAAGTTTGACCTCCAATGTGAGGTGAAATGCCATGCTATAGAAGTATGATCATTCACTCTGAATTCGAGAACACTTCTGTGAATTCAACGTTCTTGCTGCAAATAAAGCTGTGAAAATAGGCTGCACCAAAGCTGCGTTCACAGTCTGCCCTATGTGTACTGGAGTGAGAGAAGAGTTTCCATCAACTTGTTGTAAGTTCTTCTACCGGTTAAAGTTCAAAACAAATAACAGAATCTTTATCCTTACATTTTAGTTGCAGGCAACCTGATGTTAAGGTATCTTCTGCCATCCATGCAGGCAACGTACATGGTTTTGTTTATAGTACAAGGCCATCTGATCCCAAAGCTGAAGTACATACTTACCATTACATGTGGACTGTTCTCCAGCTAATTAATCAGAAAATGTTGTCATATGCTGTCAGTCAGATAATATAGTGCTGTGGTAGAGTTCAGTGGTTTTCTACTTGATAGAAATACACTTCTTGAAAATCAGGATCCCTGTTTCAAATCAGGGGATGTAGGGAATTAGCAAACACCAAGAGTAAAAACTGCGATCCCCAAATACAAAAAGGAATTTTCTCTAATCCACCAAAAGTTACAAGAGATTGATTCTTCTTTGGTAGCAGACTATTGACGTAGAGGTAAAATGATGAAGATTTTAGAATTGGAATTATTTTGTCGTATTCATCTTCCACTCTGATCTGAATGATAATGAATCATTGCAAGTTTCCTGACGAAAACATAAAAGCACTGAAATTGAGTAGGGAAATACTAATGCCTTATTTAGATGGCAGTTCCTGATTTAGAAATCCTTTAAAAAGCATTTTGATTGTTTCAAAGAAGGCAACAGAAAACTACTAGCTGCAGTTACTATGAAAATGGGTTCCTTCTGTCTACTGTTTCTTTCTGGTCAGCCAGAAGACCCTTGACGTCAATAAGCATGATAAAGTAATTTGTTGCTTTTTGCTGATGATGCTTTTTTAAAAAAAAGACACATAAATGCCCAAGAATATAAGGTAGAAGGAAACAGTGAAATGCGCACAAATCCTCAATTATTATTGAACTAAACATTCTTTTAAGGTATAGATCTTCCATGAACTTTCAGAACAAGTTGGCAATTCAGAGGATTATAATCAGGACATACAACGAATTGTAATTGTCACTATAGATCTGGAAAAGGAACAAGGAACTTTTCAGTGAAACAACAGCTAGCTAAAGTAGAGAAAAAGCCGTAGCAGAACACTGCTTCCGCTACTCCTTGCTGACCATTTGTATTCAAGGTTCTGCTTTTAACAATATAGGTAAGACAGAAGCCTCAGAGACTTCCAAGAGAGACAATTCTGATCTGTTCTTTCTGGATTTTGCTGTTCTCTTTACACATTAGTACTCCCTGTCTCTTGTAGAATTACAGTGTATCATCTATCATTAAGGAGTTGAAAGGATCTTAATGAATAAAATAAAATGTCGTTTTTTTCATTCAGACGAAGATTGTGTCTAATCTGTGATCCTATATATTACTTAAATAATTCTAGGACAGAAACCATGGGGGGGGGTGTTGCACTTTTACTATAATTATTTCATTTACTGATGATAAATTAATGAATTACTTATGGTAAACTGTACTCTTGAAAAACCTGTAGAAGACGCCCAGAACTTCAGAACCAGTCATTTTGCCTTTGTTATTTTTTCTTAGCTTTCTAGGCAGAGACAAGAGGAAATTCAGCTTCCACTCAATCCATAAATCAAATCATCCACAAATTAGAAATGTACAGTTCTAATAAGCATGAGATTATAGTTCCAATTTCAGACTAAATGAAATGCAATGATTAAAAGTTACTGAGTGCAGTCCATTGTAAATTTAACCAAAGAAGATAAAAGTAAAGGAAACCCACATATTATGAAGAACTTAACCAGAACTGTGCAACAGCAGAAATCTGGAGAAGTTCCTTATCTAGCTCCAGTGAATGTTCTTTCCGTTTTCTTATTTTTGCTTATAAACATCAAGACATATTCAGTATCATTAAAGTACCCGGAATAAAATTGTAATCACTGAAGAGAATTTACAATAGAAGAAACAAGAACAACAAAAACCACCCAAAAGGCTAAAGAATCAAATGACCCCAGACCTAGGAATAAAAGATACCATTCAAATTAATTATTTCAGTTAGGCTTGAAAAGATTTGCTATATCCATGAATATAAGCACATGGTTTTAGTTTCAAAGATAATGACACAGCCAGTCCAAGAAAAACAATATGAATAATTTCTGATAATTTTAACTTCCTTCATTATAACAGATAAGATTTCTCACTCTTAACTTATTTCATGACAGTTCTTTAACAATATAGTTTTGCTTTGATCTAACTATTAAACTAATTATTTTTTTATCATTTAAAAGCAACAGTTTTCAGAATTTTCAAACCCTACCAACCCAAAATATAGTGGATTCATCTCATATGAAGACCTCAGCTACAGAAGCCAATTGATAAGTTTCTACTGAATTTCAACATTTGCATTATTTTTTATAGTAATCTACTTCTATTTATACCTTAAATACAGTATCCATTTAAAAGAAACAAATCCATCTGCAGCTCACATAAAATAGCTATCAAAGACATTTGTTTCAATGTATCAGCTTTCCCAAATACTATACTATTCTGCTACAAGTTTAGCCTAGATAAAGCAACTCGCATATGAAATTTGAAAGGACAGAAGTAACTAAATGCATGGTTTACTGACAGTTTCTTGGTCCTGAAGTTTTGATCTATGAAGAAGAAAATATTTTAATCTTTCTTAAAGCATTTTCATTATGTAAACCTCTATATACAGATAAAAGCTTCACAGTTACAAACACACTATCACTCTAAAGTTTTGCTTTAATGAGTCCCATTACTACTGCAGAAACCATGTCAGGTTACTTAGAAATCTCCCCATCCTCATCTTTACTGATGGTTACATAATAATTTCTAATTACATTTTTCCATTTAAAAAATCAGTAGAGTACACTGACCACACAATGATGAAAGTAGAAGTGTACCTGAATCATCATAATTTCAAAAACTACAATACCTAAATTCTAGGCATTTCTGTAAAACAAAGTTTGGTTTATTCAAAATAGAACATTCACGAAAAAGTATATTTTAATAATATTGGTCATGAAATATAAGAATCTTTTGTTGAGCAGCAGAAAAAAAAATCAGGAATGATTTTGTGTATTTATGATAAATGTATTTCACTACCAAAGACAACAGCAATTCCAGCTTAAACCCACAGACCTATAGTTTTATAAAGCTTTGTTGATAGGCAAAGTAAGCTTTTTTTTTCTATACCTGGAAGTTCTCTCTCTTCAACACTGTATTCCAGAGATCCAAAGGAATAATTAGCTGGACTGATTGCAGGAGTAGAAACAAAACTTGTACAGCCAATGGTTGAGTTGATGTCAAAATAATTGTGGCTGTGTTTCATTCGGTGAAATTCCAGAGAAGATACTATTGAAGTGCGCTGCTTGGGCTACAAGAAAAATAAGTTTGGAGTGAAAAATACAGACTTTTTGTATTGTTTTCATTACTTGACATTTAATAAATTTACCTACGGTTTCTCTCTTTTTACTGTTTTTATTTGGCTCAAAGGTTGTACTGGTAAAAATCATTTCATATGACAAGCTGTGGTGTGTAGAGATAATTTCCTTCCAAAATTTGGATTAATCTTCATTAGAAAAAATGCATGTCTTCATTCTAATCAATTTAATTCAAAATAAAATAGGGCTTTACAGCCTTGCATATAATAATTGCAATCATCTTTTGATAAGAAAGGGTGCTCTTCACCAGCTGCATTGCTGGGTACATCTTGCAAAACAATTAGACCGCTGATGCCTGTATAATGAAATTTACAAAATAATACCAAGCACTCATCACTCGAAAGCAACCCTCTGCTGTTTATTCAATTTATGAAGGGCTGCTTTAAATATTCAAAGACTGAAATGTCTAAAAGCTTAGGGGAAAACTGTCAGCTTAAAAAAACATACATGAAAATCAAACTATCTTCATGAGTTTTCAAGGAATAGTGAAAAACTTGATACTGGTTTGTACCAAACATTTACTTTTGAAGTGAAACTCTTCATTGACTCCACTTCATGGCTGTGCTTTGGATTGCAGAGCAGCTTCAGAGCACGAGAAACTCATTCCTTTTGGGTGGATCTACACCATAAGGTACATTACAGGATTGTACAAAACGTGCTCCAACTCCTTATGGCCTTTTGACCATGGGACCACGCTAAAGCTAGCCCAAATAAAAACCATGAAATCTATATAGTGTGATCGTCAAGGCAGAAACGACTTTTTCACTACATGCATCTGTTCCCATTGCACTGCACTACTTATCAACATAGACATAACCTTAGTGCTCCATGTCATGGACTATAAGCCACAGACCACTGATGGTTTGCATTGTCGTGCTAAACAGTCTGCTGCAGCACTCATCTGGCTCCGTACTCAAAATATCCCAACGCCACAATGCTCCTTGCTGCTTCAAGACCAGTGACCTGAAACATTAAACGCCTCCTCCAAAATAGAGGAGGCCCTGCATTCAGGTGTATAGCTGTCTGTATATTTATTTCACAACAGTGAAAAACATCTCAGGAGCTGCTACCTTAGATAACTAAAGCTGGGAAAAGTAAATAGAGAAAGAGAGTAAAGGGTGCTTTAACTCTTCTTGGTTTAGCATGTCAGGCTTAACAGGTCAGAATATTTGTAAAGGTCAGGAATTTGCTACTTATTAGAGTCAAGGCCAAATTATTGCCCTGGGAGCAATAACACCTTCCTCAGACCATGAAGCTATTCACCATCCCTAACTTGGAACTATGTGTTAAAATACAATCTATCCCAGCGGAGTAACTTCAGTTTTGTTTGTGGACTATTTCATTTTTAGGTTATGAGCCCTGCAATGTTTGTGTTACAAATACAGAACTAGACTGGTTTCAGCAAAAATTCACTCTTTTTAGCAGAATGACAGGCAAAAACTTGAATACACTTAGGTTTGCATAATGTTGATTGTTAAAGTTGTGTTGGGCACCATGTGAATTAACTGTGTCCTGTTAAAACTGAGAAAAATTGCAAAGGGTAAATTTGGGCATTCATCTGGAAATCATCTATGGTCTATTGAGGGGATTTACTTTCTTTAATAATTAAAAACAGCGTCTGCTTTGAAAGGCTGATTCCTAGGGCTAGTAATTTCATGGAAGAGTTCAATGAACAGGGACAGACTCCAACATCAAACAGTCTGGGTAAAAGTCATTGTTTGGGACCTGAGCCAAAGTAAGTCTCTGATCAGACCAAAAATATTCATGTGTACTAATTAAACCTAAACTTCTGTAGACAACAAATTCATCAATGACCTAATTATTTCTAAAACTGAAAAAGATCTCTGGTCATTTAGAAACACGTTCCTGGCCTTTTCCCAAACAATGGTGTCTTTGTGGTTTTCCAGGAATTCAGCTTCTGACTTGAAAAGGTGACATTTCAAGTAACATGATGTGTGGGATCTCTGATTATTCCTGAACTGAGACAGTACCTACCTAAAAAGGCAGCTGGGATGGTCCAGCTCCATCTTCCTAAGCATCTTCAAAAACTGCTCTGGCCTTTGTCCGGTCAGGTCTCCAGCCACTGCTTCAACCGTGTGCCCCTTTCTGGGAGCCAGAATTGCAGCATCTGATGCATCATATGGCCTTTTACTAACTTACGGATGCTCAGCTCTTTCACTACACCGTAGCTACTGTATCATCTCTTAAAAGTTTCACAAAACCACCTGCAAGGTCTTGGTAGAGGCAGAGAGAGGGGGGAAACAAACCAAAAAAAAACCCCAAACTGTTCTGAAGTGTTTTTAAAGATCAGTTTCATTTGCAAATGCTCACATATTCGGAAAATGTGTTTGTCAATAAATAGCTATGATTTGCTCTGGAGACACGGGTTAATAATATAAAATAAGCCTAGAGGGATTTTCAAAGATGATTATGGAAGTTAGAAACATGTTTTCTGTTTGTTCGTGCTAACATGCAACCATCTGCTGACCTGAGTGATACAAAATACCTCCTATATTACTTGGGGCTTTGACATTATTATTATTAATTCAGACAAACATATCTCAGTCAAATATGTCTTTCCAATCTAAGGATTCTGTACAGAACCTCACGCAGCCTCTAGTGCTCTACAGCATAACACATCCGCTATATTGTTTGGAGTTAACAAGGTCTGTCTGTCAGTATGTGCCAATAATTTTTCTACATAATTACACAGGAATCTAGCATCTGAGCTTTTGCAGCTAGCAAGAGGAGCCTTTTGCACCTTTGCTGGCTCCTGTAAAATGTTATGTTGTTAAAGTATGCTAATCGTTCATTAATATATGCTAAGAGAGATGCAGTAAACCAGTTTGTGTTGACTGCATCCCTCTGTGTCTCTCTAAAGTACAATTTGCAAAAAAACTGTAAAAAAATGGTTTTTTCTACAGTTAGGATTAAATTCAGTTCCAGATTTAGATAACTAAATTTACAGCATAGCTATTTACATCTACACTAGGTATCTAAGCTCCCATTACAGCCAGTTGATGTCTAGTCAATACAATCAACAGAGTCCAGAGAACAACTTGCCTCACCCCAGTCACCTTGGAATTGGTTCACTTGCCTTACCACAGGTGCCCACCATCGCTGGAGATTCCCTGGGACATCCCACCTGGCCTCCAGCTGCCATCCAGAAGCACGCAGGTCTCCCCAGGTATGTCCTATATCATACCTGACAGCCTCCATGTGCATGTCAAAGATACCTTTATGGCACCTCAGGTGACATTAGAGGGCTCTTTTTAGGCACCTGCACCGAATCCTACATCTCTCCTGAGCATGATGGGAGATTTGACATCCAAATCAGACAGAGATTCTTATATACAGAGACAAAAACATAGGTGGTTTTGTCCCAGAATGAATCCCACCTCACATGTAGACACACTCTGTATACCTTACTTCATCTGTTAGAATCTGGAGTTAAATTCCAGACTCACTGGCAGAATATGTAGCCAGCAATTATCAAGTCACTTACTGGAGTCTTGTACCTTGGCTTCCCGGATTGTATCTGCCAAAGCCACTTCTAAATTACATTTACCAAGATCTTTCGAGATAGGTCCTAAATAACTCTAAGATTATTTACTATATGGGATACCATAACGTCCAGGAAACGTAGTCAGGGGTCAAGGTTTTATAGCTGTGGAGATTGTACAAACACAAAAGTCTGTCCCAAAGAGACGATGCTTCCTTCATTCTTTGCACCAAAGCCAGCTTTGTCAGTCAATACATGTCTGTCATACTACTCAGAAGGCGTGCACACAGTTAGATAACCCCTGTGAAATTGTAGCATACTTACGGCTTAACTCCACCCCAGTATGCAAGCTACAAAACCACATGCAGATACGTCCTTAGGCAGATTTTCTTTATTCGTTACCTTTGTGTATTTAATTTACTTGTTATATGTAAATCTCTTTAATGACCGATTTTGTTTACTTTAAAATGTTTCTTCGTTACTATTATTTCAATTGTCATAATCCAACCTAGAAAACCCTAGACTATCCTAAACCAGCATACCACATCAGGCCGAGAAACCTTATCATCAGTGCAAAAGCAATAATATATCAATAAAAATCTTTAAAGATCTTGCAATAAGAAGATTTAAATAACTTTCAAATCAGGTCTAATAAGCAGAACATTTTCCTGTTAAGTCAGTAGTGAACATATATCAATGAAAGATACCACTCTGAACACTGCAAAACAGGAAAGGCATCAAAATACACATACGGAATTGCCTTTCTATTAAAAAGACAAGGACTTAATGCTCCCATGAATGGAAGTTGCATGCAAATTCTGTAATGCTACCATGACTTGCACGTAACACTATGAGCATGCAAGGGATCGTTCAAATATTCCTCACCACATTTAGTAGAGAGAGTAGGGCAAAATTCCTTTCTCAATTTAACATCAAAATATTTCTCCAGCCTGGAAGTACTCTGCAACGAAGGATGCGTTTCATTTGGGAAGAACTAAGTGTACTGCAGTAGGGTGTTGACATAGGGGAGGAAACCAGGTTATTTCACCGTGGGGAAATAGTGACACTAATCCACTTGAAAATTCTGTTCATGGAACAATTAGTTCTGAAAATTTAGTTTCTGGAACTGTGATTTTCCAGAGTTGCCTCTAGCATGATTTTTTTTGTTTGTTTTTACTCAGAGTAATTCCTGCACCTAACTGCAAAAAGGATGAGATATAATTTCCTTGAGTGTAAATTACTATCACTATTTAGGTCAACTAGAGAGGCTCTGGAGCACGTATCTCCTATGGTTGGTCTGTCCATTCGTGTCCAGGCTGCTAGAGGAGGTGGAACCTCACGGTCCCTGTCTTTCCCTATGCCTAAGTACATCTACATAGGCACACCAGGCTCACTGGGCATGCACAAAATAGTTATACATTAGTCAAGGCACACTGGGTAGCCCAAACAAGTGGGACAGGTCTGTCAGAGGCTACAGATGTCCTGCAGGATTCCACTACCACTTGCAGAAAAATGAGACAATTCCTTTCTTCCTCTAACGTTTAAACTATTACCTTCTATTATATTGCTAGATGTCTTAGCCAGAGGAACAATGAACCATAGATGGAATTGTAACTTTGCTTAAAGAGGTTAAAAAAGATAAATAGAAAAAATTATGTCTAATGTAAAGACAGCATGAGGAAAAAAAAAACATATTATAATGAATAGATTATTACAGATCTTAGCAATAAAGCCAGCAAGAACGAGATAATGAAATTTCATTGTCAGAAACACTTAAATTCTCTGTTCCTTTGTCTTTCTACCAGAAGCCCTCTTTATATCATTGAAATAACACTCTTAGGGAGTTAGGTTATTCACATAAAATGGGGACAATACTAATTCATGATAGATAAAATCCAAGTCACTTTTAAATAATCCACATTTAGACATCAAAAGCTGTACCTACAGTTAGCCATTGAAACCTATCTTAGACAAAAAAAGAATATGCAAATTCTGGATTACTTTTAGTAAAGAATTTAAAAGGCGAGAAGTCAGAATGCAATTTTATGAGAATTGGCCAATGACCCACAAGTGAATAGCACTGGCAAAAGAAACAGCCTTAGGAAAAAAGGTGCTCTTTCTCCCTCTATGTATAAAGTTTACTTGTTCAAATGGAGCTGAACAAATAAATATGTAAGGAGAGTCTTATTAAATTGAGAGGCTAGTACAAAAAATAGGTGAAGCATCACATGCAGTCCAATTTTGTTGAGGCTTCATCCAGACTGACAGCTACGGGAAGTGTGGTAGAACAAGCTCAATTTTACTATTACTTTCTAAAATTCCGGTCTGATAAGGTAAGTTATATTTTACCATATGTACTAACGTAACTAAGTTAAAACTTGAAAGAGAGCTTAAACTCTCAGAGACCTTCAGTTAACTCACTAACATACTTGGTCTCCAGCCACATCTCATTTTTACTCCCATGTGCTGTTAGTATACTTCACAGAGGCATGTGTCTTTAACCTTAATCATAGAATCATGTAGGTTGGAAAAGACCTTTAAAATCATGGTGTCCAACCGTAAACCCAACACCACCATGCTTACTAAACCATATCCTGAAGTGCCACGTCTACGCATTTTTTGAACACCTCCAAGGATGGTGACACCACCACTTCCCTGGGCAGCCTGTTCCAATGTCTGACAAGCCTTTCAGTAAGATTTTTTTTCTAATATCCAACCTAAACCTCCCCTGGTGCAACTTGAGGCCATTTCCTCTCATCCTATCGCTAGTTACTTGATAGAAGAGACCAGCACCCACCTCACTACAACCTCCTTTCAGGCAGTTGCAGAGAGCGACAAGGTCTCCTCCCAAAAGCCTCCTTTCCTCCAGGCTAAACAGCCCCAGTTCCCTCAGCCGCTCCTCACAGGGCCTGTTCTCTAGACCCTTCAACAGCTTCATTGTCCTTCTCTGGACATGCTGCAGCACCTCAATATCTTCGTTAATTAGTAACTCATGAGTTAAAATCTTACTAAGGCTTGTCTGGACAGAAAATATCTGGAAAAAAATATCAAGTGATTCAAACTCTGAACTAAATTCTGTTTATCATCTGCATATATGTAACTTTTCAACAAACCCCCTTTTTCAGAGAGTAACCCTGTGAAAATTTGAAAACGAGACACATATTTGCAAAATGTGAGATCACAGGTACAAGCCGTAGCTAAGGTACATGGATGAAAGAGCACACAGATCCCTGAATTGCTGTTAAGTGTGCTAGCTTCAGGACTGGAAGCACTAGAGGTGGGTGGCAATGGGGCACTGAACTTAATACTGCTGCTGAGATCGGAGTATCTCTCCAGAGTGCTGCACCGTGCCAGGGAGAGACACCATTTCAGTTAAAATAGGCTTCAGCTTTAGTAATGGTACACTGAATTGAATAGTTGAGGCATATCCAAAGAGTTTTAGATGGATTTTAGGGAGCAATGGAATCTCATAAGGGTTGAGTGGTAGGGTCACAACAAACTGCAGGTTTCTCTCCTCAAAATTCATCATGATTAACTGAAGAAAGGATAAATTTCCAGAAAAATAAGTGGAAGGTTGGGGGAAAATAGAAATTCCCAGCCAGGTTTGTGATGGCATGTTTTTAATATAAGAAGGGGAATAATTATGGTCAGGTTAAGAGACAACTAGAAGGAAAAAGACAAAACAAGTTTTGAGTGCACTCCGAGGAATCCCTTGACTGTCCATGACCCAGACCCCTCAGGATTCACACTTTGTGTATGGGATTGTTCCTGTCTCACACTTCCCAGCCGTGGTCCTTTCACCCCATGGGCTGGCCGTGCAGCATCACAGCCTCCCTCCTCTTCGGGGACCCCCCGCAGCAGGGGGAGCCGACAGGGTCATCCATCCCCCCCCCCCCCCCCCCCCCCCCCCCGAGCTGTTTTTGGTACGTGTGAGCATCTGGAATAGGGGAGAGGAGAGCCCACGGTGCTGCACTAAACCTCACATTCATACAAATGTCTTCAAAGTCTGTCGTGTGCTGAAGCGTGCAGATGCGCTGCCATCATGTGAGATGGCAGGCGGTCTTAGAAAGAAAAGGCCAAAGAAAGCAGGAGGCGGAATGTCCCCCACCTCCGCCTTCAAACTCGGCTCTCCAGGTTTCTCTTTTTCCACTCTCTGCCACCTCCTGCCCTCCCCAGACTGGCGGGAGGAAGGAATCTTTGGTCCCCTCTGCTGCTGCTTACGCAGAAACACAGTGTTTCTCCTCACTGCGGGTAAACTGCTATATGCACAACCCTCCAGGAAAGATAAGTAAGGCTATAAATGAAAATAACAATGGGAGTTGAAAGGCCAGACTTCCCTGGCAGTTTCATCCAAGCTACCAAAGCCTGCCTAGTGCAAAACTGGCTGCTGAAGAGTTTCCCATTCTGCCTTTCCCTGGCACCTTCCTGTGCTGGATGCACAAGACATATGAAGAGGGGAAAGGAGTGACAGCTGTTTTGGAAATTTATACGATCCCTGTTTTAGATCTGTTTAAAATCTGTTTGCTTTGCTAGGAAAGTGCAAAGAGGCTCTGGCAGACAACAGAACATTAATTATTTTGCACGCATTGTGTAACACTGTTCATTAGTTTTACATGAGTGGTGAGAGGTCAGTCAAGAATAGAATCCCATTGTGTTAACCTTCAAAGAGCTTGCCATGTAATTGAATGCAGCAGGCATGGAATAAAGGAATTAAATATGCAGGCAGAATTAACACTAATGGTTTGCAAACACCACGTTGCAAATATCTACAACTTCTTTGTCTAAATTCCCGGGTTGAGATCTTGTGGAGAGGTGATTAGGTAAGCAACAAAAACAAAGAAAAGGAAGAATACTGAAGGAATGTGCATAAAACACATGGAGAAAGGAGAAGCATAATGGGACCTCAATGCTATAGTGTATCCAACTTCTCATGCATAGCATAGATTTACAACATACATTAAGCACTAGCCTACACGTGCCTTTCTGTTGTCGTTTTCTGCATGGGAACTATGCCACATGTAGGTCCACATGAGAGACATTTTAGCAAATGTGGTAAAGTTCTGACCATATATATCACACAGCTAGCTTTTGTTCTGCAGAATGATGAGAATACTGGGAGTCAGTGAATGGTATGATTTAAATTTGAAAATAGCTCCCCGGAATCTGCTGAATCCATTCAGAGCTAACTAGCAGGAGAACATCACCATTCAGTGTTCTGGGTCCATCTGTTGGCAAAATCATGATGGAAACAGCTTTTAAAATGCTATTTTCAATAAGCTATCACACGACAGCTTGTTCCAACAATATTCCAATACCTTTCTGTTTCCTTGCCGCCTACTATAAAAAACAGCTTAGAGGGAAGGAGGCATTTCAGTATTATACTGATGTAGGGTGGGAGGGACAGAGAGACTACAGGAACAAGCAAAATGAGAAACAACTATAAAAAGAGAAAAGGAGAAGAAGCTGTGATTTTAGACCCCCTCTGATCTAGATTTAAACCAGGATGTGGAACCCAAACTACTGTAGTGTCAAAAAGGGATAGCCTGCATCAGCCAGTCATTAGAATTATTGTGCATTGACAGTGTCAGCCATAGGAAACCAATGGCTCCTACAGAGAAATGGCAGGTGCACCTAGTAATTACCTTTAATTCTGCAAGACCTTCTGAACTGTGTGCTCCAGTGAGTACCAAAAGGAAGATCCACCTCATCACTGTAACACGCTCACTTGTGCAGCAATAAAACAATCTGTCCTATATAATTCTTCCCAAATATCATGTATCCATCAGCTTACTTCTCAAGTAAAACAAATGCCAGCAACATACTGGTGATACAAAGCCCGCATCCACCAGCATCAAAGTAGCTCAGTTGCAGAGATCAGCTGAGCAATAAAGAACAGATGGCTGCATTTGAACCCAATGACTGGTAGGAGAGGAATAGATGTTCTTTTGGTTCACACCAAAAAAAGTTTCACAATTAGTCAATTCGGAGTGTAGTTGTCACACCTAGCTTTGACACACCTAATGTCACGCCTTTTTAAGTGGGGAACTAGATAATCCCGAGGTTTCTTCTGACCTATGTTATCTATAATCCTGTGATTCTAAAACTAAACTCCTCTATGCAGATTACCTCTATACTACTGAATCAAGTTCAAAGATTTATTTTTTTAAAGCTTTTATTTTAAAAGGCTGTACTCCTTAAAGAATTACAAGGGGCACTCAAGTTCTCCACGCATTAAGCATCTTGTTTACCAAACACTATTAGAAATACATATAGTTAGGAAGGATGAAAGTTGGGAAGAAATGCTATACGAGAAGGTAAACTAAAGAAGGTATGAAACATTATGGGACCATGTAAATGGAGATACAGAAAGAGGAAAGAAAACCTCTAAAAGTAACAGGGAATTATTACTGATAAAAACAGAACATAAGCTTGGAAGAAAACTAATAGTGCATAAAAATACAAAATATTGCGTAAAGACTTCATTCATCATTAATGCTGTAAGAAAAACATACTGATGTCTCTCTGTACATTGTTGGGGTCATTCATAAAATATTCTGTCTTCTCCTGCTATCAAGATTGCTTCCTAAGTACAAAAAATATTTTGTGTTCTGTTTATCTATCTTTGACTTATTCATACGTGTATAGTGATAACATACATTAGAATACATGCATCATAGCCTGCTTTTAAAATGAAAAATACAACTAATAAGAGGATGCTTATGGTGATCACCTACCTGAGGACGTATAACTTTCACTATATTTTTGAGTGCAGTGTCTGGTGATGGAGGAGAGCAGTCAGGTGTTGGGCCTGTAGAGCTGTTTCTATGGTTACCAGATCCCGGTGCGGTAATTGCTACCTGAGGTGCATTATCTGTGAATAAAAATAGCATTTATGTGAACTTACAAATACTTCATACATTTTAAAATAAAAAATTATTTTGAAAACAGAAAGCTACTCAGAACACTATTTCAACTTACAAAACCTATTATAATTCAAATGTATTTGGTAAGGAATATATTGCATACCTACACTTATTTTGTCAGCTCAAACATTCATTCTGTGCTAAGGCAGGATATAGCACTCTCTTAATACCTAAATAAAATGAGGCGCAAACCAAACACAAATCTTTTACTTTTGTTACCCTGAATTACCGATTGTGAATCCAAGTACTATCACTATAAGGGGGTGACTTGAAAGGGAGCTTTGTAAGGTAACTCATATCTCATCCTGGAAAATCCTAACACACACAACCCTGTTCAAGAAGTTACATAAACCCATACTTGATGTAGAGCATGCTAATAGCTGCCAGTGACAACTTCCGTGGACACGGTGAGCAACTGATCAACAAAGATTAATTACACAAAAATACACCCAGCTTCTCAGATGAAATTTGCATCCCCCATAGAGCTCTGCACTGCAGTAGCTACCTTTCTAGCAGCATCCCAGCTAGATAACCTACAGCTGGCTTAAAAACGTCTACATACCTGCAGGTACATAGGAAACTGCTGTTCGGACATATTTGTGATGCTGTTACCATTTTATGGCACTGTGAAGGACCATCAAAGGGACTTAAAATATCATTCTTACCTTCTTTAAATGTTCTTAATGCTGCTTGAACAATGTAAAGTTAGTGAAAATCAGGTCAGGGGATAGAGAGGACCATGAAATAAGGCATAGCTTCCCAGCTGTGATGGTAACCAAGCACCAGAATGACGTAGCAGGAGGCCAAAAGCTCCATATTACTTCATGCCTTTAAAACTGTATTTTTAAAGAAATACTTTAGTTCATATTCTGGGGAAAATGCCATTGCCTGTGCATGGTTATAATGGTCTTTAAGGTATCTGTGAATTTATAGAGTACCTTTCTTTGTGGGTCACAAAGACATGTGCTCCATGTTCCTAAATGTGCTAATAACACCTCCAGCTCTGCATTAAGACAGCGATTACATTCAAATCTCACGTCTCAACTGACAGCCTGCAGAGTTCACAGAAGAAAGCCTATTTATTTGTAATTGAGGTGGATCTCCAACACGTGCTTTCACTCTGTGGGCAAATCCACTCCAGAAAAACCCAAACTCCAAATGAACAAAAGTAGCTCCAGTGCTGTAAGCTGGAGGATCTTTGCCTAACCAACTTCTGCAGGAACACACATGAGCTCATGCATCTGCACAAGTCACAAATGCCTCTGTGAAAGCAAGGACAGAAGATTCTCCCTCCCAGTCCTACTGACCTGAAAGAATTCTTGGAAGTGTAACAGAGGTATCAAAGGGAAGGAAATACCCAGTTCCATTAGCATAGCTAACATAGGATAAAGAGGAATAGTTGCAAGAATGTAAACTTTATGGCCTTTCCAATTTAGAGATACTTTCATAGCATAGATGATTCTAAGAAATACTCCTGCAGAAACACTACATATCTGGATGAGGTCTGAAAGTTTCTAGTCAAATACAGACCAACAAACTGTTCTTCTAAAGCAAATACCAAGCTGGAATGTTTCAGCAATACTGTTACGCTTAATGAACGTGTGAACAAACGTTCAGGTGGCAGCTTGGCAGACATCCTGTAGATAACCTCAGATGTTACCTGATGTCTGACAAAGTGAACCCTCCTTGTCACAGAAACAGACAATTCCAACTTTTTTGAAAAGTATGTCGTCAAAACTGCCGGTCCTTTACGTATGCATTCTGTACACATAGAAGGGTTCTTCCTGAATCATCGCATCACAAGTGTGTGCAGAAATCTTGGATCTGAATTAATTTAATTCAGAAAGTAATACATATGTGTTAATATGATGAATCAAACAAACTTTTACACAGCCTTAGAAAGGAACTTAAAGTGAATCTTCATAATAACATCCCTGACACGGAACAACTTGGATGACATTCCAGAAAGCCTTTTATCTCTATTATGCTTTCCAGTCTGACCTGGTATCTAACTGTAAAACTGTTCACATGCAGCATGTGAATGAGCACCCTGTGATTTGACAGCCTAGCTCATCGAAGGAGGGACAGGGATTTGACCAAACACCCCACCAAGGCCTTGCCATACTCTTTGGAAACCTCCTAGTGAGGATGAAGGTTAAATGAGTGTTAGGAGCATCTTAATTGAGCTGAAAGTCTCGTCCTCTTTTGCTCCAGAATATGAAATATCGTCTTCTTTCACTCTATGGACAGACTCATCAATAGATAATTATCAGCGAACCTCCTTGACTGAGGAAACAGAGACTTGCTTTGATAGAGCCTTGCACTGTGTTTGTGGAGGTACCAGACAAGGGGGCTATACACTGCTGCTGAGACACGCGGCAATATAGGCACCATCTACGAAGCTAAGAAATAACTTCTGGAGTGAGAAATGTTCCACACGAGCCTAGCTAAGCGTACTCAGTGCGCTTATTTACTTACTGGTGTGAGAGACAAACAGAACGATTGACCGACAAAGAGATAAAACTATAAAGACACCCCCCCCCCCCCAACAAACCGCTAAACCTATAAAGAACACAACCCCCCGGTACTTCAGCCGTCCCCGTATTTCTGTTGCTGCGGAGCCTGTGCGGCTGTGCTTCAGCACAGCTGCCCTTCAGCTGTTGAGCACATGAAAGCCTTGCAAGTGGAATCAGGGAGTCTTGCAGATGCAGGAGTATCTCAAAGATGCAGCACTCAGAGGACAGATGGTGACAAATACGGGTTGGTGCTGATGGTGACAAATAGAGTTTTCTGCCCACCGTTGCATTCTGTTTCATGGGCCTTGTCGATATTCACCTCGGCTTAGTTTACCCACACTTTAAATATGCAGAAGAAGAGGGTAACAGAGCGGTCAAGTTATATGAGCAAGATTTTGGTCTTTCCACAGGAAAGACTTCTTGTCAACCCTGTTCAATGACAGGTCCCTGAAGACTAGGTTTTGCCCCTACAGTCCCACCTGAGAAGCATCGAACTTACTGGGAGTGATGTTCTTGGAATGAAATTTTATTGGAAGATATTCCTGAGGGGAGGCAGGGCTGGCGTATGCTCCACTAGATAGAGCTGAGAACTCCTCCAGCTACAATGTGTGCATACAACTATAAGCAATTCAGGAACATACATAATATGCAGCAATCTCAAAAAGGAGCAGTTGCAGTCTCCTTTCAAGCAAAATAAAGTGGTAATACAAAAAAGGATCATGCTTTTCAAATCTAAAAATAAAGCTTTGCAATAAAAAAAAATTCAAATATTTTTCTTTGAAATAAACATCCCAGAAAAAATCCAACTGCTCAGTATTTCATGCCTTCACTCCTTTCTCAAGGGAATAAAGTGTCTGACATGTAATGGTTTCTTGTAAACAATTTCTTTATTGCGGACAGCTGTTTATTTTCACAGTAGGATCTTCCCATTAGGCAACCAATAATGATTTACTACCTGGGTCTGCTCCATCAGAGAGAGAATATCGCCATCAAATTAGTTCCTGCAACCAATTTGGGCGACTTCTCTGTTTATGTATACGGTACTCATAGTTTCATTAAGAATAGATTTGAATATATTTTCTTTTGTAATTAAATGATACAGTAATTGTGTTTTCATTTCCTTTTCTCTTTCTCTGGTAACAAAACTAAAGCAAACATATTTTTTTCCCCCTTTAGGTCACTGTCATAGTAATATTGTAAGTTTCAGTGGAACATTTCATGGCAAAAAGAACTTGGAAACTTGAGAACCTACCAAATTTACCTAGGAAAGATTAGGTCTCATGCTGAGTTTCTGATTGGTGCTATAGATGGGGCCAACAGGGAAGTATTTATGGCCGTCATTCTCTTCTAGTTCCTGGCTCAAGTTGCAATAAGCTGAGACGTTTCTGTAGAAGTCAGATAACACCAGGCTCCAGGGATCATCTGGCAGCTAAAAATTACTGAACTGCAGCATGCTCTAACAATATTCCTTCCTGCCTCCAACTTGCATGAGAAACTGTCACAAGGATTACATAATTGGAGCTTATTCTGATTTTTAAAAATGGTTACTGAGGACTTTCCATCCTCCATTTCCTTTGTTTCAGGGTAAAGGAAATAGAATAGAATAGGATAAAGAAAAGATACTATGTTATGTTTTCTATGCCCAGAATAGCCAAAATAGTTTTTTAAAAGGTTAAACTCAGGTTTTGGATTAACTAGACTCATCTAATGTGGACTATAAAAATAGCTATGCTGATTTACATCCTGGCAAATCTTACTATTTTGCTTTGTTAGTTGATTGATTGGCTCAGCATACAAGGTTTTAAAGGACAGAAAGTGTTACAATGCCATCATGATCATGTTTACCACTAACCTTCTCATGGACATATGAAAAAAGATGGTGATTATTAAATTTCTTGCAGGATTAGACAGGTTTCCACATCTTAATCTTAATTTCCAAATCGTAATGCCTCTTAAAAATCTATTTGCTACTTCTCCCAATTTTTGAAATATTTACAGTAGAAGCAGACTCAGTATTTACAGCAATGGCCACACTAGTGCTTCATACAACTTGTCTGTGCATATTAGTCTTCTTAGGCATCAAAAGACTGTAATTACAAATGGTGACATCATTGCTTGGAAGTTGAAGGTCAGTTTGTTCCTACCACCATTTGAAAAATTTTTACTCTCAAGCCACACTAGCATTATTTAAATTAGAGCTACACCCTTTGATTGTAGGTAGGTGACTTGAATTTCAGTTACACTAAAACCATTTATAATATATAACACTATTGCAAAAAAAAGAGATGCTTTTTGCACAGTGTTCACTTTTATCTATTACCCAGTTCAATATTATTGAAGCCTAATTAATATAAGTATAGTTATCTTGTTCATAAAAATGTTTAACTATGAAAGTATACTAACCTGTCTCACACAAAAAATATTATAAAAGAATTAACATCAAAACCAATCCTTTCACAGGAAGAAAAGTTGGGTCTACAATTACCGACACTATAGTACTCAGTGATTCGTGCACAATACAGTCTTTCAGTACAAAAAGGATTTCTGAATAAAATGAAAATGACATTATGTAATGTGTTATATATGTCTATCTAATAAGACTGATTTTTAGAACCAAATTTTAGGGCCTGAAGTTAAACTTCTGTATTCATATGCTAGTAACTAAATTGCTATCCAAAGAAATGGCATTCATCTGTTCTCAGTCTTGAGCAATTTCAGGAACTCATCTTCAGACTTGCAAGGTGGGATTTCTCTAAATACAGCTACCTTTCAGTGAGCATGCTAAACTCCTCTATAACTCAATGGAAACCCATTAAAACAGTATTAATTACAATTTAGAATATAGTCTATATTTAGCTACATTATCCTGAAGAAGCATTAGGTCAGAGGAACAAGTCCTAAACTTCATTGATTATACTAAGATATGCATTAGCTTCAAACGATGTCTAGACAGGTAGCTCAGACACTTCTGTTGTAGACAAATAGGACAAGATTCAGCTGCCAAAGCCATGTTAACTAACGCCATCTCAGTGGTCCAAGGAAATTCAGGGCATCTGCAAGAGGCTTGCAGGAACTATGGAATTTCACTGCCCTTCTAAAGCATCAGCTTGGAGCACCCAAAAGCATTTCAGATGTCAATAGTCAGCTATGTATGGGCAACTGAATCCAGGTCTAAAATCTTGAGGGCTGAATTCCAACTCACAGTCTTAGAAACTGTAACCATTGTTTCCAAAAGATCTTTGTAAAAATGATACTTCATTTATTTCTACCCTCATGGAAAAAATTATAGTAACTTTTTTCTGAAGTGTACAGAATAACAGGAGGTCAACCAACGAGGGGAGTGCAAGGAGCTCCTATTCATGGATATGGTGACTGCTTTACGCTTTTAAGGATCACTCAGATTTGAGTCTGGAGAGAGCAAAATGAAAGTGAATATTGTCATCTTTTAGTATATTGTAAGAGCAAACTATAGTGTTCTTTTACTGCTATCTTCACTGAGATGTCAGACAAAAACATAAAAATGTTAACTGTTTAACTGAAACTATAAAAAATCACGTACTGGGAACTTTGCCTTTTACTGTGCTGTGTGACAGCAGGAGTCAGTTAGTGGATGATTGTCCCCCTTTATATGGTACACTGCATAGAGAAACATGCCCTTATGGGTAGTAACAGACCACATCACCACAGTTCAACAAGTGTTTCATCAAAATTTTCATCCCGCTATCCGTGTACTGTGAGGACAAACTGCTCACTGGAACTTTTCTAATAGGTATTTTTTCTCATAACGTACTCAAAGAAAAGGCACTATATGTATATAATGCCACAACATTAACTGTTGGGAAGATACCAAGTATACCAAGCAGAACACTTCCTACCACATCTCAGCAAGCAAAATATCAAAAGCCAAAAGTCAGCCCATATTCCAGAAATATAATTAGATTTCACCTCAGAAATAAATCTGCACAATGGAACACACAGTTAATCTGTAGTTTTCCACTTTCATTACAGAAACATGCTAGCATCCCTTTCAAAATCTAGTTATGCCTGTATTAGCTACTACATCAGTTATTTCTACAATTTAGTGTAATGACTGGATGAGCAGATCAAAGCAGTTGATCCTCATGACACTCCATTTAGAATATACGTGGGTTTGAATTTTTAGCACTACATAGCATCTTATTTATTCTACCAGACACCCCCACCATACATGTACCTCACAGCTTCCAGAAGGACCCTATACTTTTGGTGCCCACCTAAAATGGAGCTTCAGATCAAGACGGAATCTGTTTTATGTGCTCCAAAACAGCCTATGACTGAAATAATGAAGAGTAACTGGGAACAATGATTTATTTCAAATTCACATCCAGTGCTCTGAACCAAAATATAAATGTATACTCAGCCTATTTTATTTCCACATTCCAATTATTTGTGGAGTCATTTAAATACTATCTGCTCAGATTTACAATTTGCTATAAGAACAGAAGAAACATGTATTTAACTTCAGAGGTATAACCAGTAATAATCTAAAACTGGATTATATGCTACACATCTAATGGTGTGTATAAATACATTTACTAAATTCTAAAACCTCTGAAAATATAAAACCAGACATGAACAAAATGCTTCAAGCACAAAGCCTAATCATTATGACCTGGTAGAGCTTTATACTATAACCTCAGGACCTGGATAGATTCGTACACTGCAACTCCAGAAGAAAGAAAAAGAAGGGTGGAAAATGAATGTGCACATGTATACATATGCATAAATATATATAGATACACCTGCATACACATATAGACAACAACTTCAAAGGCACTCTATTACTAGTAAATAACTTGCTTTTATTCCTCACGCTCTGCTCAGCATGGAAGATTTCATGCAATGTTTCAAACTACTTGACGGTAGGCCAAAACCCTGCATCTTTTTTGGACACCCCAGCATCAGGATAACGCCAGAATGCGAATAAAGCTCCAGATGGCTTGGTGTTGTCTGGGATCAAAATGCTTTTTAGTGTGGTATCAAGACAGACCTAAGTTTGATCAGTTATAGCAGACTCAATTTGCTAGACTATTAGAAAACTACTACAGAAACACTTATCCACTTATCCAGTCTGGCAATTTCAATGGTTTTGGATCTGTCTTTAGAAAAAAAATATTGGAGTGCCTTCATCTGTACTTGTTATATGTCCTCTTAACATCAAATGTGTTATATGGGGGCACAAAACTCTGGAAAGAACATGGCAATGCTAATCATCTGTCTCAGACAGAAATCAATCATAACCACAATAGAAATCTTGGAAGAGTACAAAAGGAGATCATATGGAAATAGTACTATTTCTGGAGGATCAGCCACCAGTGTCTGAATTTACATACATGTCCTCACAGAGCTCACAGCCACCAGAAGAGCTACTTTCATTGACTGGCTAGGAAAGGAATGTGTTAATTAATGTAGGTCCCATCATTGATGGTACCATAAGATGCTCTTCAATAATGGGCAAATGATTATCTAGTCCTTCAAAAAGCTTCATAACTGGAATGAAAGAAGACTTGCCGCTTATAACCACACTGGAGTGATAGATAAACCAGTATTTTCTGATTCTGGGGTGTCCTGGTTTTGGGGATAATCAAAGATATGGAAGTTTTATCAGGGATATGCTGATATCCTCCTGCTGAGGAGAAGACCAAGAAACTTGCCCAGATTATGGCTCAGGAAATATTTCCTACCATTTCTGAGCTTTATCTAAAAGTGAGAGAGAGACCCAGACCCACATGAAGAATCGCCTGAATCCTGTTCCTTATAATAAAGAGAATTTGGGCACAGTGATCTTCCTGAAGCTTACAGAGGGCTCATTAAAACACAGTTAACCCTTTCTAAGGCAGAGCAAGGAGAATCGCCTCATTACACTAAAACATATCCATAGACAGATTTCAGTGCAAGCCTTAAAACAAAATATCCGAACATTTTGTATGGAGCCAGCACTACTTAAGCTCAGTTCATTCATTGTGGGTCAATCTAGGCTGCTGGATTCCACCAGCAGTACATTTACAAGGCAGGAGCCCAAGTCAACAAGTAAGAAGAAACTAAGAAAGATCCAAAACTGAGCAGAGCAGCTCGCAAAACAGTAGAAATTGCCCTGATTTGATACAGAGCTGCCCTGTATAAGATTTCTTGGGTAGCATGTGTGATAAAAATGTGATGTCTCCTGTACGGGGTGGGCCCATTGCAAAGATTCACAGCAATTATATACAGTAAATTAAGCCAGGCTGCAGTTCATACAGAAATCCAGAAAAAAATTAGAAAAATCTCCTATTTTGTCAGGCAAGTAACAAAAATGTGCATGTTTTATAGTAGCCCCAATAGAGGGACTAGGCAATTTTCCTAATTTGACTAAATCCCCAAAGCAAATCTTCTCCTCTACATGACTATTCAACATGGCATAAATCTAGGAACTACAGATAAGGACAATCATGTATTTCAGGATTTCAAGGAACGAACATTACAAGAGACATTTCAAAAGAGCAGATGGAATACTGAATAACAGAATCAGTAGGTAGCTACACTGGATGCATCGAGAGAACGGTTGGACTAAACTGTTTGAATTTGCTCTTTTGAATTTGTTTTGTTTCCCACACACTTAAACCTGAATAACCATTGTTCTGAGTAGGATTGTAAATATATATCTGCAACTGTCTTGTTGAAAGCACTTGAAGCTATAACTGGCCCAGTCTTGGATGTGGCAGCTATTTCAGGATTGTGTTTGGAATTAATTACCAGTGAAGTGCATTCCAGTGGCAGCAGGGGGTCTGCTTCGTTGTTTCTGCATCATCCAGGAGAGTTGGGTATGACTATTAGCAACTTTTTATTTCCTCTAATCACCCACCTGCACAAATAGACTTTGGAACTGCTTCAAGCTTGCATAACCCTTGTAATACCAGGCAACTGTCTGGAAAAACATCTCTCATTAAGTACTAATGAGAGATGATGGGTGATTTCCACCATTTCCTGAGTAACCTTTTGAGACTGCCTCTGCAAGCTGTTGATGTCTAATTGAGCATTCAAAAACAATGCTACATGTTGCCACATACTTATTTTTTTGTGAAATGGGTTTTTTTGTTGGCTTTTCCGTGTTTAAAACGTTTGTAGTGAAATGACTGCACTTGCCTATGACAGATATTTCATAGATTTTGACATTTGCTTTGTCTCAGCATGTAGTCATGTTTCTGGAAGTTCAATGAAAAGCATAGGGTGTAGTTACAGGTGCCAAAATATTTTTGTTTATTTCAGTCATTCACTAAAAACTGGAATGCCTAGTAGTCTCGTAAAAAACAAACATCCTCTGAAAAAGAATGATACACATTGCGGATGTCTGTGCTTACTTTTAAGTTTAACTCATCAGTTAGAGGCCACTGAATGCTATCATATGCACGTCTTGGTATTTCACAAGGCTTCTCCTATAATCCAATGAGAATAACCAAACTGTGCTGTGCAGGGAAAGTATACTTCTTTTGCAAATACAATAGATGATTTGTGAATTAGGCTACATTTCAAATTATCTCAGAATGTAAACTGCAAAAGGTGATGACAGTAAGTGCTCTCAAATCATTTAAATAATACTGATGGGAGCCATATACCCCAGGGATCAGACTCAGTTAATAAAATAATTTAAGCAGTCTTGAAGATAAACCTTCCAATACGCATCTATCTTTAGTTGCGATGAAATGCAATTTATGAACAAAGCTATACTTTCATGACCTTCAGTTCTTCTGAAGTATCAATTAGTTAATAAAGCTCTTTATCAGAACACTGAAGTCAAAAAGCTAATCAAAGTATCTTAAAGCCAGAGACCTAGAAATGATGTTTAAGATGTTTCAATATCCAGTTATTCTTATTTAAAGTATCCAAATTTTTGAGCAACTTCAGAGAGCTCAGCTCTCGCTCTGAAAATTTACATTTTTGTTTTTAATATATATATTTACAAGGAAAAAAGTATTTTGTTCCAAACCTGAAATGTAAGTTGTGTCCCGTGTAACAGTACACTCATTAAGCACAAAGAATTTGTCCAACAGATAGTGTGGACTACTAATACACAGTCAAAATTCAGGGAAACTTAAAAATCTTTGCTGTTCATTTTGAAAGCAATATGGAAACATCTGCACCAGAGTGGACCAGCTACCCAGTCCAATATGTTGCCCTGACAATGTCCAACGATTTGAGAAAGATAAAGGAAATACTGTGGATAATTTTGAAATAACCCAATCCAGTTTCCAACCATTAACAGCTAATTTGTGGCACGACAGTATTAGAGTTTTTAGTAACTAAAAAAATTGAAACACTTGATTGCTTTTTTTATCTCCCAATTATCTTTTTTTATAATTAACATGCCAAAACAATTTTGCCATATGTTACTTTTATGTATTTTTATTTATACTTAGCATTTTCTTCTGAAAATTGCTCAGATTTTACCCTTTTTACTAATATACCTGCATTAACTTATTTTCTAGTTGCTGCAATTTAGATGAAATTATAGGTTACAACAGTATTATATTTTTACACATTATTAAGCTTACCTTCTCACTGACAAAGCAGGATTTACATAATTTCTGCTCTGAGTGTTTAGAATCTTCTATACATTTCAGCATATTTAATTTAGTTACTGTCACATTGTGCAGTTTGTCTCAGTGGTTTTCTCTTCTTTTTTTTGGTTTTAGGTTCTCTAAGATCCACAAGCTAGCTTTGCAGATTTCTTAAAATTCTTCCTATTAAGTATTCCCACTAATGCAACCTACTACATTTCTTACAGAGACCACAGGTATGGAGTTTGGATAGAGCCCTGGAATTTTTGAGCAGCTAACTATATAAAGGAACAATAAAGATAGCACAAAACGTTACATATATTGAAGAGACATGCTATTCGTATTTGCTATTGATAGCAAATGAATAAATCACAATTTCTAGACCATGCAGCCTTGGCGCGTTTGTTTGACATAGAGCCAAATGAGGATATTCAGACAAGAAGGAATATTCCAATGCAGTGGGGCAGAAATGAAGTAGCTGATCCCATCCAACCACTAATACCAAGAGAGGGATCATAATTAAGTATGTGCTTTTTTTTGCCAAGTTTTATGGAGAAATATATGGCTAAAAACTATTCAACAGTCCTTAACTTTAAGTCTTAAACTACAACAAAGAATTACTATTAAATTACACTGGAATACAGGTAAGTTTTTAGCCAAAACAAAAGGGAGGATTCACAGAATTCTTGTCACTCTTACTGCCAGAGCTCGTAACCACTAACAACTTCCTATTGCAAATGTCATTATTCTGTTAGAATATGAGTTACAAATTCATTCCACGTTGCATTTATCAGGCTGATATCTAGCAGTTGGACAAGCAATTTATAAAATGCATTGCTTTTTGTTTGCAATGGCTTCACAAGGCATTTAATACTTTTGTTAAATTTATCAATGGCAAGTCCTTGTTGAAGTTACTACAGGTTGGATGAGAAAAACTCTGAAATACACTTATATAATTGATCAGAAAAAAAGCATTTTTTGCAAATTTTACTTACACAATATTCATAGAAAGTTTTGATATATTTTCATCATAATGTAAGACAGAAATAGATGTCAAAATAATGGAAACGCTCTTGGAGAAAAATTTAGTTTCAATCCCAACACTACTAGTAAGAAACTGGTTTTAATTGTGCTATATTATTTAAGTATCTTCCAGCAGGGCGGGAATGTTATCTGAAAGAAAAAGGACATGGAGTGAACAGTGGAGCTAGACTTGAAAGAATATTTTTACTAACAGCTGTTTTTAATATCCTCATCCAGAACTGATACTACCACATACAATGATATATTGTATTATAGAAAGAATAATACACCCTGCCCTGGAGAAAAAAATATGAAATGGTCCTTCTGAAGACTATTCCTGCTTTCTGAAAGCAATAAAGCAACTGAGTTTGAAAATACTCTTTCATATGGGTTCTTCCAAATCTGCAGTATTTGAAGGCGTATCAGAAAAAAAGGAAAAGACTAGTTTGATATGCTACTTTGCAGAAGAAGATTATTCTATCATTAGCTGCTAGTAAAGGTACGTTGCATCTATACATTTGTGGATTAGCAATACAAACCTATTCCCACCCTATTTTGATAATACAGCAAAATCCTACATCTCTTCTACACTTCAAATTTCCTTTTGATGTGGCACAAAGATGAAAATGGTATAAAAAGAACAAAGATGAAATCTCTGTGAAGTAATAGAAGGAAACTTTTTGGCAGGAAGCTACATACTGCCATCAGGACTAGCAGATGCAGAAAGGGAGACAGAAGCAGAGAAAATGGAAGTAAACGAGTGTTTTTTATTTAACTTAAAATAGAACAGGAGGAATATTTTTTTTTTACAGAATGCAACACTGATTACCTTCACTAGCAATCAATGTTTTTCTACTTTTTAATCATCTCTGACACTGAACAAAACAAATAAATCTGTTCATTATGTACAAAAATGGTTTATTCTAGTAATTGCTTAATATTTTCACAAATATTTTGATTTTAACAAAATTTAGCAAGCTCTGCCAAGATTTCTGCCTTCCAAATTTAGTAAAGTTAGTAGAAAAGTTTATTTAAAAAACTCATAAGGCATATCATATTCTCATGAAAAAGTGAGTTCCCGGTAGAACACAATTAAAGGTACTGAAATATTAAATAAAATAACTTAAACTTTTCACAAAATTACAACACAAGTTGTTTCTTACTGGAGAAGTAAAGACAGTAGAAATAGGGTATGACTTTTTTATCCTAAAAGAGAGTATTTCAGATATGATTCAGGTCAGTGCTAAAATAAAATTATTAGCTTGCATATTCAGTTGATTGTATGATATAAGCTAAAATCATAGGCCAATTTTGACGCAGTCAGTCACAAAAAAAAAAAAAAAAAAAATTCTCCCAAAGACTGTCAGCCAGAAGGACCGGCAAAACTTTTTCAGTTTGTTTGGTGGTGACTAGAGGGGGGAGTTATTCCTATGCTAAGACTACTAGGACTGTAAAAAAGGGACCAAGGTTACTAATTGCATTCGTAACAAAGCCAGTGACTCTTCACTACAAGGTTTGGAAAAGCAAAGTAGCCGCGTGGCAGCAGATGATCCCTACAGAGAAGGAATGACGTGAAGCAGGCAGAGCCGTGATCCAGAGACCTCAGTATGGGTCCGTTAGAACCACCAAACTGACGCGTGAATGCAGCGTATAGCTGGTCATGAAACTTTGGACAATTTTTTTTTTTTTCACCATATAAAAACTGATTAATCCAAACTGATTTTCTTGGGGAAATGTATCATTTTCAGGATATTTTCATCAGAAATAATTCTCAGAGCAGGATGGAAGTCCTGGTGTGCATTTGCAAGAAAGACTAACTGGAAAAAAAAAAAGACAAAGACTGCGGGGCAGGTATCCTACCAAGCTGATCTTTTGATCATTCAGTTCGTGAGTCTGGCTGGAGCTCAGCCCTATTCTGACAGAGCAGGGCAGGGGCTGAGTTCATATCTCTTGGTCTGACAGGGAGCTGGGATGGAGACTGGATGTGAAACGTAGGCCCAGCACTGAATAGAATTCTCATGTCCTGCGATACGGATATAGTCACTCATATTATAGCCTAGTACTTAGGGTTCCCAGCTTGATCCTCCACATCCCAGGTAAGTGCCCTGATATGGGACATAGAAATAGAAGGGATTGCTCAAGTCATCGAATCTGATACTTAAATCAAAGGCAATCGCATAATAATAACTCTGCTACAAGGCACCTGTAGACTACACACCTGTTCACCATCTACAGCAAGTCACAAAACACTCCCTAATAAACTGTATTAAACTTGCAACCTTTAATACAAAATATCAAAAAAGCCTGGAAAACTATACAAGGAGCAGGAGAGATCAGGAACACTGTTAACGTCCTAACTTTCTACAACAGCTCAGAATGTTTAGATGATCCTAAGATATGTGTATTGCAGTGTCTAATGATTAATCATTCAGAGTTGAGCAGCTTTATCACCTGAAATTGAGAGACCAATCAGGGGAGAAATTAATCTTCCACAAAAGACAGTTCTTTGTGTGATTCAAGACATATGTATATTGCATTTCCAGTGTTTCTGAAAACCAGTTTAGCTTTCTTTATAGTACTTGAACTTTATTGCATTATAGACATAAGTCAAGTGAAACACTAACTCTTCAGCAATGGATCTCTCAAATTTTAGGACTCAGTTTCATCTGAATACAAAATAGGACAATATGCAAAGTCTTGAGTATTACAGAATAAAAAGTATGAACTCAAGGCAATTAGTTCCTTCCAACTTCTAATATGGAGTAAGATTCAACCTGAAGAGCTTTGGAGAAAATTCACAGGTGCACCAGGAGGCATATAATATTAGCTAAATGCCTACTGAAGAGCTCCATGCAGTGCTACACCCATTACACAAGCTTATATTCCTCTAGAATATATCAGATGCATATCAAATGTAAACAAATTAATGGTAAGATGAAGTTTTACTGTTACCGGTAATATCAGCAATTTGATGGGTTTTATAGCAATCTTACATCTCATATTTATTAAATTATTGCCACTTATAAAAGGTACTATCACTTACATCTGCTCAGTTATACAACAATCTCAGCAGTATGTTGAAGCATGGATTACTTACTGGAATGGAATATGTTGTATATGGTCTGTGTATATTTCACTCCTGACTCAAAAGTACTTGCAAAGGATACTACAATTAATAGTCATTTAACAAAGAAAAACTCAAATCCTGCTAAAAAATATTTGCATATGAGCTTTAAAATGCAAAATACCTCAAAATAATTATGTTCCTTTGATTTATTGTCTTGATTTGAAAAAGGGGTTTTGTCTGACAGCATGCAGTCAAGTGTATAATGAGATCATTCTAGCTGGTAATCACACCGGGATGGATTAAACAGTGTTGGTCAGAATGTGTGCACTTTGATGAGCACTTATTTGCAAAAATTGCCCAAAACTCCCATGAAAGCTAATTTTTTTCAACTGTACTTTAATGAATAATAGTAAAAAGCAATGAAACATCAGAAAATGTTTAACATATGTCAAGCAGCAGCCTTTTCCTCTCACTTTGCAGAGAAAATGTAAGCTAGTCCTTTAGAAAGTAGTATTACTTTAACAACATAAACTTGTTCACTAGAACATACTGGGTGGGTGGAGACCTGCATGTATTTTGATAACGAACTGGTCATGTGGTATCAGTCATTCCCATGTGCTTTAACTTCAGAAATGACAGAGTAGTTTTAAGAATAACATTCCATTGTTAAGGATGTTACCAGAGATGTTATCCAGAGGAGCATAAGATGGGGAGCAATTATCTTAATTATATACTAAAAACCTCTTAGAGGGATGATAAGGTTGTAAAGGAAAGTACATTAGAGCTTCGATATGTAAGAATTGACGTGGCTTGTGCAACCTCAATTCAGCCTCCTGTGCATGTACATTCTGAAGAAGTCTTTAATTATAATGCTGTTTCTCCGCAAGACCTCTGCTGCATCAAGGACATAAATGAATGGGGGAAATGGACAATGGAACAAACCAAATTATGGCACTTTAGAAATGTGACAGGAGAAGTAATATTATAAAATGAGAGATATAAAATATTTTGCCTAAATAAACAGAAACGCATATGAAATTATGCTCACATGAAAATATCCAAAGGGAATGTTAAATGAGAGTTACTAAAGCTAGAAATTTTTAATCGACAGATCTATCTAATTTGTATCCAAGAGTTTAAAAAGATCTGGCAAGAAGTTATCTCAACAAATGGTGCTGTTTCTTAATAGCGCTTGGAATATTGATAAGATTTGAGAAGACTAAAAGGAAGCTAATGGAGTAACTTTAGTAGTTATAGGCTTTCAGCCTGACATCAGGAACAATGAATAGCTGATATGAATCACCATTAATAATAAATAAAAGGCGCATAAGTCATGCAAATCAGTATTGCCTCAGAAACTGGACCTTATTAGTTAACCTGTTTTTTTTAAATGAAATTATAAGTTTGTTTAATACAAGTAAATAGAGTTAATTTGACATTCACTTTTATAACACATTTGGGTTATTAAAATTTATTAAAATGGTCTATGTTTGCAACTGAGGTAATTTTAAAAAGTTAATAATGAATGGTTCCAGATGTATGTGCATGAGAAATATCCACTGTATATATCACTCGCTCTTTCCAGACTACCCAAATGAAGAAAAAAAAAAAAAAGTAACAGTTTTATCCATATTTACCCTACAAATATCATTGAGGGTAGGAGGAGTCAAAAAGCCTGTATAAACCTCATTCCTCTTAATGCTCTTCATTGGGATTCTGAAAACTGCCAGTTAAATGGGCAAGAATCAGTCAAGAAAGTACGACACTAGAAACACCGATCATAGAATGCTTCCACTGCCTGCTTCTCAGTTTGTGATACGGAAATTAGGTTTTTCCTTTGCTGGATAAATTCTGCTTTTGTCAAGAAGGGAAATGAAACAAAAAAAGCAGGACTTTTTTTTATTCCCAACACAGCAAAGAGTCAATTTTTAACATAGTGCTTTGCGGTTAGAGTCTGCCACTCAAGTGATAGCAAACCAGAGGATTTCCATTTTCTAGTTATTGTTTAATACTAGAATTTTATGACAACAGAAGTTTGTCCAAATACAAAATTGCTCTGTTTAAAATATAGAATAACTAAGGCAACAGCTGTGTTAGGGGAACCTATGGCTTTATATCACGTTGCCCAGGACTGCTTAGAGTGGAAGCAGACGGTGGATGAACTATTACTGAAATCTTTTATCATTCATCTTCTCTCATTTATTCATTTTTCTGTTAATACATTTATAATTTGAGTCACACACTAATGGAAATGGTGCTTATTTTGCACCACAGGAGTTAAATTTTATTTTTCATCTTCCTTTGTAATTTCTATCAAGAAAGCTGATTCTCCCATCGCACAAAAAATTGAAACAATAAAGAGTGGATACGTTTTCTTCTTTAAACATTAGATAGGCGGTATATGCACTGTTGGTATAACTCTACTGACAGCAGGCTACAGCCATACCAAGAAAGAATAAGGAACAGGACCTGTATACATAAAGTGTATATGGATCACCTGGATCTGTTTTTTAAGTGATATCAGAGACCGATCTTAGCGGAACTACCTAGGAATGAAACTTAACCTGAAAATTCTTTCTATGGTGGTCTCACGCACCTCCTGAAACCTACCCAAAGATAATTAAAATGGGTCATAGCTTTCACATGCTGTCAGAACGTGATTTTAGGGAGGTAGCTAACTGGGCAGAAATTAGAGATGCACACTGCACTGACCCATCTACAGCCACTTCCAACTACAACAGCATTTTAACACCTTAAGAGGTATCCTCTCCTGATTTTAGACAAAATCAGAAGAAAAGGGAAATATTCTCACAGACAGTACCTCATTTTTCATCTTATGCTACAAGACACACATTTTTCCTTATCTTATATCAATACTTAATTGACTAATTCCTAATTTTAATAAAGGCTTTTCTTTCAGAAGAAGATATATACAGTGAAAATCTAACCCAGCTGAAATCAATGGCAAAACATGTCGTAACATCCATGAGGTTAGGAATATATGCCAGCCTCTGAGATCACTCGAACACCTACTGGTCAAAATCGGGAGGTTAATAACACTGTCAACAAAATAGTAATCAACACAGGACCAGAAACACAAATGAACAGTGGTCCTTTAAGTGCTATAGTACTAAAAAAGCTGATAAAAAGCATCCTAATTGTACTCCAAGAACTATGATAATAATATCAGAAATACAGAAAATGGGTATGAAAATGTCATTATGCTAAAACAGAACTCCCGAGCTGCCCATATTTTGGGGATTTGTACTTAAAGAAAATAAAAAGGACTATAAAATGCCAGAAAAGACTTAAAAATAGAAAATAAATTATAAATTTATAATTTATATTATAGGAACAACTATATCAGCAAGCAGTCTCCAGGCATTTTCAGAAATCTTTTACTTTTTTGAAGGGTGCTTAAAACAAGTACTAGCTGTACTAAAGAAAAAAACCAACAAAATGCATGATAGGAGAGCTATTGTATATTTTATTCTTCCATCAGCACTCCCTTAACCTTTATTAAAATGCCAAGTGAAATTAAAAAATCTGAACTGCAAACATATGCTAGTGCATTAGACAAAATTGCTTCTGATAAGAAGTGTGCTCTCTGTCCCGTGGCAGTAGGAATGACAAATATGAAATGTGTCATCACTGAAACTCAGTCAGGAGAAGGTTAGTTTGGTTTCTAATACACTATGTTCTGGCAAAGATTTGTATCTTGAAGCTCTGTGATCCTTATATCTTTATAAATTAACCTGTTAAAACAAGTAAACGGAGAAATTCTGTACCACAGCCAAATTCTCTCCACATGGCTCAAACACAGGTTAAAGGAAGACAAAGAAGAGCAGAGCAGAGAAAAAAGTATGCATAGGTCTTACAATTAAGGCTGGGCATTATATTTCATGATGAATAAGTTATTGACTGAAAAACGCAGCTGAAAACTGTTTGGCAATTTCCAATTTTCACTTTAAAGTAAATTTCACTAAAAAGCAGTTAAACAGCAAAACAAAAAAAATATTTTCAGCTGGACTAAATATAACATTGAATTGAAAAAATACATCTATTTTTCAGTTCAACTACTTCAGGTCGTCTTATAATCCTCATAACTTCGCTCTCCTCTTCTTATACAGAAAAAGAGAAGGTTATTAGGGCACAGAATGTAGATAGTATCATCCAGATTTCTATAGAGGCCAGTACGTCACATGGATGCATACGTACAGAACTAAGACAAAATAACTTGAACATACTGCGATACAGAGTACACACCTTTGGAAGACCTCTATGCAACGCTTTACCACCCTTTGGAGTCCTCGAGCCACCATGACAAGGCAGTAAATATAGACATGCGTGAGGGCAATAAGAGATTTTCAGAATCATTCAGGGGCTGCCCAAAACTGCTTCTTGAAGAGTTGCTAGAGAGCTCTGACTGAGCCAAAGACAGTATGTTTAGGGTTCCTCAGTCTTGACTTCAGTTGGCCATGAATACACTGAGGTTGGAAATGAGAAGCTGCTTAATCATTAGCACAGAAATCAGTGGTTCTGAAACAGGCTTCTACTCAGAGTAACAGGCACAAAACCCCACCTGTTTTTAAGATGTATCTTGAGAGGTTTATTAAAGGAACTACACAAAGGCTAGAATCTAGCTTTTCTCCTTTTAAGGGGAGTATCCTCATCACATCAGGGCACTGTGAGACTGTTTTAATTGTTCTTCTCATGGCCTATGAATCTTTTTCTGTGCTAAAGGTAAAGGGGGATTAGACTGTATAAAACACCCTGAGAACTGGGAAGCTTTACTTAATAATGCGAGCATTTCTCTAAGGCCAAAAATTACTTAGAAGAGAAACCACTTGCTGCCTAAGAAAGACTTCAGCTATCAGGTTGTTATGGAAACACAAGCCTCTTTTGTGAGTTACCTACTCCACTAAACCGATGCGTGGCTCCCAGTACGATCCACACCTATGCTTTGTGGTCCTTATTGACAAGCTCTGAGTGGCTCTTCACTTCTCACTCAACATACAGATGAACTATACTTTGGAGATATTTTCTCCTTGAGTAATAGATGGAAGAAGAAGGGACATTGATTATCATTCACACATCAAGTCAGGCCCTGAGGCACTAATAAGTTTTGCTGGCCCTGACCAGCCTTCTGAGGTCCTCCGTTCACGTCCCCCTTCCTGGAGACACCATTTTGGCTCAGCCTGGGGCGTTCAGTTCCTGGCCGAGCCATGCCGAAGGACAGCCTGTCTTGTGCTTATGCTCATGCCCTGTGCATCCAGACCCCAACTCATGGGCTGACTTCCCAGCTTGACCTTGGACCTGGTCTTGTCATCATGAACCCTCCTGGCCATCGCTGGACCTCATCCTGAGCTGCGTATTGACTTTCTAGCTTGACTTTAGATCTACCTGATCAGCACAAACTTGCTTGATGATCTGGGCTCTTGGCTGAACCTGGCCATGATCTCTAGGTCTGCCCTGCTCTTGGGTGGTGAGATAGGGCCTTGACTAGTGAGACCCCTGCCCTGTCAGCCATAGTAGTCCCCTTCGTTCCTGCCTCCCCGTCCCTGAGGGAGCAGCTGGCCCTTGCTGCTCCCTGACGCATCAGGCCTGAGACTTAGTAATTGGGAAATTCAGCACTCTTAGCAGGGAGGTAGTAACGATCTCGAAGATGCACCACACCACCAAAAGCTTTCACGGACAATCAGTTGCTGCAGAAACGTTGGTGTCAAATCAGCCTAATTTCATAGACTCTAGCTATTTTCAGATGGTTCTAGACCAACTGTTATATATTGCAGTCACTCTGCTTGATAAAAGACTCCCTCCTTTATTATGTTCTTCTCTCTACACAGCCAAGATGATCTTTCTTGATCACTGGAAGTAGTTAATCCCGAGGAGTTAGACTGTGGGTCATGTGTTTAAGTGCACTATATCCTGCTATCTCTGGTTTGAAAAGCATGCTTAAACGAAATACAGCTCTACTAGCAGTCCTTCTGCTTGAAGCAATTTGGCAGAGTGGACTTTGGAAAGGTTAGTGCATGATCCTTCAGATCAATTATAGTTTCGAAATGATGAAGCATGGGTGTCTAAGGCTACTCTTGAATTCTATTCATCCAGGCAATTTTGTATATCTGGCAGTGTTTATGGCTCCTTTTTGTGGCCACTTTGCACAGGTTTGCTTATAGCTAGGAAATAGCACAGAAGGGAAGGCGTAAATTCATTAAACAAGAAAAGATGCACTTGCTATCTTAGTCTCGATCCGAAGAACTGAAATGTCCAAATATTCAGGACAGATGCTGCAAGTATTTGTTACTGAAGTCAGTCAGAAACTGATGACCTGACAAATAGCACATTATTCACCAAGCCAAGTATTTAATGATTTTGGGAACTATGTAGAAGTTTCATATTTTAATTTTGATAAAAATGTTAACACAGCTAAGCTATTTTTCAGTTCAGGTTTCTAAAGAATTGTCTCCTAGATATCTATATGAGACTGCTGACAGAGTGTTATACAGTAGACACAAGAATGCAAGCAGAGGTGAGCTGACACACTGGCTACAAATTTTCAGGTTCCTTTTCACTGTTATGACAGGAGAGGGATGCCAGGCTGAGAAAGCAAAAATCCCCTAACATTGCAGTAGATAGGCCAGCTTTGGGACAGTTTGACATGTTGCAATAATTCAGTGACAAGCTTTTTTTGTTAGTTTCCCTGCTGTGATTATGAGGCTATAAGAAAAAGGTATCATTAATTACAGATTTATTATCTTGCATGGTCCTCCTTACAAGTTACTGGCATTTAAATACAAATTAAATAATTTTTCTAAATAAAAAAACATCATGACTGACAACAGCAAGATTTCTCCAAAGTACATTTAGCTGGGTAGATGACCAGAATAGCTGCCAAGATATCTCTTTCTTTATGTTTCAACTCCTTGCCTTGTGTTTGCCTGCTACAGGCTAGCGGCAACACATCACAGATCTGAGGACATTTTTATCCCCTTGACAGAAGCCATTTCTTAGATGTACCCATGTAGAGTAATTGTACCAGAGCTAGCCGTCTTTAAAATTGCCGACTTGGGAGTTGCTGACTGTGTGGTGGCTGAGAGCTCAGCATAAGTGAGGGCCCTAAGTATTTACCTTATTCCTCAGGTGGATTTTGCAGCCCACCCTGAGCTCTGCATTGCTATAGCTGAGCTGTTTCCAGAGTTGAAGATGGCTCACTCAGGTCTCCTCGACCTGCAGCCACAGTAAAGTAACATAACTGCAAAAAATAGCTCCTTGATCTAGAAATCCCTTATCCAAGGATGATTTTCATGCAGTTTAGGAACAGCAGTGTCTCTTCCTGTTATTGAGATTCTGTATTAAAACCTTTGTTAATCTGCATGGACAGATCAACTTTCCCAAAGGAGGATTTTTTTTTTCCCCCACTAAGTTATTCACGATAAACAGAGTTTGAAAAGTCCTCTATAATTCCTAATGACACTCAATGAGACCTAAAAATATTTTAAGTAGTACTGGTCATCATTCACTATTAAAAATTTAGCATGTAGACTGCCACCTGGTCTCACTCCTAGGGAGTTTCTGCAGTAGAAAATAGAGGGGCAGACTGAAAGAGATATGATCTCTCTATTGGCTATGGACACACAATTAAAATAATATATTTATTAACATTTCTTCTGTAACATAGCTCAGGTTTCATTCAATATTTCTGCTAAATAAAGTGTATGACATTATGAAGTATGGTACGAAATGGCCAAGCTACCAAGGATGGAAGTTAAGCCTATAAGGGTCTTCAACATCACAGGCTCAAATGCAGTATGGTACTGCACCTAAAGTTCTGTTACCAGTATTCTAGACACTAGAAAACTGATCAGAAACACACTGTTGTGGTTTAACTGCTGCCACCCACTAAGCACCGCACAGCCTCTCACTCAGTCCTCCTCCAGCCCGCAGTGGGATGGGGAGGAGAATCGAAAACAAGTAAAACTCATGCCTTGACATAAGAACAGTTTGATAGTTGAAATAAAAAAATTATTAATAATTGTAATGAAAAGGAAGATAATAAAAAGAGAGTGAAATATAACCCAAGAAAGACAAGTGATGCACAATGCAGTTGCTCACCACTCGCCAACCGACGCCCAGTTAGTTCCCGAGCAGCTATCCACCCCTCCCAGACATCTCCTCCCAATTTATATACTGGACATGACACCACATGGTATGGAATACCCCTTTGGCCAGTTTGGGTCAGCTGTCCTGGCTGTGTCCGTTCCCAACTCCTTGTGCCCCTGCAGCCTTCTTGCTGGCTGGGCATCAGAAGCTGAAAAATCCTTGACTTGGTCTAAACACTACTCAGCAACAACTGAAAACATCAGTGTGTTATCAACATTTTTCTCAGACTGAACCCAAAACACATTTTACCAGCTACTAGGAAGAAAATTAACTCTAACCCATCCAAAACCAGGGAACACACTATCTTCTTGAAGATACTTAACAATGCCTACTTTAGCATTAGAATTATCCAGTGCCTTGAGCTTTAGCCATTTATTAAAAGTTTACACCTTTTCCAAGATGATTTGTTGCTACAGTTCACAAAATTTAGTTATATCCTTAAGATCAAAAGGGCAATACTAATGCATGCGTTATGAACTAATAAAATTTTATGGTTATTTTTCAAGGTTAAATATATCATGTGATTTCTTTTTTTAACGGAAGGGCAGTCTGAAAATTAAAATGACTAGTAGAAATGTCTCATTTAAGGAATGAGGATACTGTTCTGGAACAGCCCAACAGAAAGATTAGTAAGACTGATTCATAAATCAATTCATTTATGAAATTAATTTTATGAGATTGATTTATGAAATTTTAAATCCATATTTATCTTTTACTTACCAGAAAAATTTGTCTCAGTGCAGTATTTCAGAATCAAGTCTTAACTGTTAGTTTAAAAACAGAGATACTGAGACAGAGATGCTAACACACTCTGCCAACCTTGTCCTATCAATCTACCGCAGAAACAAAGAACAGATGAACTTGAACTCAGACACACATGCAGTCTTTTTTACTCTTAGATTAGTCCTAATTAGAGGCAATTATTTTAACTGCCAGCATAAACCAATAACGTAACTGTTGTTCTTCCCATATAAACCTAATTTCTTGCAAACAGACATAACACTCACACAACATAGGATTTCAGAAGTGGAAGTAACAAACTTTATGACTACTTTTATTTCCTTTCTGTTCAGTTTTTCTCCCTTATACCTAACAGTCCTTTACCATTTGGTGCATGGAGTTCTCATCCTCTGCTATTGCCTACCAGTTCATATTATTTTTAATTTCCTGAATCTTATTCTGGGAGAACTACAGAGCAGTCTGGTTTTTTCCCCAGTAGATCAGAGAATGGTGACTGACAAGGTGACTGCTCCCAACCTGTTAGGAGTTTACTGGCAGGGCAGATAATAGTTAGAACATGCAGCTCTACAGCTTGAAAGGCCAGCCAGAATGACCTTTCCTCTCAATATAGGAAAGGGGAATTTTCAATCACTGTGTGCAGTCAGTCTCACTCCTACTGCCAAGAGGTAGTAATGCCCCAGACAGTGGGGAGAGCTGATCAGAGTGTCCTACCACCTAGGGAAGGGAGACTGACAGATGCAATTTTATGTTCAAAGTGCTGCCTTGTGCTCTGAAATGATCTCTACACATGACATAGTACAGCAATCTGAAACAGTATTCCCAAAGTCAGCGTGTCTCAGTGATAGAAAAACAGGGAAATTCAGCAAAAACGGCACGCAAATTAGATATGTTTTAAATGAATGATCTCTGTAATCATACATAACTCATTCAAGCAATAAATCTGTATGAACTGAAGTGGCAGGCTGACATGCACATACAATTATGCATAGTGTTAAGTACCTTGTAACTGTGAGCGACATGGTTCATTTCATTTGGGCCATTTGTAGTATAACAGCCAACGTGATTACAGATATGGCTTACAAGGCAGGCCAGTTAGATAACTACTACATTTATAGCTTAAAATAAAATCACATTTTGGAATCTGCTTATTTATAGAGCCAAATGTTCTTCCCAATCAAATGCCGAGGAAAAGATCATAGTGGTATATGGAAAACTAAGACAGAAGGAATTATAGCACATTTGTGTTGTGAACGCATTGACCTTATTATTACAAAGATGATGGGTGCCCTCATGAATGTCCTACAGCTTCCTTGGTTATTCTCTGAGCCTCTGATACGCACCATATCTAACCGTACACAAAGCATATTTCCAGATTAAGACCTAAAAATGTTCTTTTTAGGATCTGTTTTTCATAGTGATCTTAATGGACTTACTATGCCTAAGAAAAATGCCTATGTTCAGCAGACAGCACACTTCCAAAGCCTGGTATTTTAATACTAATTACACTGGAAAGCTTTGTAGTTGAGCCCTATTGCTACGGAGGCAGATAATGAACTCCGTTGGCCAATTTATGGGGTAGGGGTATGGCAATCTTCCCAATGCAATAAGTATGTTTATGGTGATTAATCAAGTAGAAATCTGAAAAACAAGGATAATTTGGCATTTTCTTGCTTTACTGAATGACAACCCGTAATATTGTCCTGCACAGTCTGCTAATTTTTTAGATTATCAGAGCCAAAAAGCCATCAACAAAATAAACCTTCAGTTACACAAGTAGTCATGCTGATGTTCCAGTCAGATTCTGGTCACCTCTGTGCAACTATGCTATAAAGATGCTATCCTATTTTGTGCCACCTCTTAGATCACAGTTCATAATGCAGGTTCCCTCAAGTCTTCTTTAGCCCAAATTTTATGAAGAGGTGGGAATTATGATCCACTCCACCTCACCTTGCAGATTCCAAAGCTGTATCTGGATATCTGGCCCTTATATACTCTGCCTGATACAGCTCTGGCACTCTTCCAATACTAGTTCAGCTGTGAAATCAAGAAGGTGCTTCCCCTTACACTGACTAGATAGATAACACGATGTTAGTCAACAATCATCTTGTCAATCTTGTATATTTCCCAAATCATGATTCATAATCAAGATAGCACAGGTCGAAAAGTCAATTGCCTACTTCAAATAAGTCTGTGCTGCTGAGAACTGCCATTTGTCAAAGCAGACTCTCAGTCCAATTACTTAACATGAAATGATTATATTCCGAAGTTCCTGTACCAGGTGGTGACTAATGAAGAGTTCAAACAAGGGTAATGGAAGAGAGCATATAATTTTGGAGAGCAAACAGTCCTTACAGATATCATTCATCTGACTCAGCATAATTCTATTGTTTTTTAACTATTGTAACTCATTGCTGTTCAAATCTGTATAATACAAACAGCAGTCTGCCAAATAGTCATTTAATATTTCTATCAATTCTCATTCACTGTTTCATTTTCAAAACTGGAGCAGATCTTCCTTTATGTAACATGAAAATACAGAGTACTTTAAATTTTGAATTAGTTGTAAAATGTTGTTGCTAAGCATTTCATTAAAAAAACCCAGAAACAGGTTAGTAAATAGATTGCTGCAAAAGGCTGGGCTTATAGAAATCGGATATCTAATTTGGCTTTTTGCAATCTTGTATTTATCTAGGAAGTTATTTAAGCCTCTGCTTTGTTTTCCCTTCTATACCATCTTGCTGTTAATCTTTATTCTGATATTAAACTCTTATAGTAGCTATAGAAGACTATAATTATGCTGTGATAAGTAAAGAGAGTAGCGTATTCTTAAAAATATAAACCTATACCTTCTACATATAATTCTATACCTTCTGTAACATTACACTTACACCAAAGACTATGTGAAGGATTATTTGGCGATTTACCTGGTCTCGAGGAAGGAACTCTTGCTATCTCTAGGGAACAAGGTTTTTTGGTCACTGCTATGTCTATCGAATCACAAAGACTGCTGTCATTTTCTGAAGAAACTGCATCCAGAGGTACAGAGGGTATTGCTTCCAATGCATAACCTCTCTTCTTTGAATAAGATTCCTGAAATGCAAAAAATTTAAGTAGGTAAGAGAGATGTTTCTCAGATGACACGGGAAAAGATCCAGGTTCAATAACTCTGGCTAGCAGGGTTTAAAATTCAGCAAATTAAATACCACATTCTGCTGAAATCCAAACTGTAACAGACTGGAAGAATTACTTGCATGCTAGAAGAGAGCACTTGTTTCTTTAAAATTTTCTGCAATACAGTTCTTGTTTAGTTACAGATACGTCTTTATTCATCAAACTATGTATTTAGCAAAAGCTCCAACATAAATGGTCTTGCCACACCTGCTTTGCTAGATTCTAATTCAGGGGATGTCTCTTATTCAATTTTTTAATTATATTTCATGCAAGTGACAATTACATTAACCACTGCAATTACTTTCTCTCTGGGGATGGTTTTACAATATGTTTATATTATATAAGAAAGCTAAAGATAGGCCATCTACATTTTGGTGGCAGAATCCCAGGTTGAGAATGAAGATTAATTACTGCTCTATATTTGAGTGAACAGCAATAATGGCACAAGATCCTTTAACAGTGATACATATATATAGTGAATCCCCATCATTAACAAATGTTGAGGGAGGGGAAAAAGGGAATTAGTCAGAAGTTTTGCTGGTACATTAAACTGTCCAATCAAGCAGACTGTCTCTGCTTTAGAACACGAATAAGAAGATACTATACAGTTTCACCAGAGTTTCTAGATTTGTGATTTATGTTTTTTAATCCCAGCAGAAAGCAATTGCATGGGCAAAGACATATTTCCACATCTTTCTTACATTGGACATATGGGAAGTCAAGCACCACACAAATCAAATATGATGTAATAAAACGCAAAAGGCCAGAAAGCACCCTGACAGTTCGATATTATCATAGTACTACTCAGAAAATGATTGCAGAATGTGATGACTAGAACAGGGTGTGGAATAACAATTTCTTCAACAAGAACTCCTCATATTACCCAAGGTAAACTATGGCTGTAGATAACAGTCCCTTTTTTAGGTAAATGATTTAGACTGTTAGTGGATCGTTATACTACCGAACTTTTTGCAGTTTTTCCTGCTCATTGTTTTGTGACCTGACTTTTTATGAGTTCACAATCTGGTCATAACTCAAGGCCTCTCAAAGGATAGGCTTGAGATGGCAGCAACAGGAGCTCCACTTCAAAATTCTACTTGATAACTTCAGTAGAACCAAATTTTAAATCCTAGGTTAAACCACCACTGAATAAAGAACTTGAAAATGAATACTGGAAACAGTGAACAGGGAAAAAAAATATACAAAATAAACAGAATACTAACAAGAATTTGTAATAAAAAATGAGTATGTACTAGCAAACAATACAAGATTGGGAGCCAGTGTTCAAAAAACATGCCTAAGAGCAATGTGATTGTGTCTTTACCTCTTTTACCCTTTCCTGTCAGTCAGAGTATAAGCTCTCTGCATTAGCAATCTTACTGGTATGTAATAACAGTAACTAGTTTCAGCTAGCAGACTCTAAAGATGTAACAAGGAATTTGAAAAGTTTGTAAGTGGGCTTACTGCAGCTCCAAATACAACTTTTTAAACTTAAGTGATCTCATTCCATAAATGAAGTCAATAGAAAATTATTTCTGTAGCCCACATCCTCAAAAAAAAAAAAGCAGCATGGCTATTAGTAAGAGTACAACTGAAATCAAGAAGTTTACAAATACAGTTTTATCACTAGAATAAATGTGCATGAGTTGAAACCTTAGGTTTAAATCAGAGAAAACTTTAAAAACCTTGTAGTTTATAAATAACAGCACTGTTAACTCTGTATTACATTCCTGCCTTTTTATCACAATACATATAGAAAATATTTCTCCCTAGACTGCGCTGTGTAATACGGAGGCATCAAAGCAGCTGAACTGCAACTGCAGAACAAGAGGAGGATTCCTTCCCACCTTGAAAAAAAGGAATTTCTACCTTGTCAATTAAGTCTGCTGTAAAAAGTCAGAGGCAAAAATTTGTTTACCAAAGCAATGACTAAAACAGCAGACTTCAGTTTAATCCTTGTAGATGCAAGTTTCTATAAGAGTAAGTCAGAATGCCAAACCCCTAGTAATAGTAAATCTGCCTAGAGAAGCCCATAAAGAAATACCACGGCCTTAAGATTGTCACCAAACACCAAAGTGAAACCCTGCTCAGCTCCTGAATTCAGCTACATTAAAAAAAAAATTAAAAATTGATATATAAAACATAAGAATAGACATCAGATCCTACTTTATGTCTATGTCACCCAATATTCTGTCTACAAAGGCAGCCAACAGTGCTGGCTTAGAGAACTGTGAAACCAGCACAAGACCAGAACAAGCACGTAGCAGGACTTCTCCTACAACCCTCTGAGGGTCCCACACTTCAGAATCAAAAGGTGCTGACTTTGTTTTGCATGTCCACCAATCAAACTTTCTAAAATTACCTTCTCAAGTTGCCTTTACAGCACACGTCACTTTACAGCTTGCATGCGCCCCGTTTGTTTTTAGCTATCTCACCAAGCTTGAAATCCCCAATTCTTGTACTTCAGAAGGCAACGAATGGTTGTTCTTTTCTTATCCTCTCCTTGTGATTTCACAGACCTCTGTCACACTTCTCTTGTCCTCTCCTTTAGGGAATGAGAAATTCTGATCTACTCACCCAGCTGTTTCAGGCTTTTGACCATCCCTGTCACCCCTCACCCTCTCAGTCCTCAGTGATGTGACAAGGATCAGATTTTCACATGGCATTCAAGGTGAGGGCTCACCAAGTAGTCACACCGACATAGTGATCTTCCCTCTTTTGTACTCTACTCCTTTCCTAATTGCTCTTAACTTCCAATTTGATCTGCTAAATGTTATTCAACATTCTGTAATTAAGATTGCGAGAATATAAATGTCAGAGAAGAATGAATAAAAATGATGGGGTTACTGAGAAAATGGTTGGAATGTAAATTACTGACAAGTAAATTCTTCCCAAATCTCTCCCTAATAAAGCAAATATGATAATAGTATGCCAAGCAGAACTTAAATAAGCTAGAGTCAAAAAAGAATTGCTAATACTTTAAAAAGTCTGGAATTCTATCAACTGATTAAGTGAAGATGATAAGCTTCAATTAAAAACTGCACAGGTAGCAAAAAAACCCAAACTTCTCAAGCAATGCGAAGTCTTCTGGTTGCTGCAATATGTTCTCTATTTTGCAGGTACTGAGCATATTCTAGAAATTTTTAAGCTCTAAACTAATTTAAGTTAGATGTTCACAGATGACAAAATTATGTTAATATCAGGCATCAAGCAATGCGATTCTGTTTTTTTCCTAAGATTAAAAGCTCTTCAGCATTCTTCTCAATAATATCAGTTCTGTTGTCTCACCTCACCCACTGCAAAGAGCAGTAATTCTACAGTAATCCTACATGTCCTAGATATTTTCATCTGCATAATAAAACCTTCTAGAAATACTCTTCCATTATAGTTGAATAATCTTTAGTCCCAAAATCAAAATAATCCAAGTTTTTTTTTTTTTTTAAATTAGAGGTGATTCAATCTTGAATTTCTGTAAACTATTCCAAGAAGTTGAAGATGACGCACATAACTGGCCACCACTATTAAGTCAGAATTGGTTCTTATTTGAAATTACAACTTCATAACAGTAATGTCCTGGGCTGCCGGTACATTAAAATAAGTATGTTTGTGGAAAAGATAAAAATACATACACAATAGAAGTGACAGAAAAAGAGAAGACCGAGAGCAGGTGAGTCACTGGGAAAGCATTAAAGAACAGTTGCCTGTACCAATAAAATACAAATTAGATTTTTGCCTTGTAGAAAGAAGTCCCTTAACTCAGAGGCCTCCAGCCAGCTGGGTCTCTTCTGAGCATATGCTCGGTGGTATAATACCTATCCCTATATAATCCGAAACCTAAACAGGGCTAGAAAATATAAAGGGGGGCGGGGAGGATGTGGTTGTTGATCAGTGGGAATGAATTTGCTTCTAAAAGCATCTATATGGCGATTGCAAATGGTTATATACAAGCGTGAAACAATATTCCATAACACGAGTAAATCTTCAAAAACTGCGTGATATTGAGTTATGCCTTTTCTTCTACGTTTCTGCCAAGCTTCTCACTACTCTTGCTTCTGCCTTCTAGATACTCTTGCATTCCTTTTAAGAATCAATCTGAATGATGTATGCTCAAGGACTCAGACATAAGCAGCATATACAAATTTGTGTTTGTATGACCTAAGAATAAAATGATAGAGGCTCAGTAGGCATCTAATCTGAACTGACATTCTGACAAGAGAGAATCTGTATTTAACTGAAAGTTTTTCCTATCATCCATCTCCTTTCCTACAGAAATCAGGTCAGTTGAAGTTTTATTACTTCCCTGGAACATGGGACAACACATCAGAGTCAGACATAACTGCCAGAGGAGCAACAGCAGAAAAACTGTTCTTTAAAGATGTACTGTTACATCTCATTCATCACCGTGATAATTCATGTAGGTATGTTGTGTCTCACCAGGCAATTACTAACTTATTTATAACTTATAAATTCTAAATTTATGAACCTCCTGGAGTCTAGGCTACTCACAGTTGAAGGCCACACTGTATCCTGTTATTTGAAAACTTACTAGGTCTGGATTTGCTTAAGTCTCTTTTTTGATATATTACTTCCTTGTCATTAAACACTAACTGTCCTCACAATTTATGTAAGACACCTAATAAGAATCACAAAGATTAGAAGAAATAGTTATTTTAGCCCTAAGGCACTTTTTTTAGGAAGTATGGTGAGCAAGAATGCCCCTATGCATATTTATACTTGAAAACATAAATTAAGGACACTGGTTTAGGAAGAGAATGATTAGGGGGCAGTTTCAATGGTCTTAAATTATATTTTCAGATAATTCAGACTTCAAAGAAAACTTTATGGCTATAATTATTGATTATCTGCAAACATATAAGAACAAGAAGTGAAAGATATCCAGGGTTTCCTTTCTTCTGAATAATAAACTTTAAAGGACAAATATTCTCATAAATGTAGAAAGGAAGAATGCAATTTATCTGCCTTCTTCAGAAAATTTCTTTTTCATTTATATAGACAATGAAGGATTACTATTCAATTCTGACATAGCCCTTGAGGCCCACCAGAGTATTGTATCTTTTCCCTTGGCTTGCTGCATGCCAGAGGACCAGCATGAAGAATCCAAGTGACTCTTCTTTCATCATAGTGGGATAAATTCTGCCTAGTTGTTCTTCAAGAGATTACTATGATACTTCTATCAATAAAACTTTGGAGAGTTATTGATCCTAAATGCTCCGTCAACCCAAAGCTAATGATTACCATGAGAGTGAGCAATGACTACTGCATTTATGCCATTTATGTCATAGAATTCTAGAGTAGTTTGGGTTGGAAGGGACATTTAAAGGTCATTTAGTCCAACCCCCCTGCAATGAGCAGGGACACCTTCCACTAGACCAGGTTGCTCAGAGCCCCGTCCAACCCGATCTTGAATGTTTCCCAGGACGGGGCATTGACCACTTCTTGGTAACCTGTGCCAGTGCTCCACCACTCTCATCATAAAAAAATTTCTTCCTTCTATCTAGTCTGAACGTGTTTGCATCAAACATACTTCCTGATGTTTGTAAACAGACTGATATATAACATTGTTGGATTGGGACACTTCACACTGAAATATTCATGATAAGTAACCAAAGGCTGCTGAGAGGAATCAAGAATTCAAGCAAGAACAAATCCTGACCAGTCACTGAAGAGAATTAGGATAGTTTTTTTGACATGCAGCAAAGTGGTGGGGAGAATGCCCAAATCTGAAGGGTGTTGTGTGACTTTGTCACAATAATGTACTGAGCAAAAACAATTGAAAGTATTTCCTATGTCATCATAACCCCAAAACACAATTAGGTAGTTAAATATTTATTTTGACCACCTCTCATTGAAAGAAATCAAGAATATTACTATAATTTTATGGCTAGTAAAAACACTTTTATCTATTACTAATAATTTAACCAAAGTAATTTTTATAGTATCATGTAATTAGAATAATTTTTCATGAGTCAAACTATGATAAATGTTCACTGTTATGACAGCTAGAAACACTTGAATATGTAATTTGTCATAGAACACATAATAAGGTTCACTTCATGATATATTACAGAATCTGGAAAATCCCCAATAATCTCATTCAAGGGTAATGACACTGGAGGATCTACTCTGGTCTGCACAAAATATTTATAATATAGATTTTAAAAGGGTATTTTCTTTTTCTCTTTCACCAGGCATCTAAAACAGTGAGTTTGCTGTTGTAGGAATAATACATGTCCAGAGTTATCTGAAATAGTTCTTTCCCTCCAGCACCTGAAACAGCCTTTTTGAATAAGTTTCAGTAAGCCTTCCACAGAGGTGAGAAAAATGTTCATTTTAAAAAACATGCTAATTTGTTGTCCTGTATCTTTATATTGTTAGAAATGTAAAGATTATGCATAATTTTTCAGAAACCCTTCCAAAAAGTTAGATCTGCTTTTTCAAACTTTGTGTTTGAGGAAAAGTGGGCATTACTTACATAGCACAAATACATAGCATATCTTATATAGCATAAATCTACAAATGTAGATTTATCCTCTCCTTTTCAAATGCATATTTTCACATATCTTGTTTAGAATCTAAAATTTCATATGAAAACTCTACAGATGTCAATCCCCGAAAGCTGAAGGTTCCTACAAAGCTTTACAATACAAAACTCACTAACGTAGCCTAAACTATAAATGTCTGAAAATACGGGTAAATTGTGGGCATAATTAATGCAGTGTAAACCTCAGCAGCAGAACAATATCACTATATTTTATGCAGAGTTTTCATAATTCTATCTGGCTGATATTCAGAATTTCAGATGAAGTTAGATTGTTGTAGTCATGTTACATACTTTCCCATGCCTACAGCACTCAGGCCATGAAAAAGAGCAGATGCTTCCTCTAATAAATAAGTCACTGTGACAAAGAATATACTGCAAGTCTACATAATCTGTTTTATGCAAATGCTAACGGTTGTGTGTGACAACATAGCATAATACAACAACTGGTTTAATAAATGATTCTTAGTTTAGATGAACAAAATGCAATTACAAACTAGAAAGTAATTTCCAGGTTAAATATCCTCCCATTATTTCACTGTTTTCATCCACAACATTAAACAAAAAAACCCATGTCTTGTTTGCATATCAAGCTATAGGAAAATACCTATTTAAAATAAAGGCTATTATATTAAAAAGATAAAATGAGCTGAAATCTCAGCTCCATGGAAACAATACTTCTATGCAAGTTGCTTATGCTCTAATGCCTAGGTTTTAAACACACATACACAAGCAGTTAGCTGAATAGATGGCGCGAATTTTGGTAAATTAAATAAATCGGGATGAAAAAATTAAGAATAGAATGTTATGCATTACTAAGTATGATATTAAAACCACTAATTAATCTTTGTCAAAGTATTCAGATGATATTTCATAGCCAGAACGTCATATATGAAGGAGGGCCCATAAAAACATTTATTTTCATACAACACTTTCTCTAGTAAGAGATAAAATAATTCATTGGAAAATGAGAAGTTTGGGCCAGAAGGTGTCTCGGAGAGTGAATGAAGAGGCTCAGAAGAGTGTCACAGTTTCAAGGGCATCAGCTTCAAAGTTCAAAACACACAGAACAACAGGAGGAAGGCTCTTCTAGTACCTACTGTAGTCAGAAGAAAGAAACTGCTTTCTACTTTACCAGAGACTGATAAACCCGTCTACTTTGTGAGGCTCTGGACTTCATTTGGTAACAGCCCAAAGGTTTGAAGGTGGTTCTGAAGGGACATTTCACACAATATCAGTTTGTTACATAATCAGACCTCTTCACTAAAAAAAAAAAAAAAATAAAAAAAAAAAAAAAGAGGGTTTTCTTATTTGTAAGAAAAGGATCACAACAGTTTTATAGGAGTGGTAGATCTCTTGACTTACAGTGATCCCAATAGTATGTGACTGATAGCTGACTTTTTTTAAAGTCACCGTTAAATCACTTTCCCCTAAGCCAATAAAGAAATATTTTCCACTTTGGGTTAACGTTTTCGAACGTGCCTGAGAGTAGGTGTCAAATATGAACAGAAAGAGTGAATGAGAATTTCTAGTTCTGCCTTTGGATCACAAGGCAGTGAACCATTCATGCTGCTTCTCCCAGGCGAAAGACCCATAGGCTTGGTCCGGCTCTTAAGTTTTGTCTCCTACTCTAGTAGAGCCTACCAGACTTAGGTTTCCAATAGAAGCAGTGAACATGAAGTAAAAACAATCCCTCACATTATAAGGATCAAAATCATAGAAAATGTTAGATACTGAAAAACCCTGAAGTGGAGTCAGTATTTACTAGACAGCAAATGCAGAAAAAAAGTTATCACACTATGTTAAGCAGACAGGCTGACATTTTCTCCCATTTTATAGCTTCATTCCTATCAATTACTGTGCCAGTAAATGAAAAATATATAGGTTGCTATGGAGGCAAGAGAGGAATTGAACACACCTAAGTAGGTCTGGAAGCAAAACACATCATCTGTGTGAACAGCAATTTTCACTATTAACAAAAAACAGAAAAGATCCCTAGAACTGTAAACTGACTTGATTGGAGGGCAGATAACATCACTAAAGTGAGACATTATAGAGGACATTTTCTTTGAAAAGAAAGCTTTACCAACAAAGTGTGTTAATCCATTATCTGTTACAAATAATCTGTGCATTTTAGAAAATATGCTGTATCTGCCCATGCATCTTGTTCTGAAGTAATGTAAATACTTTCATGAATTTGCACAATAGAAACCAATTACTTGATGCCACACCCAATGGATTTAATAGAAACTACAAATAAATGTTTGCTATTTCAGGAAAGGGAATCTCTCATGTTTAAAAGTTTTCCAGTCTGACACTGAAGAAATAAAAATTTAATTGTTTGGTATAAAAGTTATTATTGCAATAGTGTAAGCCACAACTCTCTTAAAAGAAACCCCTCCTACACACACTCCCACAGTAAAACAGAAAGAACAACAAAATGTTTTTTCCAAATATTAAAGTTACTGAAAGTCACATTATCAAAAATGAACAACTTTGTTGTGAATCATACCTTTATCTGGTACACAACTGAAGAGAAAATGAGATACAAAATCAACAGAACAACAACATCTTGAAATAGTTCTTTAAAGGTCCCAGGATACAAGCAAAGTTTGTAAAAGTTAGTACTTTCTGATTAAATAGGACCAAATAACCTTTGTCTACGGTAAGCATGGTATTTCAGCAGTATGAAAACTGAACCTAACGGTAAGAGACAATCAGAGGGAAAGTAAATTCATACTGTAAGTTAGAATCAGTATTTAAAAACTATAAAATAAATTATTCCATTACAACAGGAGAAATATGCACAGTAGTAGTAGACAAATGTTAATACAATGTTATCCGTATCTCCTATGTTCTTAAAGAACCCGGTAATTTTCTATTTCAAACCACAGTTCAGAACCATAGTTCTGAATGGAACCCTATGAACTCTGCTGTTTCCTGGCCAAAAACGTGCCAAACCCCACTAACATTCAGAACATGGATATTTAGCTTTATGGATACAAAAAGTTCCATCATCCAGTGCTATCTTATCATGCTACCTACATACTTGGCAATTTTATGAGGACTGACTTGGCCATTTTGAACTCAATTAGCTAAGACTGAAAGATAAGGACAATACATGAATATAGTTACCTAATTCACTACTCATGACTGAAGCAGAAACATTCAGCTAATGAACATGTTACTTCCTTATGGCTCTTTAAATAAGGAATCCCACTGTTTTATGTCAAAGCTCTACTGCTTTAATTGTTACTATAATGATTTCCATGGTATGATAAACTACTTATTTATTGCAAATACTCAGCCTTACTTATTGCACAATGGAAGCTGAGAATGTGGAGATTATATAAAATGAAGTGGATAAGGATTATAAGGTAACCAATGTCACGTTGTCAATGAAATTTGAACTTAGAAAACTTTCTATAGGTTCATTGCAAGATTCCAGTTTCAGAACAGCTACCACAAAATCATACACCTATTTGGCCAGAATTAAGGAATCTTGCCCCAGATTTGCACTCACACTAGCTGTACATAATACTTTCACTACAGGTATTCTCTATTAATGCTGCATGACCTTCCTTCATATGCAAACTACTATGTCAGTGTTTCACACAAACAAGGTAAAAATTACACAAAACTCTTTGCCTACTAATGCTGTTGCTCTAGGTTCTGATTCAAGTAATTTCTTATATTTCAACAAACGAGTAACTCAACTTCAAAATAGCCATGTAAATGCTTAAAGTTAACATACACTTAAGTAACCTGCAAACTCAAGATCCGTTCATAATTTTGCAATGAGGAAACAGTTGGTCAGGAAAAGCGATCTGCTACTCAGAGCCTGCGTGGCATGTGGAACCACCTAAAGCCAGACAACAGGGAACGCTTGCCAGTAGATCTTTCATTCTGGGTCAATAATGAGATTCTAGCCACTTCCAGTCCAAACTGTGGAGTGCCTGCAGTTCTTCTTTGGTCATACAGTCCTGATGAGAAATAATTGTCCTTAGGAGAAAGATGTTAAGATAGCTGTCCTTAAGAAGCAGCACAAACATTGTTTGTGCACTTTACAATAGAACATTATTACATTCAAAAGACAAAAAAAAAGATGCACTCAGGCTGTCCACTTTGGAAGTGGGCAGAAAGGAGTGAGGGAGGGCTGCCTGCTTTGTCAGCTGTGTACCCTCTGTAAGTGCCCTGGTGTTTAATTTGTGCACAAATTCGACTCAAAAGCTAGGGATGTAGTTAAACACATCCCTCTACTTTGTGTCTCACGCTGGTTGGCTTCCAGTGGCTTCTTGTTCAACATAAAAGAGCAATCAATTGAACATCTTCAGAGATGTCCACGCTTTCTCATTGATGTAGGGAGCACAAGCACCCAGATGGGTTTCTGAATGAACTTTTCTGCTGTCAATATTTATTCATCACAGTGCAAAACCAGTAACTCTACAAAACCAATCTGAATAAGGCAGAATTTAGGCACCTATCCACATACAAACAGATTACAACAGTTTACTCAAAAATCTTTACATGTATATAGAACTTAAGTATCTGCTAAACATAAAGGCTGATCAGGGTCGAAGCTAGTGGGTTGTAAGTACCTAGACAATTAGGTAGGCTAAAACACTGCCTAAGAGTTATGGACTCAATTTTGCTAAATTAAAAATTAGGTAGAATTAAACATGACTTAACATTGCCTACAGATTTTATTTCCTCTCTTTTTTCATAGTATAGAATGTTGTAAATAAAAAATTAGGATGCTATAAAAGTATAACACCTCCAAAAATAATTCAGTCAACTTGATACTGTCAATTTATTAATTTACCTCAATTTCTTCACACTTATATCCTTTATGTTGAAAAATGCTGCAAAATGCAATATGTTATGGTTACACAGAGAGACATTTATAAAATGTTTTTTTTTAAATGCTATCTCCCTCTTTTTCCAAAGTAACACCACTATTCCCTATATTATTAGTAGTATCACTGTTATTTCTATGTATGATAGTGAGATTTTATGGATCAAGGCTGCTTATTGCTTCTGGAAAGTGAATAGAGTGTTTGCAATCTACAGCAATACAAATGATTAATATCATTCTAGGTAGAATAACATAAAACACGATGTTCCTCATTTCCTAGCTGAATTGCCTTTCTGAGAGACCTTAAAGTGGAAAGACTTATTTGACTAGAATTGGCAGACCACATTTTCTATCAAACAAATCCAAAATACCTTATCATGAACACAAGCAACAATGTAGTCTTACATATTTCCCTTTGATATCTCAAATAGGGACTCTCCTTAAATTCAGTTTCATTTTGACTTCCAATTCATGAGTTCATCTTAATTATGAATTATTAATAGTGGAAAAATCATAACAATCAGGTTTGGATTTTAAAAAACTCTTAGCCTTAGACTGCGTTTGGATTTTTGTGAACACATAAGTGTCTCCCGATAAAGTTCTGTATGTATGGAAGCCCAAACGGGATTAACCACATTAACGATTATGCTTAAGTAGGCTTAAGTAATTTTTTGAAGGAGGGTTTATCTCATTTTCAGACTCAGTATAATGGATACTGGTAATAAAAGTTTTCAGTGAAATACAACAGCCAGACATGACATTAAACTCAAGGCAGGCAATTTCTTTTGTACAGTAAGAGAGAATTCACAGTTACAGGCTACAAAGTTGTTCTTTTTTAAATGCCCAGTTGTCAGTGGGGTGTTTACTTCAGAAGGAAATCAGGTTCTATCAATTTTACAAACTTCTCCAGGGACTTATTCAATAAAGCCATGAATTTCCCTACTACTAAACCAAAGGAAAAATAAATAAATGAATCCCTCACAGTTTCCAGTATTAGCTTGTCGGTTATTCTCAAATATATTTGTACCACCATCAAAACAAAACAAAACAAAAACCCCAAAACCAAAACAGAAAAAAAAGTTGCTAGGCTCAAAAAAAGTCCCAAAACGTCAAGTGTCTTCAAACAGCCCTTCATAGAACTGTAACCTTACCACAGCATGACTTAATAGCTAACCCATGTAGTAAATCCATGTAGTAATCACAGTGCCTAGGTATCACCACTCAACTGATGTCTTAACTCCAGATACCTCAAATACCAGCCTTTTGTCTATGAACTCTTTTCCCCCTGTTACTATCATAGAAACAACAAATACAAAGTATTCATGATGGCTTTTTTCCCCAAAAAAATGTAATACTAACAGTGAACCCAATTTGGTCAGAATAACCAGGAACTTCTACATAAATTTTCAAGTTTTAACACACTGCTTTAATACTTCTGATATGAAGCAGCTGAAGTTCAAACATGAAGTTTTTAATACAAAGTTGAACTTCTTTCATGTATAAAACTATTTGCTATGCATTATTGCTAGTCATTTGCTGTGCAATTCAAACTGATTCCCCCCCCCCCCCATTTTCCCATAATTTGTCAGGCACTACTGGAAGCAAAAACATTCCCTGAAATTGTGTCTTCTGGTTACCACTGAATTGCAAACCAGAAAATAACAAAATGTAACACACTTATACTATCTAAGATCTCTCCAGTTGATCACTGTGCCATATTTCAGTTAGGAATGTGACAGTGTTCAATTCAACATTAATTTCTACATTAATTTGAATATCTTAAATAGTAATTAAAGTCCCTCTTGAAAACCAGCATGGTCATCAATACTTCATCTGATTTCTGACATGTATCAACAATTCCAGTATTGTTTAACACCTCTCTTCTTTCTCTATCTCATCCCACTTAGTTTCGCTGTTTCACAATCACACCAAGAGACAACACAGACCAGCAGTGCCCAGATTTACACAGGGCAGGACAGGGACAGCCATGCTTTCACAAACAGCAAGTTACAAACTGAAGAAAATGGAGTCAGTCCTAAAATTTTAAAGAAATTAGCTCATCTGAGGTCACTTATCTAGAATTTTACAGAGAATTATAGAATATAGGTGTTCATGATTATACAAAAGAGATCTCTGGAAGTCATCTCATCCAAACTTTCAGTCAAAGCAGAGCTACCTTAACCATTAGGTTGCTCTGGCCCTTGTCCAGCCAATTCTGAAAATACCCAAAGATAAACAGATTACAACATCTCTGGTTATATTAGATACCTGTGTAGTGGTGTACAACTAGTACAGTACAAATGCATTTGCCACAAGACATCTGAAGTCATGGGCAACTGGAAATTTACATTGGAAATTAAGAAGCTACATACTATATGCAAGAACAAAACACAGCTTCATTCCTTAAAACACAATCAGAAAATGTAGCCTAGCACTAAAATAAGCCACAATTTTTTTCAATATACTTATTTCCCATCACTTTTCAGCAGGGTATAATCATCACCTGCTGATTCTTTCGAGGCAGAATACATATGGCACTTTTCAGTAGCTGCTTCTGTGTGGGGGTGGTGTGCTCCTGAAATTACCAATAAAACTTCAGCTTACTGCAGAAAAGACAACAATGCAAATCCAGAGCTTAACAGAAATATTTTTTTTATGGGTAATATAGCTCTCCATGTCAACCCCATTTAAGTAAACTCATCCTTTAATCCACTAAATTAAGAAGAGAAAAAAAACTAATCATATTTTTCACTGAAGGTTAGAAACCATAGGAAAATATCACAGGTTCTATAACAATTTTACTCTGGCTATTCGTGTTCCAGGTATACTGCATGCCAAAGTTTTCCTGGCCAATGGTGGTCCTCCCTGGAAAAGAATTCTGTCTCTACCACGTCTGTATCATCACCTATCAAATTAGCACGTCACCAAACAAGATAACAGATTTCCTCCCCTGTAACATATACATTAGATAATGCCACAAGTCTTTCTATTTCTATTTTTGGTGAACATCAGCACCAAGTAATATTAGCCAAATCTGTTTCTTTACCAGTCTAATTTGAAATTACCTTTCAGTGCATTCAGTGGAAGTACAAGCTCTTTGTTTTTCTCTGTTTTTATTAAAAAGCAAAGAAGAAATACTCCCTCTTTTATACTCCCTCCTCAGCACCTCAACAGTTCAAAAAATTACTATAACACTTGCACTGAGCTTAAAATCTAAGAAAATTTTTAGAGGCAACTGAAAATAGGAGGAGTTCAAACTGGAATATGTTAAAATGAAAATAAACAATGTCTAATAAATTTCCCGATATTAAAATTCTCCAGAAGGAGACAATAGAGTCATGCTGTCTCTCTCCAGAGAGTACCAGTACAGAGATTTTTTAGGAATAGACTTGATCTCTACGTGAAACCTGAGTTAGCTCCTTACTTAATTTCCTCATTCATCTCTCAGGTATCCAGAACCGTCTTTGCAATTTTAAACATTATTGCAACACAATAATTTTCAATGTCAGGTTTTCTATAGAGTAACCTCAACCCACTTCTACTATACAAGTAAAACACAAAACAAAATTACTCCCCATTAAAAATTACTTTTTAAAATTACATAAAACGAGGTACAGACAGACATGATGAACTTCTGGAAAAGCTGGATATGAAATACATAACCCTATTAACTGATGCATCAAACTCCAAACTAAATATTCCTATCACAGCCTATACTGATAAAGAAACAGTATTGTATACAGTTTATCTCCTAAAAATGTAGTCAGGAGTCCACTTTCTCTTCCCTCCCTCTAATAACAGACATTTTTTGGGGAAAATTTCTCTTCCATAGGAGAACCTGTGACAAAGCTGCCAGACTTCCTACCTCTAGGAATCCTGGAATTGTATAAGCAGAACATAGATCAGCCTTACAAGTAAACACAAAGGTCTCCCAGCAGTTCATTGCTTCTAAAGAGATGAAAATCTGACATTAAGCTAGAAACGTAGTGCTGCTTTAAATATTTAAGTAAACTTTCTATATCTGTCTATATTTTTGTAAAGAGCCATGCTTCCTGGCAACTGGCAACATGATTTATACTTATGGCTTTTAAATTGAAGTTCAATTTTTCCATAGCAACTGCACTGTTCTCTTTACAGATATTACTTTCATTTTGTAATAGTTAGACAAATGTGGTGTTCCTGGCTGGCCATCATGTCAAACATAGGAAATAACTGTCAGGATTTTTAAATTATACATACAACACTTACTTTAAGAGACGGTGCAGTCAAGCTGATCCAGCAACTTCCTAAATGGGACATACCTAAACCTACCTTATCTCACAATTACTTTATATCACAATTAGGAAAACATGCTGGCATGGCTGTCAAGATTAAGGTGCGCAGACTGCTTGCTTTAAACTGATAATATTGCTATGATCGCACAGGACTCTGCACCACCCATCTCTGACATAGCAGACAGCCCTGTATTTATCCCGTACATCAGGCCCTGTTTGCCCCTTAGCAGAGAAATATTTAAAGCACACTATCCATGAAAAAGAATATGGAATGAAAACTACAGAGTTTCATACATTTGGAGTATGCTGCTTCATTCCAAAGAAAGTGTGAGTATGTATGTGTGGGGGTACTGATAAACTTTGCAAAATAAATATATTAGGAGCTGAATAGTAAATTAACCTACACTGCAGAATAGAAGATTAAGACCCAAGAAACAATTCTATTACTGGCACACAAGAGTGCTCTACACTTACCACATTCCTTACCCCTTCCTTACCTTGTAGCCCTTAACCAATTGATAAAGGAAACAAATGCCTTCCCCAAACTTGGTCTTTGTTCAAATTGCTTCCTACTACTTTACCAAAATGTGTGTTTAGGCAAACCAGGAGAGAGAGGAGCTATCCCTTGTTCAATCTTCTAAGTTTCTGCCACAAGGAGACTTTATGGGACAAATGGCTGAAGTATTCCAGTACCTTCATCTCCAGACCCAAGCTGCTTAATGCCTATTTCACATTTAAATAGAATGAGATAGCAGGAGTTAAGGTTCTGTCTTCTCCATAAGGCAGGAGTGAGAGCCAGGAGCAGACTAACATGCACAGCACTCTTCATAGCTCAGCCCCTCCTGTTACCAGTATTGTTCCTGTACTTTGTTGAAACTCAGACTGGGAAGAAAAATCAGTTGAAGGCTGGGTTTCAGGAGGTGTCAGTCTCCCAGTACAACCACAGGAGTGACACAGGTTGAAAAATAGGACCTGTGGCACATGTATTCAATAACTGAAGGTCTGCCTGCTAGCGAGGCTGTGGCTGTCTCTCTACAGTTACACGGCAGCTGTCACTGCAGCCTACGAACTGCAGACAAGGTGGTGGTACAGCCTTACAGCCCGGCTCCACGGCTAGCAGCCTCAGCAGGTATGTCATCGAGGTCAGGCGCTGTGCTGAAGCCTCTGTTCTTACATCTTCACTGCTCTCATTATCTGTGCCGTGATCATTCCTCAAGAAGAGCACAAACGAAGCCGTAGTGTCAGCCCAATTATCCGCAGAATTCTGTCCTGGCAGCCTGTGTTTCTTTGGACATCATAACAACTATAACTAACCACGTCCATATTAAGCTGATTATGCTATTTCTACCACTAAACTTTCCGACTCTGTATTTAGCTGAATTATGAGTCTCTTGACTAAAGCTTCCTCATTTAAGATGGTCAATAATAATGACACTACAATGCTTCCAGCTTTTTTTATAATTAGCTGGCATTGCTCAAAAATATTGTTTAAGGATCATATCTCAGTTTTCTTTCCAGTACTTACCTACAGCATAGTGAGATCTCTCCAGCTAAATGTTATACTTTGTCACAGAACTCCTATTTTTGTCGCTACTCTGAGAGAATGCTATATAAGAAATATCATATTGTTTTATTCCAGTTCTTGGACAGGAAGACTGTCCATTAGTATCATATTTTTATGACAGCCAGAAATGCAACCATTAAAGCATTAAAAATCTTGGTAGTTACTGTAGGAAGATCTTACAAGAACTGGAGATCCATGGAAGAGGGTCTAGTACTATCACATCATGTATAAAAACGTTCTCTCAGTTTAACAGACATGTCATTGCAGAGTAAACTGTTTCCAATAAAGCCTGCAATGCTAGAATTTAAGAGTGCTGTAGAAGCACTTTTGGGGTTTTACATCTTTGGAAGTTTTCAAAACTGTTTTTACCTTGCTGGTATTTAAGATTATTAGGAATTCTGGAATCTGTAGAAGATAGTTATTCAGTTATACAGGTGGAAAAAAGTTTTTTTTATTGTACTGACTGACAGCCAGAAAATATAGAACCTGGAATTTCCCAGGAAAGGTTTTTTCAGATATAACTAACTCATTTGTGGAAGTCAACATTTTTTACAAAAATGTGCATCAGTTTTACCAAGGATAGAGTTTCTAGTTTCTGTCCCCAAGAAAGACTAATTTCAGAAAAAAAGAATAACCCCACATTAACCATAAATCATAAACTAATGTGAAATGGAATTCACTCTCTGCTAAAATAAGCAGCAGCATTTAAAATTTCAGTCTCCCAAAATCCAGCTCGGTATCCTTGCTCTCTGGCTTTTTTTGTATTTTAGGGGTGGATGAAGCTGGTTATTAGCTCCATTCTGATGTAGAATTGGGCACTTTCTAAAAACCCTGAAGTTTTTACCAGACACAAAGATTTTCCATCAAGCTCTTCCAGGACTTTACCAATTGTGAGACTGTAAAAGAGAGCTGTTTATTCTGAGAATACAGGTATTACTGCTATGTGAGGTTTTAAAAGATATCTGCAGAACAATTTACACAGAACTTTCTATAACAACCCTTTCTAAAATGACACGTCCCAGCACAGTACAGACAGAAGTGACATACTGCATGTCAGAAGTACCTCCAGCCAAGCCTTTTTCCATAACTGCAATAAAGAAATCAAGTTTGTCAAGGAGATAAGTGCCCTTTTCTTTGGCATATTGGAAACCGTTAGCTCATTAGGTCACAGATGGACACTGTTGTAATTTCACCTAAAATTCACTTGCATTTTACCATTGTACCTCTGACTGTGTATATAAACCAAAAATCAATCTTTATGTTTGTTCTCCTTTGATGTGTAAACACAGTATATTTATATTACTGTAAAATCTATTTTTAAGCCACAAAAGAACAGGAAAAATGAACTTGTCATTTGTGTTCAAGAGTAATTGATAGACCCTTTTCCCTGTTTTGGTATCTTTGGTAGCGTATGGATTTTAAGACATGGTGTCAAATACCCTTATCTCACTGTTTCTTCATGATGAAGTCTGCATTTTCTGATATGTTAGTGAACTGACACGAGTATCAGAAACACATTTTTGTACTTTTACCTAAAACATGCTGTTGCAGATTATATCTATCATGATTTGTTAGACCAATTCAAGATATTGGACTTAATCTAAAAATTGAAATAAACACTTTGTGTTCTCGATCCCTTAGAACAAGATGTTCTCTGCTGCATTCTGAAGTAAATGTGAAAGATCCAACAGATTAGCTAACAGCTTGAAAGATTGCATACAGTGATGGCAATGCTTTATAAACTGAATTTACTGGTTTGTAATTCCGAGATTTTTCACTACTTAGTTTCTTTCCTTTCTTCCATAAACAGAAAAAAATCAAGAAAAACCCAAAACTGTCGTCAATTTTTATGGAGAGAAACAATCTTGAAAAGCGATCTGTCATTTCATGAATGAACATAGAATGACTATACTCTTTTTTGTACCCATAACTAAAAATCTTATTAGTTCTCAGAGCAAGAAAGATGAGATTTGTAAGGTTGAGTTTAAAATTTAAGTACTATGAATAAAACTAATTGAGGAGTCACTGTCTTAAAACTTACATCATTCTTGAAATGAGTCTCTCTTTATAAAAAGGAAAGAGACCAACCAACAAAGCTAACTTTATTCTATTTTTCATATGCATTCCTCAGTTTTATAACTAACTTTACATATACCTTACATTAAAAAGAAACAAGGAAAACAAAACTGTTTTTTAAAATTAGGAAATGACTCCAAAATGGCATATATGTTCATCATAGGAAAGTTTACCAATAGTTAAACCATAGGTGATACACATTTAAATAAGAAAAGTTCCATTTAAGAAATATTTTTTGAAACAAATTCTTAGAAATGAGGAATTAGTAACTATGGCACTCCTATTGTAAAGCAGGATAATTCCAACAGCTCTGCACCTTGCCAAATGTCTAAAATGATAGATAGTATGAAGTAGAAAACAGCTACTGAAAGGGGAAAGGAATATAAAAGCTCCTTATAAAAAGACAGGACAGTGCTCATTGTTATTCAAGCACATGAGTTGCCATATCCTGTTTCCATTGACTGCAGTGGAAGCTTTAGCATTGACTTCAAACAGGTGCAAGTCCCGCGGGACTAAAGGGAATAAAACCTACAGTCACGGTATGAAAGCAACAGTGTATAAAGTGTGGTAAGACAGGATATGTAATTCCAATCTGGTACACAAGAATCTGACAAAGCTATTTAAATGCAGTGCCAAGTAAGGATGCAACTGAAAAAACCAGACTTTTCTAAATAGAAATTCGGCAGGCCTCCATTCAATGCTACAAGAAAAGCGCAGGAAAAATATTACAGAAATTAGAGTGCTAAACCATAGTGGGGGGGGAGAGAACAAGGGAGACCCAGAAGCAGCAATAAGCATCATCCTGTTCTGTAGCAATACAATATCACTTGTTCGGGACACAGCTGTCGGCATGCCTTGGTGGATAGTGCAGACTGGCCTGCTCTGAGAATTGTTGGGACTTAGGCCCAAGTGTATTACCCATTTTTATTTATTCTCCTCTGTATTATCATGAGCATTAGAAAACATCTGGGGACTTGTCTTTTAACTTACATAATCTTCAAAGAGAAGTCTCAGGCTACATTCTTACATCAGTTGAGTTATGCATGATGTCCTCAATTAATTCTATAAAGACAGTAGCTGAGATGTCATTATATTAATTAGAAGCTGGTCAAAAATAGAGTACTTATCCCAAAGGAAACTATGTGACTTCAAAATTTCTTTCCAGATGGAATCAGAAGAGAAAGCTATGCAACACAAAATCTAAAATGGGGGTAATAGATACTAAACAATCTCAACATTAAACTTATCTGGAAGAGTATTACAGCAGGATGACCAAACCTCATCGTTTGATTCTAAAACCTGATTTTGACATTAAAATGAAGACAGAAGGTAACAATTTTGAAGGGAATAAGGCAAGACTAAAAATGACTGTAAGAGGTAAGGCAGAGAAGAGATTAAGCAGCTCTTCTATAGTTAATAAGTGTTATGATGAAAAGGTAAATATATACCTGTGCAAGCATGGGAAATCCAAGGTTCCTGCATCCATTACAAGGTGTCAATGCCTCCCATAAACCTGAAGGACCACAAGTATTTTCACCTGCATCATCATCTTCTTCCTCTCTTGGTGATAAACATGTTGAAGAAGGCCTCTGTACATAAAGAAATAGTACTTTCAAATTAAACACAGTGATATGTTGAAAGAAACGTTTTACTTAAAGAATTTAAAATTCCCATTTATAAATTCCAAAAAGATAAACTGCTATTTTAATACAAAGTAACTAACTCAACTGTCATTCTGCTCTACGAAAATCACACTTTCTAAGGAAGGTGCATATTAACCCATCTGCAATCATACTTTAAATATGCATGAACATAATAATACATATTAAAAATATGCATTTATTTTCTCTATTATCAAGTAATTGGCAATTTCTACTTTATTTTACTTTAAAATTTGCTTTAACATCATTAAGCTTAGGATATCCCACAGTGAATAAAAACTAACATTAAAAAAAAATATACTATCCCCAAGAAGGAAATAATATAAGCTAAGGGGATCTTGCTTCAGTAGTTATCTGTTGTGTTCAGAAAAGTACAGCTGTATTACATTTGCCTGGATCAGTCCAACGTTTTGCAGAAAAAAAAGATCAATTCAATCAAAATATGATGTTTCAATTTTTATTTTATATCTACCAATAATAAATGTGTTAGCTTATTTTGTAGGCAAAAATTTTATTTTAAAATGACCTGTCTTATTTTGTTTCATTGGCTAGAAGGGATGAAAGGTACTGGGAAAAGTCACTCAGTCATGAGCATTAAGGCTTCCATATTGGACTCAGTGATAAGGGAATAATGCTGATTTTCACTTAAACCAGTATCCTAATTTTCTATGACAGCCAGAAACAGGAAGAGCGGACAGTTCTCATTTATGTTATTTTGCTACGTAGGATAGGCCACCACAACTGGATGAAATGCAGCGGCACTTTTATTGATTTCAGGAGAAGGAGGAGGAAAGTTAAGCCAGTAATGAATGATGTTTAAAATATCATCATGTTAAAAAAAAATTGACAACAACAACAAAATGTAAATTTTACTCACATCTTCTTTGTCCATATTTAAATTGGAATACACAATAGCTGTTCTAGCCTGCTTGGCATTTGTTTGTGCAGCCTACCTGATATTCAGATACTAAATGCTGTCTTTAGGAATGCTTGTTTGTCTTAATCTTTCAGTAGTGGCTGGATTTTTGCTTGATCAACATAATGCTGTTTAAGACAATAGCTGACCACATCTGTTAATCTGGTGGTAACATTAGCTCTAAAGCACTGCTATGAGGCCCATATGGAAAAAAAAAAATCAAAACCAAAACCCCACTTAACTGCAGATTATTTTAGCCAATAAAGAAATGCGTGGAGTCTGCTGCAAGAAGGGGAATGCAGAGGTGAAGGAAAAGTAGGGGGGGAAGAAGCAGAGAAACAGCAGCAGTTCTGAAGATGAACACAAGCTGATGGAAACTGTAAGAGAAGCAAAGACACCGCACAGACAGGCACTAACTCAAATTGTGTAACGTCTGAGGATCATTTAATCTTTGACTTTTGTGCTAACTTCTTATGCACAGATGTGGTTGGTATAGAATTAATTTCATCAGAAAAAAATTTTCTAAATTCTATTTCAGCTCACTCACCAAAGATGAGATAAACAGTATATCCATCACCACTAGTCTGATTCCCCTTGGTTAGAAAATGGTTGTTCCCTTGTTGCAGATTTCCTGAATCTAGCCATATCTTCTAAAGTTAGGTGGATTTATTTACTTTTTATTTTAAAATCAAATCCTAAAACATTCTTAGCATGGTATTTCATGAGGTTATTTTGACAGTCAAGTGGTACCACAGAATGTGTTGCTATAGCGACCAATATTCTTACACAGATTATTAAAAGGATTGGGTTAACTCTGCAGAGTGTGGGTCGTGAAAGACTATTATTGCTATGCATTTGCATAGACAAACGAAACAGACTACAGGTCTTTCCCTTCTATTTATGACGCCATCTTCCATGGCGGTTGCCCTACGTTTGTATTTTATATCTCTGAATTGTTGTACCAGAGAATAAAGTGCTTCTTGCCCCCTGGAGCAAAAAGCAAAGAACTGCAGCAGTGCTGGGTACAGGAAAGCAGGTGACACACATTAGCTGTGACTTTACAAGCCAATGTAAGTGAACGAAGACAAGAGTCACAGAAAAATGTCAATGTACCTTCTAAAGTTAAAAAATACACACACATAATGTTGAAGAGAATTTTTCAACACAACTAGAGGAAGATGAATAATGAAATTCAATACATTTCAATCATTCAAAGGAGAACATATGAGTATTTAGCCATTACAGGAACAGAGTAGAAAAAAATCATACCAAAAGAAAAAATAGACAAGCAGAATGAGAGAGAGTTGTATTATTTCCATTATGTTTTTATTTTTATAAAAATAGCCTATGATAGAGTGGGGATCACAGGAATTTAAATTAATGTCAAAATGAATGAAAAGAAACAGGAAATACTATATAGTCAGATCTCCTGATCATTCAAAAAAGGACCAATGTCAGAGTTCATTAGACACACTATTGGAATAAATCGACTAGTATTCTTATGCAACTAGACAATCCAGGATTGAGTAACACAACACAGGCTAATTTACTGACTACTGCAGAGTAGGGTTGCCTCTTTTTATACCAAATGACTGATTCCTGTCTTCTTGCCCAGATTTCTGCTGCTGATAAAGCACTGAGAAGGAAGCATTAGGAGAAACGTATACGAAGGGTCAGAAACAGTTACTGCTATCACCTTTCTCACCCATCCCTGCTGCCAGAAGACCAGTTCTCCCCAGCCAACAGGCACAAAGGGATAAGTGGGAGTTGCTGCAGGGAGGGAGAGCTGTGTTTACAAAGAGGAGGGAAGGAGTTAATAGCTGCATGAGAGAAAGGAGAGTCAGAAGTGCCCCAAATGGGGAAGACTGGGTTTGCATACCCTGGGGAAAGGAATACACCTGGAGGAGATTGGTGAGATACAGAAAGATCTACAGTGAACCCAGGGACCTCAGATTGTCACACAAGCCAATAAAACTGCCAACCCAGACCACCCAGGTTCCTGCTATTCTCTCCCAGCCTTCACTCCTTTCCCAGAACTCCCCCATTTTTCTGTTCTGTTGTATGATTTAATTTTGCCTCCTTAGAGATCCTTTGGACGTGAAAATCTAATTCTGTGTGTGCTGCTGGGAAGCCTTGAAATAGCCCTGTAGGGAGAGTTTTAGTGAAACCAAAGTTATTTATGCCCACTTCTCAGAAAAAAGAAAGAGAGAGGAAGAGATTTCTGTCACCTAAAGAAAAATAGACACAATCGAGAACCTTTTATTCATGCCTGTTTTGACTCAAAAAAACAAAAAGTAAACGTATTTAGAAAATGCCACCTAGATCACAGTTGCTCAATTAATTGAATTTGACATTGTGAAATGGTGAAGTCAATATAAACTGTAACACTAAGCTTGAAAAAGGCCAACTTTGCCTAAGAGAGAAGAGACATGAGTATAAGCATCACATATCCTCACAGAAAACCTTAAAAGATATTAGATATGATACGTAAAAAAGGAAAAAGTGGTGGGGAAACCACAAGACATTGATAGAGAATAAAAGATTTAATAAAAGTTCTGGGTTTTACTGGAACACTGAATTAAGCATTAAAAATTGCTTACAGCAGTAAGAGACTAACAATATAATTTCTCTATGTATAAAAAAGAGAGAATAATAATATAGCAGTAAGGGAGTAGTAAGATCTAGCTTAAGGACAATGGACCATTACAATTAGTGGCAAGTTTTCCTCTGACTACTGGGCCTGACACATTACCTCTGATTTTCATACCTAATGAGCATTTAGATTATGTCTTTGAAAATTTAGGTATGGAAGTCTTCCTCTTCATATCTCCTTCTACACAAAAGGCAAAATTTGCCCAGCAGGATACTTTAGACCAAAGGATACTTTATAAACAGGCTATTTGTTCTCCCAGAATATGTAGGTACATCAGATTGGCTATCACAGTAACTTGACATCTCTCTCCTGGTCTAAGAGAACAAGCCAATATTTAGCAACAGACAGAATGATGAGTACAGACAAAAAAAAAAGCACAGAGAAAGTCTGTTCCACTCTTAAAAGTCAACAGGAAAGAGAGCACCTTTAATCTTAACTATTACTTAAAGCTACCAAGTTCACAGCTCATTACACCATGTATAAAACATACATAAAGTTTTCACTTTCCTTTTGACAGATGTCAATGATTTTCTGACTACCATATGACCTCATTATCTAGACAGGTTTTCTCTATGAATACAGTAAGTCATACAAAGCTTCTTATTTCCTTTTATACCCTCTTTGTCTCAGGTTTTCATTAAACACTGGTCTGCTTTCAACCTTGGCATTGGTAAGCAGCCATTGCTAGGCAAAATGCAATTTAATTCCCTCATTTCAGGATACAGAGAAGACTTTCCTGTAGTAGTCCAGTGGAATCTAAAACCAAACATCAAAATCTTTCTTTACTTTTTGTATCTCTGATTCTTCAGAGCTATCATCCCATTGCAGAAATATTACAAATACCCTTTCAGACAGTACCCACTTAGAGCAAGACAGCACCAGCAAAACTGGTAAATACGTAAAATGATAGGACTTTTACTGTTTGCTATTGTATCGTACTTCTGGACACTAACGTTAACTTTTCATTTATCTTGCAGCATATGACATACTAAGAAAATAAGCTTTTTGAAATGGAGCAGCAAAGACAAAATCCAGAAGGCAATCCCCTTCTGCTTATGGAAGGTAAAAAGCAACCAGACATTTGATAAGCTAAATGCTACCACTCAGTCTGGAACAATGAAGTCAGTAGGAGGTTTCTTCCAAATAAATAGTCAGACATAGGACCATGCAAATATTTCATATGATCCTAACAGCTGGATTACAGAGGCGTGCCTTTACCCCTCCTTTGCCTGGCCCAAAGGATATGTAATTATCTCGTGAAATAGAAGAAAGAAAAAATACAGTTCTATTGTCTAATATTTTCATTTTACATTACACTAAAATCTAACAGAGAGGGAAACTGCTCCTGAATAGCCTCTATAACTCGGGATGAGCTGCTGCCAGCAGCTGTGGCAGGCAAGGCAAGGACGGCGGAGCCGGGACGGGTTCCTGCGCTCTCAGCACTCCCCCTGCTGCTGCCCAGGCTGCTCCCTGGGGAAGATGCCCGACGGATGCAGAAGAGAAAAAGCAGCATTTGGGCAAGAAACATAACACCATCAGTCGCTATTTTTCCCCAGCAGGATCCCTACGTTAACCAAATGTACCCTTTGGGGATTCAGTAAGGGTCCTGACAAGGAGCAGCCTCAGTGCGAAGACACACGCTACGTCTTACAGACAAAGACAGCGAAATGTTTTGGTGGCCTGGCCACACCTTTCCTGTATATCCCAAGGCAGCCTTCTCCCTGCTTGGTGGTTTTCCCTTTCCCATCCTCATTATCTTGCCCTTCACCTTACGCTGCACACCCGCAGCCATTCTTTCACAAATGTGTTCCTCGTTTACATTTCTTTCATCATTTCATTTGTGACGAGTCTGGTTCAAGTTTGATTGCACCTCCTGTATTCAGCAAGGGAATACCAGGAGAACAAGGATGGCCTTGTACCTAAAGCAGCTGAATGTTGGAGAAGCATATTCTGTACCTGCCTCTACCATAATCCCAGCGGGATGCTGGGCATGTCATGTAAACTTCTCCGAGATGGTCACTAAGTTTGTGTTCCTTATTTGCCGGCTATATTGAAATTGTGAAGGCAAGTTTGCCAAAGTGCCGGGCTACATCAGGAAGCAGCATGAGATACCGTGTGACCTTTTTTGGTGGCATGTGAGACTAAGTGCTCTCAAAATCCAAGCTCTAGCAGTCCCAGACAGGGAGAATCTTGACCTCTACACCGCTGCACATCAGCCAAGCTGCGTGTGATAGTATTTTCTGACTGGGGCTCTGTAAAAAAAAAACAAAACAACACCCTTGTCTGAAGCAGTCACACGCTTTGAACTCAAGACCAGTAATGTTTGAACCCGGGAAGAAATTCCTGTAACTTGAAGTTAGCAGAGTCACAGTAATTGACTATATATAACAACAGTAAAATGTATTAACTTTAGGCAAATATGATTAATTCACATACGTGATGAAAAGTACATGAACGTGTAGTTACTGCCCCTCAGTGGGCAAGTGCTATTGACACCTATGATGGTGAGCACCCCAGGAATTAATCATTCTGTCTTCAGAGCAGGAACTGACAGTATGCAGTAAATATACCCCGGAACTAGATGGCAAGTACAATGCACACTAAATAAGGTCAAAATTGTAAGTAAAAATGAGGTTATAAAATGAATGAGTACATCTGAATGTGTATTCAAAGCAGAATATTCAAACATTTCAATTTTTTAATTCATCCTTACATGTAACATAAATAATGATAATGAAGATGATGATGAATCTCTGCACTACTCTTTAAAAAGGGTGCATATATACATATGATACGACAAAAGTTCTAGGATTTAAAAACCTAACAAGGTATTAATCAGAAAATACCAGGCATAAGCTAAAAAAAATACCTTTTCTTCCATCAATAAAGGAATCAATATTTTTTAAGACTTAAGATAGCTTTTCATTTGCTAAAAAATAACCATAAAAGAAAAAATGGCCCATCAACAGACTGTCATTTATTAATAAAAAGGTTGATGTTGGCCAATTGATTTTTCACTAAACAAAAACTTTTGAACTGAGTGCTGTAATCTTCATATGAAGATAATTTCAGCTATATATAAAAGCCACTATTAGGACACTCATATTTAGTGATCTGATATTTTATAAGTATACGTTAAGTGCAAAGCTAAAGACATATCAATGTATTTCAGTAAGAACCTTCAACTCTTTTCTAACTCCTGTTTAATTTTGCCATGTGGGTGAAGATTTTCAAATGACAGAAAATTCAAGAATTCAATAAATCAAAAAATTGCAAAGAATGGAACACTAAGTGCTTTTAGTAATTATAATTTAACCATAATAAGAAGGTATTTGTTAAGGATGATGTAGTAGATGGAGCCTACAGAATTTTCATGAAGTATCTTGGGAAGCATACACAGCATTTGCTTTTCAGTGTAAAATTAACAGGATGAAGTATTAGCTGTTTGAAGCTGCAATATGCACTGCCCTGATTCCAAAAAGCACTTACAACATCATTCTTTTAAACTAGTTTGAACTCTTTGAAAGCTAGGCATTTAATATGAGCTATTTGTTTAATCTATGGATTAAACTAGTTGTCATTAATGCATGGAAGTATGGGCACTTCCACAACTTATTTACTCCACCCCAATACCTGTGTTTGGGACAGGATTGAGTTGCCTTCCAAATTAATTTCTCCCTCTTAACATTAGGTAAAATAAAGCAAACCTGTGTTTTAAGCACTCATCTAACTTTGAGCACGCACCTGATACTCATAAATCAGACTATTTGCACACTTAGTATCAATTTCAAGGCCTTACTAACAAAGCACTGTCAGTGCTTTGCTTGACCAAGGAAAAAAAAACTTAGCACATTGAAGCATAAAGCCCCAAGACAGAATTCAACCCAGCAAGCCATGTAGACTGCAAGGACACTCTATGCTACAGAAATGTATTTCTAGGGATGCCTTTCCATCCCACAGGCACAGTAGATTTGAACTAAGTTGGTTCAAGTTTGCAGGAAGGGTATACACAAATGTAGGCTGTGCAAAAATGCAGGATTTTGGTAACTTTGAGTCTTGAAGTTTAAGCACATGAATAGTTCCAGTTAAGTTAATGGGATTTCTCATGTTAATGACAGGCTTATGTGTCTCCCTGAATCAAAATGCACATGACTCATTCCTAAATGTGACTCACTGTGAAAAACTCATGTACCAGTTGAAAAAGAAGAGACTGATAATGAAGGGTATAGGAGCTTGCAGAAAAGCAAAATCAAGTGTTAATATTTTTAGAAATATTAAATAGAATTAAAAGCTTAAGCATATTTACCTTTGCATAAAAGAAAAAAAAATATAATTCACAGTAAAGACCAGCATTTTTTGGCTTTAAATGTCACAAAGAAAATACTGCTTGCAGAATAACTAGAGAGGCATCTCTGTATTTAACATCCCTATACTATCTGAATGTTATCATATAAAATTTGAAAAACTCAGTGCAATGTAATTGCAAAGCAAATCAGCTGTATAACATGTATTTTTCTTTTTTAAAGTTGTGAAAGAGAGGGTGGATAAGTGGGTGGCAGAATGATGAAACTTATAGAAAATACATTATTTGTCATGAAATAGAGCAGAAGGAACAGAAATTAAAGAAGGGGAGAAAAATCAGGTGGTAAGTGAGTAGGCAGAAGTCACCACTTTATTACTCCTCCAGTGCACTGTTTTTTATTTAGCATACATATTCTCAGTAGAAGTGTATTACTGAAAATACAGTTATGATTCCATTAAGTTGCTGTTGGCTTAATGAAGGACATAAGAGAAATCATACCTGAATAGACAAAGCCAATCTAATGAGGCGCTATATACAGCACCGAATTAGTCATCTGAAGATGAATGCTAGTTAAGAGTGGATAATCAAAAAGGCCTTGAAGAACATTTGTACTAGATTACCCACAGATCCATCAGTAAAAAATTGCTAGTAGTTTGCCTAAGTGCTAAATATAATATAAAAACAACGCAGTAGAATGCTGACAGTTGAAACATCTTGACAGGCTATAGACGTTGAAGGCCTAACTGGAAAAGATCAGTCAGACTGTAATCTACCTTTTGATCTCAAAAACATGCAAGCGCTCAGACTCTTCTAGAGCCAATAGAAAAAAGGATCACACGCACACACACCGCCCTGTGAGAGATGCGGAATACTATCAACTGGACAACAGCCCTCAATTCAGCCTGGTTTACATGGCAGGTGGAAGTAGAATTCAAAATCATCTTCACTAGGAAGGCAAAGGTTTTGCTATGGCTGGTAGGAAAAACTGCCAGGGTGAAGCTCACATACTGCAAGCTGCTGCTTTTTCCTGTCTTACATAATTAAAACAGTGACTTAGCTGCAGTCATCTCAATAACCAGTACTACCAGAAGATTTAGGACAGTGGTTGGTCTCCTCATCTGTACTGTTCTTTTTGGCTGGGGTAGATTCAACATATATAGATGTATAGATCTACCGCAATACAAGCACACCTTTATGTTGTTTTCCAGACATACTCCTAGGTAGCTGAAGAGCTAATACTTAAATTCTTTCTTCAGCCAGTCATCATATAGTGTCTTAAAGGTCCTGTAAAATACAGATAAACAAGTCAGCAACATGCCTTCAGCTATAACTCCTGTGTAACACTATTTCTTATGAAGTACCTACAGCTAAATAAGCGACCTGTTAAAATCATTGAGATTCCTTAAAGGAAACAGCACTTTGGACAGAGACAGGGGTGAGGTAGTCAATATTCCAATACCCATAAGGAATCCACTATTAATAATTAAAAGACAGACAAGCATAGGAACCAAACATTTTTACATTTTAATATTATTTTTGTCAAGATTGACAGGCAGTGCTGAGGCTGCTTTTTTGCAGGCTGTGAACAGTTCATATTGCAGAGATATTAGGCAGAGCACCAATATCAACAGAAATAATAGCAGTAGTATTAATAGAAACTGCTCAATCTCAAATAACTACTCAAGCAAATAAAATTGAAGAGCCTCTTCTGAGATTTTCCCTCATGGCACTAAACTGAAACTTATAATAAGTTTAGGAAGGACAGATGCCAAGAGAAAAGAAAATAGATGATCAAAAATGGTATAATTCATTCAACTCTTACATCCCTCTGGAAAAGCAAAGAAACTGGTGTAAAACCAGATGCATGCATGGTCAAGTAAGCCTGGTTTCTGCTTCTTATGTCAACTTAAAAACTTACACCACTGAACTCAGCCAAGGGTTGCAGAAAAGCTAAGGGGTGCAGTTATAGAGCACTATTGATCTGTGTTAATTCCATGGGCAAACATTTCTAATGCATAGTAAATGTTAGGCAGTTGCCCCTTAACTCTGAATTACTCCTGACCTTATATTTTATAGAGGTGTAAGAATCTGGTCCAATATATTTTTCTGCTATTTATTTTCTACTTGCTGAGCTTATTCACAGGGACTGAAAAAGTCTGCCAGCAGAACTGCCAACAGTGAAACTCTGCCATGAGTGGTCAACTACTTCAAGATTCAAGGACAAAAATACTTAATCTTTTTTATATGCCAGTTATAAAATAAATGTGCTTGTTGACATTAGGATAGAATAAAAATGAAATTAAGCAAGTAGTCGAAACAAGTTGCCCAATGTTCTAATTTTAGCTACTAAACAATTTTTAAAGAAAGCGTTCTTTTTTATTAACTTATCATGGGTGGTCATTTTGCCCTGTGAACTATGGCAGAATATTTACCATTAGCATTACTTGTATACCTCTTACTAAGAAGCAGCAAAGGGAAACTGGGACAGTTGCTGCTAAGAGAGTACCTACTTATTCAACTTCAAAAGAATCACAGAATACTATATAGTGACACCATACATTTACACTTATCTCTACCCCTTAATGGATCGTGTAGGGGTTCACATAGCTCTGATGGATTAGTAGGCTCCATCTTCTGTTTACACCATAGGAATAAAACGATGCTGTTCCCCTCACTACAGAAAACAACTGAGAGACATACCCATATGGTTCTCTCTTCTCATGCATTTCCTATCAGATGGTGATCATCAGGCTTCACTGTCAGTTCCAAGCTTAATGACTTTATTCTTATACTAATAGAGTAGACACGAAATCAGTATTGACTTTAAGTACATACAAAAGATGTTTAAGATTCCCTCCCGCCCGCCGCCCCCCCCCCCCAGTTTGTATCCTGTTGTGTAGGTAGAATACTCATTTATTCTAAGGTCACTGTGTATTAAAAAACACAATCAAACCTGCATTGGTACCTGCTGACAAGAGTGACAGAGTTGTAGAAATATTACAGAAATACATACCTCTGTGACATGCAGAAACATCAAAAGCTAAAAAGTCCTAGAATGATGTATTCCTTTTTTAAGATTGCAGGATAGAAAGAGTATATTTTAAAGCACTCTTTCTCCTTCTTTCCGTATTAACTTAGTTATCTTTCCCTAGGGTAAACATCTACTATGACTGTGAAAAATAAGTCTCCCACATATTCAAGCTCCGGCTTTTTACAAATGATCAAAACTAATTTTTCAAGAGAGCAAAAGTATGTTTTCAGAAATTAAAATCCAATCATACTTAAATGTTGGAGAAGTCCTTCATATTCCTTACAGATCTCATACATTGTTACATACTCTATTCCTCAAATGCGATAAACCAAACGAGTATTAAAGTTTCACAAACATTTCTCAATCCTTAGTGTTAACACTGCCAATCTACCAGAGGGACATTTGGATCTTGATTAAGTTGCCTCTACACTGAAGTGCCTGCCTTTGGGCACCCTGCCTAGCCTCTACCTGCCGCTCCAGAACACCATGACTTTCCAAGTCCTTTGTCACATCGGCCAGCCCCACGTAGATGTCTCGGCTGCTGCCCAGAACAGCCTTCGATGCCTACGTTTATGCACCTGACTTGAGGGCTTATGGTGGAGTTGAGCTGCCAAGCATAGGCATCCAGCGTCATTTTAGATACTACAGAGCAGCTGTTGACCCTTAATCACTGCTTGTGAAGGAATGACTGCACCCATGTTAGCCCCACACAAAAAGCACTTTAGGCATCCACAGTCACATGAGATATTTAACATTAAGGCAGCTGGACCCCACCTTTGGTATTTCAGCACCCATGCTGGCAATATTCTGATCAAACAGGGAGAAAATGAATTCTAAGAGAACCAAGGAAGATCATGATGAAAAGAACTTTTTGTTCTCTTGTGAGGGAGAAGTTGAAAACTTGATTCTAGCTGGAACACTGGAGAAAAGTCTGAGGAGAGAAGAAACCCAAGGAAAATGGAGGGCGGGAGTCCATGACAAATTTTTGGCAGACCTCTAGGGAAGGTCAGGGCTTCAAGGAAACATCTCTGGTGATCTATATCCTGGTAATAGCAAAAGTCATCAGTCTTCCTGATGATTTGGTTTTGTAATAATGTGACAGAGTTGAGGTTAATACTGCAAAATCACCTGTCTGGGTGGAAATCTCACGGTATTATCTTTTTTTTCTGTTCTTCAGAAGTGACTGAAATGCTCTCAGAAGATACCAAATGAAGTTGGAGACAGTAGTTAAAAATGGACATTGTGTTGTACACTATTGCACACTCACAGGATGATGGACACTGAGGGTATGGAAGAAATGGAAGAGACAAGTGTTCTGCTACGCAAGCCTGGCAACGGTGTCAACAATGGCACAGGCAGCTCAGGGACATTAAAAAAAAAAAGGCACAAATAGGAATGAAAAAGAAGGTTTTCTGAAGCACTGAATAATGCACAAAAAAGATTTAATTAAAGCAAATATACTTCATTATTGGGAAGATGATCTCAAGATCAGTTCTGAGAGTCCTCAGATCCTGGCTAATCCTGTTGAGATTAGTAGATTTCTTTGGTACTCATCTAAGTATAATGAAACAGAGGTTGGTCTTCAAATTACATATGTGCTCAGTACTACAACATATGACAGTCTCTGAACTAAAATGGTCCTTGGGAAAAAAAGCAAAAATCTACTGTGGTTAATTTAATAAAACATAGCTATCCAATAGGATTCTTGACTAGATAAAACACTACTAATCATTTCCAGGGCACCCCAAATTTACATACAGCTTTATAGCTATAAAGACAAACAAGCTCTTTGATCTGAAAAGCTTATATTATAATTACTTTATATGGAAAAAATGCTACACCCATATCCGAGATCCTTATGTAAAAGAGATTTAGCTAAGATGAAAGAGTCCACAGCAGGGCAAGTGAAGCGGTTGGTAGCATGGCAAGTTTTACATAAAAAATAAACTTGAAAATGCTAGGATTACTTAGTCAGGAAAAGGAAAGCTTTAAGAAAGAACAAGTCTGAAGTATTGCAAGTTACGGAGGGTGTGCACAAACTATTTTTTCTTTTCTACTCTGTCAGATTTTGCTATATAAGAATAAATGGCAGCATATAGTCAGCAAATAGAAGAAAATGCCTGTACATACAGCACATGTTCTGCAAAACATAGTAATATAGGGTCATTGCAGTAAACAACGTGACAGATTGGAGCAAAAGGATTAGATACATTTAGGATTCACCAGTGCAAGCTAAACACATAACAGCAGAGAGATTCATTTGTCTGTAAGCTATTTTCCTGCAAGTATCCGATAGTCAAGGAATTTGCCATACACATACATAATTGCACATACTAGTTAAATATTCCAGAAAATCACTCTGGTGTAAAAGGAGTAAGTACTTTTTAATGCAGATTAGATGAACTGGCAGCTTGGCCAGCACCTTCCCCTAGTTATACCTTACTCTATGTAGTTTAAATCATAGTAAGTGTTGTCATATTTGGGGATTTTATATTCCTAAATAAGTGCTGACTGTCTCACAGGGTAGGTCTATGCAGCACGCTGGAGGATTGTCTAGCAATGCTTCTACCAGAAATCGCAGCAGCAGAGAGCTGCAGGCTAATTTAGTTGGCTATGAAGCATGCCACCGGGCAAATTATTCTGTGTAGAGTTCCAAATGGCTGCTGTTAGGATCCCTTTAACACAGAAATCTTTACAAAACTGCACTGAAGCATAGCATAACCTATGGATAGAAAAAAATAACCTATTTTAATAGCTCTAGAACATAGGCTAGGGAAGGATACATTAAAAACATCTGAACTTCCCTTGGCTAGGTAAGCTACCTAACAGAAGGGATAAAAATTTGTATGAAGTTGGTACATTTCCCCCTGCTTCTTTGCAATAACTAGCTCATGTTTAAATAGAAATTAGAAATCATTTTGTGAAGTAGCTTATAGCAAGCATAGAATTCTATATTGACCAAGTGGATCCTTGGTACTGGATGTCACATTAGAAATATCTAATGAAAAAAAACCAACAGCAACAACAGCTCTTCTCAGTGGGAAATACCACCGTGTGCATTAGAAACTGGGACTAACAGATGGGTTTTAGTTGGGTGGTAGCTTTTAAAAACAATTTTTAAAGTTATATAATCTTATCTTCAGAGAGTGGGTAGACCTTTGCAACAAGGGAATCTTAAAAAGTAAGGTTTACATATCCTGGGAGAGATGGCTTTCATGTTTTTACTTCCCACAGAAATAAGAGTCAGTATATGTTTGCAAAATAAGATTCATAACTGAACTACGTATAAAAGTTAAAGAGCAACTTAATAGAAAATCCTTGCAATGTCAAAATTTGGCAATACATAAATTATCACAATTATAAAGAGGAACTTTGTAAAGCAGCAATATTCCAAACACTGACTCTCAGTACAACTCTTTTTTTTTAAATACATCATAAATACCTGTAAAATACAGCAAAGCTGTATTATCAAATTCAATAAATGTTACTCTATTAAATAATTTAAAATTTATCTGCTTCTCTCCATAGAGACCCAAACAATCAGGCCTTGATTGTCTTACTACTCCCTAATGAATAAATAACCAAAATTGTTCCTGAATGTGTTTTTAATGTATCCTCATTAGCCAGCCATTGTATATACTTCTGGCTTGCTCATCATCGTCATGTGAAATTTTGCCTCACTCTGTCAATAATGCCTATATGCAAGTGTGTGATATTGTTAAAGGCTACCACGTTTGATCCAGGATAGTAATCATTTTACTCCAGCATAGTCGGTCACTCTTAGCCATTATAATATTTCAGCCCAGCCATTATTTGTTTAAATGTTATGTTAAAAAACCCCACAAACTAAAACCAAACAACGGTATTATTGAATAATGTTACTAAATTGTTTACCTCAAAATTCTTCAACAATTTCCAGTGGTTATTACTTTGTAAAATAAAAAAAAATTTCTATATGTGTGCTTTTTATCAAAAATAATTGTTCTTTGCCTTAGAGAAAAAAATTAATCAGAACTGACTTCTAAAGGACCATGCATAAATTTTATTCACCTCTAATATATTCATTCTTAGCCATCTTTTGAAAACACACAATTCTATGCTTTCAAGTCTCCCCTTATGTATAAGCCAAACATGATCATAGTTTTACTGCTTTTATATACCCTCACCTTCTTAATATTCTGACATGAGAGTAAAAAGTGAATCTTCTCTTTGAATACATACTATCGCTGTTTTCAACAATGTTAATAAGACATTTTAAGGGGGTTTGTGGTTTGGTTTTGGATTTGGTTTGTTGTTTGTTTTGGGGGTTTTTTTGTTCTCTCAATGTACTTAAGTATCAACTTTCCTTTCTGGATGACAGAATTAAGCAGAAGTTGACATTTATATGCCTGTGATGAAATCCAAATCTTTTTCCTGAGACTACACAGAACCTTTCTTCATGTTCAAATTTAAATTACTGCTGCCAGCCTTTATTATCTATTACATAACCACATTAAATTTAATCAGATATACTGCTGCCACTTCTGTGAAATCCCTCTGTAGTGCAGTCATTCTAATCCTACATAGTTTTACTATCTTCAGTTTTATTCTGTAAGCAAAAAAAAAATAGGGGCACATTATAAGTTAAGATTCTCAGTATTTATTCCAGGTAATTAAGTAAAATCCTTTAACATATAGTCTGCTGTTAAAAGCCCAGAAGCACTTTCTGGAACTATGTCTTTAAACTCATGTCACATATCCAAAGACAGCAAGATATTGCACTTGCAAGTGCAAATCAATACTGTAGTCTATGTATTATGCTTGTGAACACAATAGCATAAATGTAAAAGCAAACATTGCAAGCAACCACCTAGTACACAAGATTAAAGGGACTGATCTGAAGAAAACACTTCAATTTAGAGCTTCAGTTTTATTAAGTGTATATGGCAGATTCTTTATTATTTTAAAATTAGTTTTAGTTCAAAAATTCTCATGACTTTGCCAAAAATATGGAGAATAGTTATTGTTACTAAACAAAAACACTTTTCAAATTCACTCTGAACACAGAATGAGACAAACCTTTTTTAAGAGTTAATTTTACAAAAAAATCATTAAAAGAAAATAACAAGTTTATGAAAGGAAAAGATTGAGAAGTATTGTATCCAATATGTACATCTTGCAAATATAGATATACACTCATACACACACATATGGAAGCGTAGAAGTTCTTAATACCCTAGTTTTTGTTTTGCAGTCCCAGGCTGTCCAAAGCAAATAAGTAACATATTCTCCGGTATCCACAAAAATTTTTGCTTACATGGACAAAATGCCCATATTTGTCTTTTCTGAATTTTTTAAAATTAAGAAACACAATGAGCAAATGCATTGCAATAAATACAGCATATTTCTGGTTCTTATATTATATTTAGAATAATTTGTTCTCACATGAACCTCAAACCTGACAAGAAACCACTAACGACATTAGTTAGCACTCCAAGGACAGAGGAATCCGAGTTAAAACAATTTACTTGCAGGAGCTCAGGAAGATTCCCCACAATACACACTTTGACATTCTTCTGTTCAGTTTCCTGACACAATTTTTCTGGATCCCTGCTTTGCAAGTCGTACCTATTTAAATTTTCTTGTTTGCTCTTGGATTCACACAGATTGTTTGAATACAAACTTGATGTGTAACCTGTGTGTTATAATACACCTCTAAATTTAGCCCTAATATTTTAGGGTTTAGTTTAAATGTATGCCACAATGTTCAATAAATTTTCCTCTTATAAGAATTACAGGTGCTTGTTTTAAAGCAGTTTGTACTATCTACCGTGTTAAAAATGCATGATTTTAACATAGCAATGAAAAAAGTTAGAAAACTCTTATATAAGATGGCTGCTTTTGTTCTTGAAATTACTGAGCCAGACTGCCATCTATTGGAAAATAAATATTTTTTAAATTATACTGTTTTTAAAAAAAAAACAACACAAAACTACTCTAAGTTTTTGTCAAAAGCTGATTTTGCTAGCAATCATACTTAAAACAGCTTGATTTTTTAAAAGGACACACCTAAGTTAACTAAACTGTGATACAATCAAGGATTTTCCTACATCTTTTTCCACCTCATGATTTCAGGAACATGTTTCAAAGCACAGCTCGTTTTCTGACCTGCTGAACAATCAAATCCCAGTTATTTGGAGTGAAAGTTTTGTATTTAGCAAACACAGAAAAACTACTATGTCAGGACTGAACAATCCACAGGTATAAAGCTTTCCTAGCTTGCCTGTGCAGCAGCTCTCAGGGCTTTCCATGTCTTTGCGTAGAGGGGAACTAGAGAGCGTATTCAAGTCACAATGACAAAAAAATGGGAAAAAGAGGCAGACAGGAACCAGGAGTTAAAAAAAAAAGAAAATCTATGAATCCACCATCAACCCCACCCCATGTACAAGCCTTTGAGAAAAATGGGCAATTCCAACTAAAATGATGCCTATGTGTATAAATGCCTTTTTGGAGCTCTCTCTGAAGTAGCATAATAACCCACATTTCCAGCTGCAAAACTATGTTCAATTTGGCCTTTAATTGTGAAGCCAATGAACAGGGGATTGTTGTCTGATCTCATAATACACGTTTTAATGACTGCTGAAGATAGACTAGGAAACACGGAATTAATATTTTACATGACAGCACATCAGAAGTACATTGAAACAGCTTGAGTTGCAAAAGTCAAGCACTGAAATTGTAAAGTTTCCAGTGTAGCTTTAACTTGACTTTCTTTAGTTTATTCTTTATAATGTAGTCTTCACATTAACTTAGCCCTGCTCTCAGAATTGCACTGGTATTTTTCCAGCGGTTGTAAAATCCAGAAAGAATACTGGGGGGGACCAACAGGCTGATGCTCAGTCCTTTCACGTGGAAGACTACAAAAGTGATGTTAAAACCCACCCTTATGCCACAGAGAGAACTGAACACCACTCTTCCACTTCCCAGATAAAGCCTTTTACTGTCAAGTTACTGCATTAAAAAAATCAGGCAACCCCACTACCCTTACACTACACAGTGAGCCCTGCTCTTTCAAATAAAAGTGGCTGGCACTTAAATCCAGGAGAGAATTCCAGGCTGTGGATCCTAGACAGACAGACACTCCCCTCTGCAGTCCTGAATCAACCAAAACCTTATTTAGCCAGAGCAGTACCACAGGTGATTTGGACCTCTTCAAAAAAGCTTCAAAAAAAGTTGGGTTTCTTTTTTGTTGTTGTTGTTTTGTTTTAAAGAAAAAAAAGCTTTGAAATACACTCTGCTTCCTGATGCTTTCTTTTTCATATGCCCATGCTATCCTCAGGAGGTGGCTCCTGACACTCCTTGCTCCAACTTACTAAGTTTTTGACCCACGAGCTACTATTCCAAACAGAAATTCCCATGTCTTGGTGTCCTATTTCTCTGAACAATAGCATGATGCAAAAAATGCAGATGTCTCCTAGCAGCCAGTTCCTTTGCAGAACCTCTCTAAGGGTCACAAAGTGTCATGACTTGGGGTTTTGGAACCTGTTCGGATCACTGGACTACAGGAGAAGTTGAAAAGCCTGCACCAGACATTGTCTCTGGAACCAACATTTGTCAGGGAAATGGCATCACCTGACACATTACCAACAGGGACCTGACTCCTACACCTCCTCAGAGCTGACGCTGGCACAGTCAGCAGTGAAAATTAGGGGAAAAACTGCTGATTTGAACCTGAAGTGCTTGCTTGTAGAGGCACACCAGGCACAGTTCCAGCCCTGTGCCAGAGCTGGTAACAGAAAGAGACAACACTGGGTCCTGCAGGGACAAAGAGCCCGTGCTCCAGTGTCACCACACACCGTGCTGCCCCAGCTTCCAGAGGGTCTTGGCACGTGCAGCAGCAATGAATGTGAGCTGAATGAACGCAGACAAGAGAAGACCCTGCTTACCCTACTGAGACTTTTATGGAAGCTTCCCAGGGCTTCAGAAGAAGCTGCAGGAATTTTTCTCTTCTTTAATACATACCCAAGGAATCTATTTCTGACTCTCCATATCTATATATGTCTCCACATCTCACTGTCTCTCCATGTTCTTGTACATAAATATTCATTTAAGTTTCTTCAGTCATCACCCTACTGTCACACTTCTATCACCATGCTCGCTGGTCCTGCCCCCAGAGTAGTTTGGCAGCATTCACCATTGCACCCATTTTCAGAGCTCAACAGAACTCTTCATTTTAGTGCTTCTTCCTAATTACTCTTTGATGTCTCCTTACAGCACGTGCGCGTTTTCGTGTCACCCGTGCACTGTACAGGGAGTCTATACACCAAGGGAAAGCAGCACTTCCCCAAAACTAAAAGACAGCATGTCAAAACTGGGAACAACTTCCTTTTTTTGATGCAAGGCAGCCAGGTAGCAACTGAACAGACTGAGTGACCTTAAAATACCTTAAAAAAAAAACCCAAAATGGATGTTTTAGATCAAACAGGAAAATCCCACATCACAGCAAAGATTCCTCTCCATATAGGCCTGCATAGTTGGGTTTACTCTAGGGGAAAACACGCTCCGCCCTCCATCCTGACTTTGTGTTGGGAGTGTATACCCATCATCCTGATTGTAGTTTTCTTTGAAAGAATAGCTGGGTGCACTAGTAGGAGAGCACCGCAACATGCTTTAAACAGTCCCTGTTTTTGAAGATCTGTTTTCACATCTAGTTCAATATATAAATAGATGAAATCTCAAAAACCATATTGCCTAATTTACCTTTGTATTTGCCTGCTGCACGTAGATTACAGATTTAGTGTCTGAATACTTCCTATTGCCATTGTATTTCATTTAGGTCTGTAAAAGTTTCAGTCTGAGTAGATAGAATTATATGGATTACATTTTCTGCAAAACAGCAGCTGAGCAGATTTACATAGCAGTTAGCACCTAAATAGAGAGAGACACTAGCAATATGTATAAAAACGCTTAAATGGGATCGCTATCTTGTTCAGACTGACTCAACACGGGTTATGTATCTAATCATTCAAACATCTAGATGGGCTTTACAAAAGGATCTAGTGCATTTCAAGGCAGCTAGCCATCTTTGTAAATCTCATTCTGCCTACATATATTGTAATAAATCCTCTAGAACATAAAAGTCCTTAACTTGCCATGGTTTTCCCCACATATGAGAGCATAATTTTTCTTAACTTATGAACTACATTAATTGAAATTTAGCACTTAGCATTTTCCCTCTGTTCTGTGCTTTATTCCTTGGGCAATCCCATTTACTTTACTTATTGAGGAAGAGAATTCAATAAAAAAAAAAGCCTTGTTACACTGTAAAGAAAAAATGAATCCTAGAGCACTTTATTCACAGGATTAGTAGTAATGAAGTCCTATTTTCAACTGTTGCTGGAAATCACTGAAGTATCACAACCACAACAATTTTCAGTATGAGAAACTCAGACTACTGGGAAAGCTATGTTGTAATAATAAGAATCATAACTGAAGATGCTTAGCTTCTTTTTGGGGGACGCTTCTGATGACATTCTGCAAGCATTTAGACTTCAGTATAGTACTAAGCATACTGATTTCAACTGATTTCTCAAAAACCCCTTCCTTGCACTCCCCACACTCAAAAGAACAACTAACCTGAACTTTTGGTCCTATTAGCGGTACCATAAAAAGCCATTCTGAGATGTGGTAAGCAGTATCTTTGTAAAATAATGGGAACATTAAATTCTAAATCTGTAAGGACCACATGTTATCTCATTTTTTTCTATTATAATGTTAGACTTGTACTATTCTCACTCTTGTACTATTTCTTTCTTGAATGTGCCATAAGTAAAGCAGATATAACTGAATATATTGTCTTTGTATCCCATCTTACTTACTACATTAAGCTTGGTTTGGCTTCCACTGGTCATAAGTTCTTCCTCTGATACTTTACTAAAATTGTCCAGATAATGGTCTGATATTGTATGAGACAGATCTTCAAAAGAGTATTCCTTTTCTTGGCACAATTTGATTTCATCTAAGAGCTTTGATAATTCTCCAGTCACAGCTTCACCTTTAAAAACAGACACACCATTAGTCAATAATTAGAATACCAGGGGTAATTTATGCCTAAAAAGGAAATGCACATTCTTTAAATTTTATTGAGTATCTGTTATATTCCATGCCTTATCATCTAAACAGTGATCTTCATGCACAGTTCTCCCCTCAAAAATAATGGCATCTCATTCCAGAATGGGAATCACTGGAGATAATCTACACACTTCTGCATTCCCCTATACCTTGCATTTAATTAGGATTAATTACAATATATACTTACCCCTTCTCTGTTTACTAATCTTGAAAATTGGCTAGAAATAGCAACTATCCAAGAATGTCAAATTAATCCAAGAAAGGAAAGTTTCTACAAACATACAAAATCAGCATCCCATACTCTACACTGGGTTCATGTTTGCTGCTGTAATCAATTAATACACTAGATCGGTTCCATAAACCATAAGTAGGTTGGAACGGAATTGTAGCCATGTTTTATAATTCTTGCTCACTTTCCTGGGATTAAATGGAATGGTGGAAGGATCTACTCCGCAAAACCCACAAGTTTAAAACACACCTCACTACAGCAGTCTATCAGAAACCCATGTTTAGTCCATTCTGCATTGTGTTTCGTGTTTTCTCCTTAATTTATCAGACATCTTTAGTTAAAAAAATCTACCAGAATAGTAAGAAAATGGGCTTTATACCTCTATACTAACTGAGGGCCACTATTAGAAATACTGGTGGTAATAAGGATTAGAATCTCATCGAGTGCTAGCTTTTCTGCAAATAGCCCACTGCCAGCAGCAAGACCTCCATAAAGTAAAAAGCTGCTGGTTACAAACAACTGCATTAGGTTCTGATAATCTATCACGTGTGTTACACAGCTACCTTCATTAAGGGCAATGAAAATGAGTGAAAGCCTAGTTTTTCTAAGGGCAAATAAGAAAGCCCTCCTCTTGACTAGGTTTACAAGAGTCATACTGTTGGAAACTACAGTCCTTAGACTTGATAAAATAGAAAGATAATTCCATTTTTTCTCCATCTTTGGGAATAAAACGCTGAAAAGGAAAACCAGAGGGAGCATATTAAGCTCAGCATACGTACAATGCACATATGTACGTTCATGTAACTAAAGCAGCCCCAGATAAGATTCTATCTGCTTGGTCTAGAGCTCTTGTGTCATTTTTCTTCATAGTCTTCATTTGTTATGCTAGGTAAACATAAATATTTTAAAATATTTTTTAAATTACAACTATGGCCAGTTATGACTGAAATTTTCAGAGACAGGAACAAAAGCTGTTAATTAAAAGCATCTAATTGCCTTTTAATATCCAAGTAACAAAAGTGTTGCACTCAAAATTCTTGTTACTCTTAGTCAATGGTAACTTTGCATAAAACTTGTAAAATTAAACAAAGATATGATCAGGTTTATATTCTGCTTTTTAATTGGAAATTTGAAATTATTCCATATTATGATAAGTAAAAATTGGAAGCAAATTACCTAAAAATTAAGACCTATTCTAAAATCATGATGCAGTGCCCTGGAAAGAAACAGGACTATTGCTTCCTAGACAATTATGTTCATGTCCCCAGTCCCATGTTCTCCCACATACAGCCTGCAATATTTCTTACTGGGCAAGAATGAATTGTGTGACAAAACTGGAACTGCAAGGGTGCTGACCAGCCTGTAAGTGTATGCTAACTGGCTGCCTGACTGCTGCCAGAACAAATAAATGAAAGACAAATTTTGCCTATCTCTTTCAGTTCAGGTACTAATTAAGGTCTCTCCTCTATCTAGGTACTTATTTTCCTGAAAGTCACAGAAAGGTAATTGATACTGCTATCCCTCTTCCAAATTTGGTTTAAATTATTTGAAATTAGATTGTGAGAGAATGGCAGACAGATGGATGGGAAGCACAATCAAGTACAATTTCTTTCCTTTAGAATCAGATTACACAGTAGACAAGCAAAAGCCAGCTAGCATGTTTTACAGTATTTATACCTTGAAAGCAGAAACAAGAAACATGAGATCATGCCCTTATCGTTAAGAAGTAAAACATATTTTAAAAATATTTACTACTTAATTTCAAGACGGGTATTTCTATTGCATAGGGTAGTTGACTTCATGATTCTACTAATCTCAAAGGAACTACTTATCTTTTTACACCATATGTCTGTTAAGTACCCCAACGGGAACCATGAATGGAACTAGAGCATTCCTTTACTATCACCATGAAGATCATAATCTGGCATGCAGCATTAAACTTGGTTTTCTCATGAATAAAAATTCTCCCTGTAAACATGTTTTAAAAAAACCTGAACACAACACACACACACCCCCCAACAAAACCAAAATAGGAGGCTTAGTTATTTGCCAGCAGTCAATTACATTTACTGTGGATGATTACAGAAGGTAGAAGTCAGGTTTGGTTCTACAGAAGGATGACTTTCATGGAAGAGCAGGACGACATCCCACTCAGGAAGCGCCCTACGCGAGTGGCTGTGGTGCATAAAGGGTGACTCAGACCGTAAGATGAAAGTGCATGCACACAACAGCGATAGTCACAGTGTATGAAAGATATGTTACAAGATGAATGGAAGAGCAGTACACACATGGTCTTTGAAAGAGGCATCCAAATGTAACACAGTTGGAAGAGGTACTCACTGGGAAAGATAAAGGAAACAATCTTTAACTTGAATGTGAACAATGCCTGCAGAGTATTTTGACACATCTATTATCTTGGTTTACTTCATTATGAAGTGTGTAAGGTCAGATAAATTAAAAAGACTTAAGATCACATAGTGTAATACATCATAATCCATCAGTGACTTCTCTGAGGATACAGTTCTTTGCTTTCCTATATGACATGGATTACAGTATATGTAGTCAAGATAGGTAATTCATGACGGAAAAAAGCTTCTCAGTATCAATAACTTCCTTAATATCTCTTTTTCATTTTGTATGTTTGTATGAATGTGTCAGCAATGTAATTTTAATATTAAAGAGAAGTTCAATACAGCTTCTGTATTCACAGAGTACATGTATTTACTTTTAGCCTTTGGAGACGGAGGAACTTCTGGGGACAAAATGCAAGACTGATGTTCTGCACATTCCAGTGGGCGTTCCTCTGAAACACTTGCATTTCCCGTTTCCATATATTCTGCAATTTAAAGATACACATACACTTAATCTCCTGAATTAAGGGGGTTTATTCCAATCAAAAGTATATTTGCTACTTCATTTTTCATTAAAGCCTTTCCAATTTTTCATATTGCAACCTTGTAATTATTCATAAACACTGCTGCAAGGCAATCATTTATTGGAAGTATTATAAAACACTAAAATGGCTAATTCTTTAATCTGCTGAAACTGTTACAGAAATCTCATTGTAGGAGTAATGGGTTGTGACTATCTCTGTGTTTTTCCTGTCCCCTTGAAGTATCTGTGTAACTGTTCCATTATATTATTACCATTGAAAGACTCTTTTGTTCTAAATTTGTGAAGAGTTCTTGGACAAGATATTCAGAATATTCAAAATAAGTAGATATACTGATACTGATAAGAAAACCAAATATTCTGCTTGCAGCACAGGGCAAGTGCATGAGAAAAAAGAATGCAAACTCAAAAATTTAGTTAAAACCAGCAGTCTAAAAAGCAGAGTTCTAAAATGTTTGTGCTTTTCCTCCTTAAAATTTCCCTTGTCCCACCTTCATGCTGATGTTTATAAAAACAGAAAAACATGGAATGCTGAATGTGCTAAACTTCAGTTTCATTACTATTATTTTTGTGTAACTATATACATTATTTTCACATGCTTTTGTACACAGGCTAGCTCAATGGGACACCAAAACCTTAATGAATGTTATTGTAGGACAAATATTTAAATAATAAATTAGAAATTAATTTATGCAATAGTGGTGCTTTTTTTCCAGCAGAGTGACTGCTTCTCAGTTCAGGCAGTTATTCTGCATCTGCATTTTCTTGATTTTCTGAGGTTGCTGAAACAAGTTCTTTCTGATACCACATAGTAACCACAACAGCACATGTTACAAGACACATAAAAGCAAACTAAAATAACTGCTCTCATCAATATCAAACTGAAAGACTGAAGAGTTTCTGGGAACTGAAATCTCTCTGATTTAATTTCTACAGTCTACAATGCACTTGGTTAGCTTGCTGTTATTCCTGATTAAATGACAAATCCCAAACCCCAAATACAATCTGTGATAAAATAGACATCTGAGAAAATTAAAATGGAAATGGCAGAGAACAGCATGCAGTTTCAGAATGCTTTGCAGGTTGTTGGGGTTTTTTTTAAAGAATGTATGATTTGAAAGTGTCATATATTAAGTTTGATAGTTGGCAATGGTCCCCTGGATAACCTGTCATACATTTCTTCATATGAAAGTGGGCATTTCTATTTTGTGCGTGTAGCACTGAAAGCAAAGAAGAGCTGTAAGAGGCCATGAGAAAACCAGCAGCGTGACAAAATTCTCTGGTATGTTTTCCAGCTCTGTCAGCTATATTATTTGTCAAGTTAATGTGCAAGATGGAGGAGAAACAAAAAGGAAGCTAGACCCAAAGAAAAATAAAAGGAAAAAAGCAATTCATGCCTGAAAATATTTGCTTGATAATTGTGCAACCATCCAAAAGCAAACCTAAAATGAAATTCTACCAGGTTGGAGTGTTAAAATTATTAGATCAATACAGATATTATTAGGAAAGGAAATGCAGGGGGGATTGCGAAGGACTGACTTTGCTGTCCAGTATCATGTAAGACTGTGGTTTTAAAATAACACTCCATTTTTATTCTTTGCCAGGCCCCACTTTCAGACCAATGCACTTACCTGCTAAAGGCTAGTTCTGAGGAGGAAATCCCAAGTTCAACCTAAGTCTCAAATACTTAAAAACTGCAGAGTTCCTTCCAGAAAACCTCTACAAAAGGCTCAGCACAAGGTATGGTGTAGAGGTTCAGAAAGAGCCAGCAGGATGCAACCCTTAAAACTTAGACTTCTGTGGGACTTCTACCCTTAACTTGGTTTTATACTATTGAAAATTCTATCATATACGTACAAGACAAAGACATGGGCTCAGTTGTGAGAGGCTTATAGACTAGATAAATGCATACTAACACACAATATTATCAAAGAAACAGATGCAAAACAGGTGATCTGTGTCTGGAGCCAAAGGCAAAGTACACACAAGCCCTGGATGCTTTCATCAACAACCAAATTCTATCCACCTGCAGCCAGCTAGAAATTCACCTTCAAAGCCTGCCCAAACTTATTGAAAAAGATGTCACTGACACCATCACCTGCTCTGCCTACAGTGTACTTGAGAGACTGCTCTGGATTCTATCCATTTCCTCAAAAAAAGAAAGATAATTCAGAACAAAGCCAAGCATAGTCAATTATACCACTTAATGACCAGCACAGTTTCCCCAGCTGTGGTCCCACAGAGTTTAGAGAAAAGCCTATCATTCTCACAATTGGGGAGAATAAAGGCTATTTGGGACACAACCAGATTCATAACACTTCCTTCACCAGCTTACTGTCACCCTGGTCCATGTTTCACAGCCAGCCAGCATGACTAGCATGGAGGGGGTGAAGGAAGCATAGGTTAATACATGCTTCGGAGATGTTGCCTCACCGTACTGCTTCGGGAAGAATGGAGTGTTTTACTTTGACTCAAATAGCACATTACAGTTCAGTAAAGGATTAATACTGGGAATCTCAAAAACTTTGCCAGCTTAATAGCATTCTTTCCTACAGTTACCTGATTTTACCATAGCCCCACTCAATCTAAACAACACACAACAAGTGATAGCATGAAAGTGGTCACACAACAGCAGAAATAAGAGCAGTGAGGAACACGAACCCCAGAAGGTAACAAGCACTGGAGAGTTTGAGCAGTTGGAACTGCAGCTTTTGCAGCTTCTGTGACACCAGTTAGGCCAAAGCTGAGCAGAAGGGAAAGCATTTGCACATAAGTGGGGCAGCACGGCTGCCTCCCAGCAGAACGGCCAGAGCTGGGAAGGTCAGCCATGAAGAGAACACAGCCCAGCTCAGCTGGAGCTGCTGTTGAACTTCCAGGAACAGTAAAAGCTCAGGCTGCAGAGCACAGCTTGCTTTAACTTCAGCTCCTCTAGCTCCTAATTCCTCAGCAAAGTGAGAGGGTCAAGATTTTTGCTTTATTTATAAGCCTTGGCTTTTAGAGTAATGGCTACATTAGCCTCAGAGAACTTTTTACTTTTCCTTTTAATGGAAAAAAAGACAAGCCCAAACAACTTTTTTTTTTAAATGAAATACCAGCTCCTTTGCCTTTGTTTTTGAGGCCTACTTTGGCCATACCATGAGGTGGATTCTCATAGAGTTCCTCCCTAGAGTGACTTCCCCTAAAGAGACCAAAAAGGCTTTTTAAACTCTAAAAAAGCCAAATTTGGTTAGAATAAATCTGAACACTCACCTTTTCAACCAGAAGGCTCTCCAAGTAACTAGATGGGAGGAATAAAACTGGTTTAGAAACCACTCCCCTCCACTGCCAATGTCCCTGCAGGGGCATCCTTCTTCTTTTCCTTCCCTCCGTATCTTCCCAAAGGGCACCCACATCCAGAGCACCCTCTGCCCTCCCAGACCCTGGCTGAGGATCCTGCAGCTTACAGCTACTGAGTCCTACCCCAGCCTAAGAGCTCCCAAAAAAGCTCCACCCAAACCAGCTCATTTGCTCCCCTGACAAATAGCCCACCTGAGACTTGGTAACCCAATTCCTCTTTATAGCAGCAGCAGTTACCAAAAACGACTGGCAGCTGCTACCATCAGGTGTGCTAAGGTGACAAACGAGCTGAGATGGAGGCTGGGCTGACTTCAGTATCCTAAATTTTGGAGGACAAATCTGGATGACTCAGGTTTAACTCAATCCCAGAGAAACCTGAAATCAGTAAATGTTTAAGTTATAGGCACATAAGAAGACTTTTGTGCACGTGTTTAGGGAAGATAAATGGAAACCAGCACTCGAGTACTGCTATGAACCTGAGATAGGTAAGGGCGCAGCTAAACTTTCAGTCCCCAAAACAACAGCAGTTAAATTAATTCATAAACATAGTTAATACTCTACAGCTTTTGCACTACAGCCTATAAAAAGAGCTGAGAAGTCCCTAGAAAAAAAAACAAACAACAAAAACAAAACAACAAAGGGGGATTGAGATCCCAATTCTTTTCATCCCGCACAGCTGTAATTAAATCCTTGACTGGAAACCGATTCCGTCTTTCCAGTGGGGCTGGCCTCCTGCACTCAAGGGAATGGAATATCTACTTGTCCAAAGAAAGAGAGGGAGAGAGAATGAGAATACAAGCAAGCAAGCCAGTGCTAATAACACCAAAGCTATTTAAGTAGAGGGGAGGAGAAAGGAGTCCTGGTTCTGCAGCTGCTTATGCATTTTCCATTTATGAATAATTCGGTAACATGTACAAACAATGTTAGGTTGTTAAGCAGCTTCAGCAGAAGAGAGAGGAAACAGCTTTCCACTACATCTCCCTCCATACTGTCTATGCAGCAGAGCTTATTGTGCCTTCCTGGGGCTCGTGTCATTTTTCATCTGTTTATCTACTAACTCCTTTTTTTTCATAATAACAAGAATTCTGCTTCCAGAAATAGTAAAAGAGCAAGATTCTAACAGAGAGCATAGTGGGCTGTGGAGAAAGAGTTGAAAGATGGTATAGCATGCACCTGCGTCACGTTCACATGTGCTAAAACTAAAACACAGCTGGTCGGTTTAATTTTAGGCCTACTAGCCTTGGCAACATCCCTTTTATCTTCAATGCCTAATTATAAAGCCCTAAGTGCCAATACTGTTAACTGCTTCAGCACTGAATGCCGTTGTTTCACTACATCCATGAAATGCACCCCGTAGACTGGCCTTACTTGGCACAGTATTCTCATTTTCCGCTTTTTGAGTATATAATGCCTAAACAGCTATTTCTCCATTACCACAATGAGAATCTAAACTGTAATAAGTATTTTTAATTGAGAACAATGCAACTCAGACCTGAGCAATACACAGAAAATGATGGGACATATATGAAAGAAAAAGAATTAAAACTAGAACTGTCTTTTCTAATAATTCCATCTCTAATTAACAGGCATTAAAAATATTCAGGGGTGTATAGCTTACTCAGCCTTTTTCAGGTTGCTCTTTAAAGTGATCTTGTTATTTATTTTACTTCTATCAGATAACGTGCCAAAATCTCCAAAAAGATGGCAGACTTTGCAAACACACAAAAATAATATTTTTGCAGAAACTTCAATTACTATTTTCTCAGGATAGGGAGAAAAGATGTAAAAATCACAAAAACACTAGGATTACTTCTAAATCCTCACTGCAAAAAGTTTTGTTTCTTCTTAACCTATAATCTGTAAAAGTAGTTTTGTAAATATTCTTAAAAACAGGGAGAAAACCAACAGAAACTTCTATCCACAATTCTTAAAATCTGGAGGCCTCATTCACAGAAGGCTACTCATCCTGTAGGTTTTGGTATCAGCTGAACACATTTAGTATTACTGCCTCCATGAACTGCTTCTAAAGACAGAAATTACTTTCTTCTCCTTCAAAGAAGTTTCTCATAAATATCCTCAAATCCAAGTAATTTTCTTTCAAAACTTTTCTTACAACTCCATTACCCCTCTGCATATAGGACAGAACACTACCTATCAAGCCCACCAGTAATACCGGTCACGTTATTTCCTTGTCTAGTTCTGCCAGTCTATTTAAATATATCCTTCAGTCTTTGTTTTCTATTTCGAAAGCTAATGACTTCTGGCAGGGACAAATATTATGCTATGTTAGTACTATAAACTGCGCAAAAACACTCATAACAATGCAAGGGGGAAATGGTAAAAATTAATGAGAATGCTAGGTAATAAAATCTTACTCTACCCTGGCAACAAGGTGAAAGAATCAATTCAATGCCATTGTGTCTGCATAAAGAAAAAAATTAGGAAGAAACTTAGAAAATGTGGTTGGTAATTGTCTGACACCATTAATGTACTTTCTTTTTCCTGTAAGTCTACATGAAGGAGACATGTAAGCTCCTCTAGACAACCATTTGAAGATAGCAGCTTTACCAGGAATGTATTTGGAAGCCACTGACTCTCTCCCAGCAATTGCCCTTTCTTTGCATGGAATTCATTACCCACTGAAGTCAAACTCAATTACAGTACATTCAGGTTTCCCAAAATCCCAGTGCTTCACTGATTTTTCAGCTACAACAGGATAAATGCTCACATTTCAGTGAAGAGTATACTCAGCTGGCTTTTTAGAAGAGAGTAGGTCTACTGTATCATCAGCAGTGCTAGTACTGAATCCTGTCACTCCTGATTTTATTTTTCAACTTCAGCTCACAATTCAAACTTTATCTTTGATGGTTAAAACTTCAGTGAACCCTCTGCTGATGAAGAAGAATCTCAGTGGGTTTCGCAAGGGAGCTCTGAAGGGACTTCTCAGGTTTTCTTAAGACTCAGAATGACATTTCTGTAAACATTTTTTGTCCTTGCCCATCACTTCTAACTATAAGGCAGACAGAGCAAAATTAAACAGCTGCTCATTACAAGCACAGTTTCATCATACTAATATGAGCTGAAACTACTAAGCAGTCATCTTTATATTTTCAAGGCACACATGTGAAAAAGATTGCATGTTGAAGCACCAAAAAGCCTTGAAATTGATATATTTCCTTTTTGTGGTAAAAACTAAGGGCAAGTACTGATCCATCAACATGACAAACCCTTGAGAGGGGCTTGGGTGCTCTATTTTTCATAGAGCAAGGGTACTTTGAAGAAAATTTGTTCATCAATGGGGTTCAGACTGCAAGGTTATCACACCAAGGAGAAAAATTAAACAATACAGAGATACTAAAATGAAAATTAGTTTAGTTGGTGAATGGACATTACAATGAATCTTAGATTAATATCTGAAGGATGATTGATTTGGGTGTCTAACAAAGTGGAAGCTCTGACTGACCCTTTTCCTGCCACTGAAGAAGTTTAAGTATGATATTAATCCTCTTTTCCTCTGCATAGTGGTATGTTCACGCTGCAGCTCAGTGAGGACATAAAGGTCGAGGTTTCACTATACAGTCTGAGTCAAATTAGGAACTCCCTTCTGCTGATAGGGGGAAGTCCGACTCCCCTCACCCATATCTTCCTCCCCACTTTTTGATGCACATTTCTGCCAGTTACCTGGGATAGAGCTAACTCTGGGACCTGAATCACATAGGAGGCAAGTTCATTAAAACAAGCAAATGTATATTTATATAATTATAATCTTATTTTTATTATTGTTACATACTATTAAATATAAGTAATACAATAAATTACATATTTTATATATTACTGGTTCGCAAACTGAATCAGATCACTTTGCAGTCTCCTGTAAGCAGGGAATATGGAAGAGAACTGTGTAGCTGGAAGTAGGGGAGGAAGAAGGGGGGGAATGGGAGAAAGGGAAAAAGAAAATAGGAAGGAGGGAGAGAGGGAGACCTCAAGGCAAGCTGTTAATTCAGTTCAGCTGTAACACGAATCTGCTACTTAAGAGAACACCTCTCCTCCAGCCTGCAAAATTTTTCTTATACTTACAGGAGCTTTGTATCTTCAGTCCATCATCTCACTGGAAAACTTTACTGAAGCTGGCTAACAAGTTTGGAAGTTATTCAGAAAGAAAACCTAAAGGACACAATGTGGCCACATGACCTCATTTTCTCTAGGAAATGTTCTTATGACATAGAGTTATGCGGGAGACTGAAGCATGAGCTAATTCATATGTAGAACCAACACCAAACTGATTAAAATGCCTTATTTAAAGATGGGAATAATCAACACAGGTGGAGATGCAGCAATGGTACCCGCAGGGAACTCCTCTGTCAAACACAGTTAATGAAAAATTAATCTGAAAATGCAGGGAACAAATTCCATAGAAGAGAAGGAATGATATTTAACACTGAGTTACATACTAGCTAATTTTTCATCACTTTACTACCATCTTCTAGAGTAAAAAATTGAAGTAAACAATGGAGTTCCATCAGTCTTACACCATGAAAGTAAGATGAGGAATGAGAACAAACATATGTACAACAAAATTATATTATTTCTGCTATAATGACAAGAATTACTGCCTGGTTTAATTTTTTTTTAAATTTAAGGAAAATGAGAAAAATGCAATGAAATGTTTGAAAAATCTGTCATCATCTTTCAGTCATAGTTGTTATTTATGAACAAATCAAGCATTTCAACTGTAGTTTACCATCACAATTTAATGGAACTGCAGTGAAATATTACAATATGTTATTTCATAATGAAGAATGTACAAAGAGTAACTATAAGTGACACACCATGCTAATGGCTATTGTCCGAAAAGAAGAAAGGGTTTAGTCTGAAACTCAGATATTCAACCACTTATTTTTGTGTATCTAGCAAACAAGAATTTTGTCTTTTTAATTTGAAAGACTACTCTTTTATATATTGAAATATTTAAAGAGTAGAAATTACTATGTATCTTAATATTCCTCCATGCTATTCTGATTTGTCTCTAACAAATGTATAACTGAATACGACTTACCCTGAAGTAGAGCCGCAATTTGGAGTGACTGCTGAGATGGATGCTCTTTAAGAATATCTAAAACGGTTCTACCCAAACTGTCCTTTATGTTGGTATCAATTCCTGAAAAAGAAAATGATCTGTGGTGGAATTTTTAACCCCAAGTACTTCGGATTATAAATGTGGTATATCAGACTCAATTATCTAGCAAATTGAATGCAAGCGGTTTTACAGCTGTAGCAGATTAACAGCTGTGTTCTAGCTGAAGTACAGCATCCATTTCTGTTTAAAGCTTGAGTAGCCTAAAATTCACATGCTGACATGGATTGGTTTTATGTTTCTGTAACTCATGGGGATATAAAGTAAGCTTCTTAAACCAAACTTGGGATTATTTTAACAGACTGTTCCTAAGAAACAGGCATCCTGAAAATAATATTTTATAAAATCAAGAAATTCTCTGAATGTTTCTCGTACATTCCTGGATTCTAATTCTCCCCAAACTGCTCTGATTCATTGGGGATTTTCTAGTCCACAGTACCAGTATGTGTTCTGGGAGCAATACTGAAAAAGTTATTAACCTTAGAAGTTTTGTGCTTCATGTCAACATGTTTGAAATTCATGCTCTGAGTAGACCGAAATACCCATATGTAGCATAAGGGCTCTGTGAACAGCCAGAGCATTTCCTCACAGACTGCTCAGACTGTTGACAAAGTAACTGTTTGGCTTGAACCGTGAACATAACCATAAATACATTTGAGGCTTATCCTGGATAGGTCTCAGAGAACCTGTTGTACATGACTCTCCACCTTTGTCTTGTAGGGGCTATACTGGAAATGTTTGCCTTATGCTAGAAGACTGAAGTTGGTTTTAGTTTAGATGTACTTTCATAAAAAGTAAAGGCATGAAAGGTCCTAATAAACAGAATGAGATTCTTCTCGGGACACTGAATAGAGGAACTCAGAGGAAGCAGGATTTATAAGGACATTCTGGAAGCAGTGGCAGCTGATTTTCAGAGGCCAGACACACCAACTTACATCTTCCCTTTGCGGTAGCTACTTATAACATCTTCTGAGTCTTTTTTAAAGCAGAACTAGGGAAAAGGGGATTGTTAGATAAAAAAGGCAGAAGGTGGGGAGTGTTGCAGCAGTGCAGAGCATTTGGGTTGAAGGATTTCACAGTGAAGATTCTGCTCCACTGTCGTACAATTGTATGCTGGCAGAGGCTGTAATGTGTACTGTCTGTAAGAGGTATTCTTCATCTGTGGTCTAAGGGCTTCCTATCTTTGTGTGATGTTCTCCAGTCCTTCCTCTGTCAGGTGAATTAATATAAAAAGGCCCTGTCTTTTTCAGGGCAGGTGAAGATCCCTTTCTTCCTCCTTCTTATTCATCCAAACAGGAAAGCATCTTGGACAGACCTTTTTTCCTGAAAACAGATGTTAGGTCAGGTATGCACTAGCTGAGATTCAGACGAGGAGCTGTGAGTAAGACATACTTTCTTTTGCAATATATAACCCCACAAGCACTGATAATAAAGATCAATGAAATCCCTCAGTGTAATGGAAGTTCACGTATCTCAGAGAAATAATTTCTAGTATTTTCATTTTCATTGGTCTTCTCATTTATGTGAGAAGACAGTTGTTTAGATGAGTAATTTACCTGCAACAATTCTGAAACTTTTATGTAGTAGACAGGTTTGTAGGGACTCTATCTATATCCCTGTTCTCTTGTCCTTTCAGGGCAAATGCAATTCTTGGAGACACAGTGCCTTCCCCTTTCTTCACAGGCACTCGAAGTTTATCCAGGAAATGAAGGAGCAAGCAGGGTGGTATGTTTGTTAGGAATAGCTAAGTGAAGGAAATAAATGTGAACATGAGTCTTCTGGCCTCTAGATCAAAGAATATTCTTGGCTGTCTTTCAGAGTGAATAGCAAAATTTTATATAGCCATTTTGTCCTCCGAATACATTTATTTTCAGAATACAGTGGCATACACTGAGTCATATATGGAATTTCTGAGTCTTAGTGAAAACACCCCTTTTGTTCTCTGTGTATAGTAATTTCTTATTCTAAAAGAACACTATTTTAAAGGAGAGGTATACGTGATTTGATTTGCAAAGGCTGAGAAAGATAACAGTAATTTGTATAATCAAAACTTGAGGAGGCATACACCAGATTAGGAATATTAAGTATATTTGTTCAGTGTTTCCTGTAAATCAGATTTACCTGTTTCAAGTAAAATGCGTACTACCTCCACTTTTCCAAATAGGGCCGCTTCATGTAGTGCACTCCCTTTTTCCGTCTAGAAAAAAAAAATATTGTGCCATTTAAAATGCAAATTAAAATACCAATAAATCCTTTTGAAAAGAATACATTTAGAAAAGTATTTATTTTTTCCCCTCTGTCTTATCTACACATAAAAAACATTGAATGAGCAAGAACAAATACTACCATAATTTTTTTTTTAATTATTCAAGATAACAACAAAAATGCTGTCAGTTCTACGATGAAAATTAATAACTATGTAAGAAAATATAGTAGGGGTGTAATACAACTCCCAATTAACAAGCCTGCATTTGTGTAAAATTTCTAAACTCTATTATAGGCAGTGAAAATCTAGCCAATACCGTCAGTGGAACATAGCTTTTCAGCGGAGTCAGCAAGTTTACTTGTGGACATCTACACTTTGGTGTTTTAATCTGAAACTCTATCACACCCTAGAAGGTCGATTCAGTTGCATGGTGAGAGATGCCCTAGGATATCCCACCTGGCCTCCAGCTGATGTTCCAGTTGATGGTCACATTTGATCTGCATCATATCTGCCCCATACAGATGTCTTGGATACCCTAAGGCACCTCCAACAGCATTAGATGCCTATGTTTAGATCGTTTAAATTCTACCTTACATGTCTGTGAACCTGATTTTGCAGATTTCTGTGACACAAAATTCTTTGTGAATGGCCTTTTGCTTAAACAAAATTTACAGTACTGAAAACCAAACTACCTCTCTTAACAAGCTACTTTTCTTAGTATTTTATACTGCTGACTGTTACTGAAAAATCTGAACAGAATGCCTTTCCATACAATAGCATTAGCACTAGCTAAAGCACTACTGGATCTCACTGAATCTCTGGCTCATCTCCATTTTTGATAGTAAATAAGATTTTGAGTGGGTTTTATTTGTGGGCACATGTTAAAGGTTTTACTGCTTGAATTTTTTTTTCTATATTTTATCCAAATGCACCATTGTCATGCTTGCTATGGTGGAAAGACTTTAAAGAAACACAAAACAATTAACTTTGAAATAAAATAGTGATTCATTATTTACTACTCATATCAGAATGCACCAGTGTTACAGCGATGCAATGACAGAATATTTAGAAGTAATCAGAGATCCTGAGATGGGATGTGAGAACACAGTGAGTGTATATACGTCCTACCAGTTGAGCCTAAAAACTCTTTGTTATGCCCATAACAGGAACACTCACTTTTCATCTTTCTTCACACTTAGTACATGGATGTATAAAGTAGAGCATGCCCAATGTCATTTACATCCAGCACATCAGGTATACTAACAGTATAACGGAGAGGAGAAGGAAGTCAGTAAGAGAATATACATATGAAAAACATATCTCAAAACAATTTCTAATCTTTCTATTTTCAGAAGCAATCCAGATGAACATTCATAGACTTATTCTGAACAAGAAGACTACATATTCAGATTTACTTAGAGATAGTTTCAGAATCCTTTACTCAAACAATATCTACAAGAGTTTTCCAGTAACTGCAATTGACTTTAACACTGGACAACTCTGCAAGGACGTAGTGCAACCGCAAAGGTACGTGCAGAGCTTAAGGTGCAGCTCAGAAATTTCTGGGAATGAAAACAGTTCTCAGAAAAGTCACTGATAGCTATAGTTCTGATTACTGAAAAAGGCTTGACATCAGCAATCTTGAAAAAGGCTTTGATGCAGCCTATTGTCCTCTTTGGTATTTGAGTGGATATGGCATTTCCTTTGGATTGGTCACTTACTGACAGGAATAAACCTCAAGACTATTGAGTCAACCTGGTACTATTATCATAGAGTTCCCTGTGAAGTCCAGCTTTGACTCCCAAAATATTTGACTTTGGAAAGACAGGTGGTGAAATTCAAAAGCCACAATGGGGAGAAGTCTGGCAAAGTAACCTGCTAGAGAAGAACACCAAAACAGGGACTCAATCACAGATGATCACTCACTGTTTTGAGAAAAGAGGAATGTCTCTCTCATACTTGAACATAGTCATTACAGTTGAACATATACTGTCATATCTGAACATACGCCAGCAACGTGTCCTTGCAGCAGAAAAGCTAACGATGTCCTGGGCTGCACGAGGAGGAGTGTTGCCAGCAGGTCGAGGGAGGTGACTTTCCCTTTGGTTCACCACTGGTGAGGCCAGACCTGCAGTACACTGCCCAGTTCTGGGCTCCCCAGTACAAGAGAGATCCAGAGCTACTGGAGAGAGTCCCTAAGATGATTAAGAGAGTGGAGCATCTCTCCTGAGGAAAGGCTGAGACTGTTTAGCCTAGACAAGAGAAGGCTCATGGGGGATCTCATCAATGTGTACAAATAGCTGAAAGGAGGGTGTAAAGAAGACTGAGTGAGGCTCAGTGGTGTCCAGTGACAGAAGAGGTAATGGGGAAAACCTGAAACACAGGAGGTTCTGTTTGAACATAAGGAAACATTTTTTGCTGTGTAGGTGACTGAGCCCTGGTGCAGGTTGCCCAGGAAGGTTGTAGAGTCTCAATCCTTGGAGAAATTCAAAGGCTGTCCAGACACGGTCCTGGGTAATCTGTTCTAGGTGACCCCGCTTGAACAGGGGGGTTGGACCAGATGACGTCCAGAGTTCCCTTCCAACCTCAGCACCTTCTGTGATTCTGCCAGGGACAATAATGAGTGATGTATACACCAACAAAGAAATCCACAGAGGTTCAAATGTTAGAGGAGACCTGAGCACTAAAATTTAGTCCTAATGAGGATAAACTGCAGAGATGGGAAGCAGCTGCACCTTGACTAAAACTGTGGAGATCATTCTGTACTAATATTAATAAGGAATGGACATACTTTAGTGACAACAGCTATCTAGAATCCATTGCTGTGGCATGATCTGAGACTGAGAAAGATTAATGTTCCAGCATGCTGAATCAACAGCTTTGAGGACAAAGAAGAGGATCTATCTTCAGCCTCCTCAGTTAATGGGTGAAAAAGATCCTGATATGGTAATTGTCAGAACTGGCAGACGTCCTTTCTATTGATCAAAATTCCCCACTGGAGGAAAGGCAAGTAATATTTTCCTTGATGAAAGCATATATCTCATAAGAAATGGAATGAAAACTAACATGAGAAGAGGACATTTCCTGTAGATGTCTGAGGCAAACAAATCTATTTGGGGGCAACTTGAGAGTCAGAAGATACTTCTGTAACAATGAACCAAAAGCTCAGCTATGTATAAAGGGAGTAGACTAACTTAAGCCACCTACATAGGTAATTCATAGTGTTGGGAGAGGAATCCAAAGCCAAATGCCAGTTTTTTCATTTTATACTTTCTTGCTGCTTTGTCTATTCTACCACGATATTTCCTGTCATATCTGAACATGATCCTGAAATGCTTTACAGGCACTCTGCACTGCCCTGAATTCTGGGGCAGTCTTTGCTTTACAACTCCAAGCTATCAGACAATGCTAATGAATGCCATATCCCAGAAATGAGATATATATTACAAATAGTCTGTTCAAAAGAGGAATTTGAAAGGCACACCATATGATCTGTGGAATGATCTGCCCACTATATAGGTGATTTTCTGAGCAAGAGGGGAAATATTACCATGAAACTGAACTAAAATCAGTCTGGGAATATGGAGATTGAAAGCACACTTGTAAAACGCAGATGTGTAATCCTGCATGAGATGTCACGAAGATGAATGCTGATGTAAATCTTAAAAGCCCTAGGCAGGATTTCACGGTAATAGTGAATAACTAACAAGTGAATCAGATCCCTCGACCCAAAAACTGTCCAGAAGGCAGAAATGTCCTTGTTACCAGAGAGTTCAGTTACCAAACTCTATTTTAACAGAGGGAAAATACTGAGCCTCTGGATCAGCAGGGCCAGGAAAAACTTGGAGGACTGGCTGGGTAGATACGTATCTCTTTGTAGATGTACATGTGGCCTACTACTTGAAGACAGAAATAATGTTGTGGGGTGGTTTTGTTTTTTTTTTTCTGGTGCAATAGAGCATGTTACACAAATTGGAAGGATTAAAAAATGTAGTTGCAAATAATTTCTATATATTATTTAAGATGTGCTAGAGTTTTTAGGTAGATCTTTTTCACTTATAACAGTGTACCTATGCACTAATATACCTTTGTTGTCTATAGTACAGCAAGCAAACTTAAAATTTATAGACAATATTCACTGCTTTACTTCCTGAAGCTTTCATTGCCTTGGATGATGTTTTCCTGGCAAAGTGAAGACTACCATTATATTTGGAAATTCTTCCACAGTGATATTTAATGCAAAAAATGCTGGTACTTTTTCATGAACATAGTGATCTAAAGTCTGCTTGAGTTTGCATCAACGGATTATATACTGGTTCCCTGGCATAAGTTTTCTGTATATGAAATATACAGAACTATAGCACAAATTGTGCTAAGTATATAATAAACGAGCCCCTGCCCCAAGTAGCTTACAGCTAAATGCAGGTACAATGTCACAGCTGGACACACAAAGCAAGCAAGGATAGAAGGACATTGTCAGTAGGAACACCAGGATGCACAAATCAACTTGGTGTACAATTTGCAGGCTCACATAAAAGCATCAAGGGTTTCATTAATTAGAGACTTTTTTAACCATGTAAATATGCAAGAGCTTGTAATTAAGTCACTTGGCTAGTCCTTATTCATAGGCAGTTGACTATAGTTTTGATATGGATTTCAGACATAATCTGAAGGACGGAATGGTAGCTTTGCAAATTGATTCACGGAATATCCTCCATACATAGTGACAGCAAAAAGGAAGGGGCATAGCTCTTTGCAGAAGAACTACAGTGATAAGCAATGGAAATTGCCATCATTACTGGAACAGACAGGGAAGGCAAATAAGGATAGATGGAAGTTGGATAAGCAGAAGGGGCCAAGTTTTTAAGGTATTTACAATTATAAAGTTACTGATTACATGAAACACACTGAACTGTGCAGTATCTTATTTACTGAGGGCCCAAAATCTATCACTCACCCAAAACCTGTGTATTTTTCATATGTTTCAATTTAAATGAAACCTTCAAAGCATAAAGAGATGAAGCAGATTTGTATTGCCCACTTCTAAATAATTTCAGATTGAAGGATATTGGATAGACCTGGGAAATGAATAAAATGTGTGATTAATTCAGTCAAAAATTAAATGCTGTCTATTATTAGTCCAAATATTTGCTATGATTAAAAGTGCTCAGGGAGTACAGAATAGAAAGATAACATGGCTAAAGTAAACTTCCCATTTAAACAAACAAATACTTACAATTACAGAGTGATAGCAGATAGGCTACTTCTATAATTGTCTCTCAACATTCTGAGAGGTCTTTACTGCTGATAAACTGAATTTATTTAACGTGTATGAATATGTACAATTTTATTTACCATACTTTGTATATTGTTCTTTCCCAATCAGTGATGCAGAACAATTTAATTAATATTAAAAGAGCTGAGTTCAGTTTTAAGTAACAGGCTTATATTGTATGCTCTGCTCAGTTTAATAAGCTGCCAGTAATCATCAACAAAGACTTTTTCAGAGGTTATAGAAGTAATAAGTTAACAACATGTGCAGAGCCAACTTGTCAATATGCTAAGATGCTGAATGAAATGGAACATATTGATGGAGAATATGTATACCGGTGAGAAAATAAATAAATGATATTTCCTTACGGCAAGTAGGACAAACATAGAAGAAACAAGATTGCCCAGTGCAAAAAATAAAATAAAATAAAATAAAATAAAATAAAATAAAATAAACCATGTGCCTAAGAATAACTCAGAAAAATAATATAAACTACTTAAAACAAATTAGAATTTAAAAAAAAGAAAAAAATCCTAAAATTTTAGTGTAGATGGCAAACGGAACAACATTTCTAAAAGAATCTCTCATTTCTTAAAAAAAGATTGTACAAAATTTGCAGCCACTATATTTTTTAAAGACCAGCAAAAAACTTTTGGTATAACTATAGATAGAAATGGCTTAGGAGAATTCACAGTAGTGCTATAATTATCTAGATTATATAAGAGGAAGAACACATTTCATAGAAGTATTGTGTAATATTCAACCCTCATGTAACCCTCGGTTTGTAAGTTGCCATGACAGAGGCTATTTTTCTTCAATTATTCTATTTCTTAAGCATCAATTCAGGCATCAGTTTCTTTCTGACTTTTTCCTCATTCATTTGCTAGAGATTTAAGAGAAATTATACATTCAGAAACATCTATTCAAGGGTTCTGTTATATGTTGCTTTAGCATTAAACTTTTCTAAATCACTGAAGATGTAGTAATAGTAAAAGAGACCTGAAACAAAAAAGCTGCTTGTATTAACCTTTGCAAGTGTATCTCTTTCTAGTAAAGAAAACCAAAACCAAATTAAATTGGAACCATAACGGTAGGCAAATATACAAGTAGGCAAACTGCAGAAAAAAAAGTGTTTCAGTTTGAAATAGTTTGAAGCAAGTAACAATGCTAACTCAAAAGATACTAGTGCTAATGAAAGTAGCAAAACAGTTTTACCATATTTTCATTTTGAAGGCATTTGAGAATATCCATTTTTAATCTTAAATTATATTAATATTTTCTGTTTTGCTTTGTTGTTATTTTTAAATCTATCATTTCTTTCCCACTTCACATTCTTTTCCTCAAAAGTTGAAAAACATTACCTTGATGGAAGAATCCAGAAATAACAAAAGTGCATGGAATCCTAAATAAAAGGGAATTATCTGTACAAAGGTGTTTGATAAAATGCACCTAAAGCTTAAAATGGTTATAAAACTCAGTCAAAATTTAGGCAAAGTTCACAAGATTTATTAAGTCACCTATTGGTAAAGAATGCCTGGATGTGACTCTAAAACAGATGTAATTATGTTTGTTTGGTGGGTTTATCTGAAAATAGATATAAAGCTGAAACAACCTTAATTCAAAGCATATTATATACACCCAGACAGCAAGAAGGCTACTTTAAATCTGAAGACAAAATACACTTTACACTCAAATACAGTGCTGTCAATCAAATCAAGAGAAATCATAAGATTGAGGCGAGACTTCACACATAACAGAATCAGGGCCTCTGTAGTTAAAAGGCTCAGACACTTTCCACTACAAAGAATTGGACATAAAATTTACTGCTGCTGCACCTTGTATCTGTTCCCATCTACGTCTCTTTTGTTTAGTTACCCCTTTTACACCATTATAAAGTACTGTGCATAGAACTAGATGCACTAAACAGCTAACAGGTTGGAGTCAGTAGCTGCAAGAGTGTATTGCTATAGAATTTTCTTTTAGATTTATACAACAAGTATTTAGAAAAACAGAAAATCAAAATTATTATTACTTAGTAACCTTGGGTTTAGAATGGGATAACCCTGGCAAAATGAGTTCTCAGTGAAGCATTGTTTCAGATTGCTATGACCATTAAGGGCCATAGCTTTAGCAAGTCATCTTAGTATCATTAAAGCCAATGTTGTAAAAAAAATACATATATACACCTACATGAACAGTTGATATGATTTGTGTACCTACATGTCTCAAGGCAACATTAAAATATACACTCAGCTTTGAAGACACCTATCTTTCTTGAGTTATCCCTTTGAACACATCATTTGGGTCATAAAAAATAAATCTGTATTATGTATCACCTTGCAGCACTTCTAACAAAGTAAATGCAAGTGTATTTTAAAAGAAAAAATGTAACAAGTTATTTCATTTTAATCATATTCTTGTGATAAAGGAAAGTAAGGAAAGAAAGGAGGAAAGGAGGAAAGGAGGAAAGGAAGAAGGGAAGGAAGAAATTACACACTAACTTGGCAGCTGACATCCATTCCAGCCTCCAGAAGCACCTGGACAACCGCTTTGTGGCCATTACGTGCAGCAAGATGCAAAGGAGTGTGTTTTCTTGTATTACAGTTCATCAGGTTTGGATATGCTTTGATGATCATTTTTACAACACGCAGACGTCCATAAAGTGCTGCCAGATCCAGAGGTGTTTCTAGTTTGTTGTTCCTTATTGTAGGGTCTGTTAGCTCTTCTAACAGAACAGCAACTACTTCTGAATGACCATACTGAGCTGCACAATGCAGTGCTGTTTCATTTTCATTGTTCTGTTGAAACAAAACAAAAGCTTCAGAAATTCATGTTTAATCACACAACAGAACTGCTCAGCTTCTATAAATTGTCTCCATGAGATCACTAAACAGGCAGGGTTTGCAATATAATGTATGGTAATGTATGTTAAACGCTTCAGAATGACTCCACTAAAATTTTACTAATAATATATCAATACTTCAGCTTTGTGGCTCTCAAGCAGATCAGGTTCCTGTGTGTCCACATTGTTCCCAATCCATTTTTAACACCATGCCCCCCAAAACCTTGTTGCTCATGATATGCCAAAATCTGTAACCATCCTTGATTCAACTCTTCCTGAAATCATGAGTCCTTCTCTCAGAAATACACTGACACTTATCATAAGTCTCTCTTCTCAGTTGAACTGGCATTAAATCATAGCAGTCTGTTATTAGGGTGGTGAACTTACAGAGAAAAACTGTAATGAAAATATATCAGACACGAGGCTAGTTTCATATAACACTGTAAAAGTTACTTTCAAAACAACAATCCAACCTTGCAAGAAGGTAAAATAGCAACTGTAGATATTAAAAAGACTTAGCATATCACGTAAGCAGCTAGTCTTCTCAGGGCTCCAGGGAGATGTATGTGTGCATTTTAAGGCATATGAGTATTTTTATGCTGTGATTGAATAAGTTTTTGCTTTATAAAGCAATGCCCCCCAAGTCTTTCCCCAAACACTATTTAATAATCTTAATAATAAATAAATATTGAGAATAAGCAGTACCTTCTTTAATTGTTTTCTTCCAGTTCTGCCTGTATACTTGCAAACCCAAACAAACAACTTCAGGCAGAGAGGAAGGAAATAATTTATAGAGCTCTCTGAATTCTATATGCCATCTATATTATTAATATACCTTATCTAGTCTCTATGAAGCCTTAAAATAGGCTAGACACTATAAATTTCAGAAGTATGTACATTGAATGCCTCTTCTGATATATGATTTATAAAATGTTGTGCCAGTTTTGAAAATGTTGTAAAAGTAGAAAGCCAATAAGCTAATATGTCATATAAAGAACTAAAAAATTAATGTAAATTCAGAAAAGATACTAGAGAAGGATAGAAACATAATTCTAAAGAAAGGAGAAGAGATAAATCTGAATCCATAGGTTGTATTTCTCAAGGAAACAAGTGAAGAAAGTTCTGGGGACAGAGAACTGAAAATAGAAAAAAAGATTTGTCTTTTGAAGGACAGAAAGGGTGAGAGATTCAGAGAAATGAGGCTTTGGCCTCTTAGTCAAAAGCTAGCCAAGATAAGAAAATCCATGTTGCACAGTACTGTCTAGAAAGGTGGAAAGGGAGGAAACCTTTTTGTTCTTTTTGGTAACAGTGTTTCTAATTCTATAATCAAGAACTTAATTCTTGGGTTTGTGGTTTTAACAACATTGCTGTCATGTTCATCTTATGTGGTAATTTAAAACAACTCAGATGGACCTGGGTGACAGAAGAAACAGATCAATACATTCAGATGAATTAATGCTGCAGATAAACTCTTCAGGTGTCTGCAACACCACACAAGATTCCAGAGACTGGAATGTGTTTCCTGCTAAACTGCAAGACCGAAGCTGGAGAAGAGCCAGGTAGAAAGTGAGAAGTTTCCATTGGCAGACATGGCTTGACGACTAATAAGTATTTGAATAATTGTGCATTATTCAGACCACCACATGGTCTTTCTCTATTACACAGACAGTAAGTTCAGGTTAAAATATGTACTATCACAATACTACATGGCTACAATGATCTATCAACTACCTGTGATATGCTTTTTGTGCTCTCGTGACTTCTTATGTATCCTTCATACAGGACTGGGCAAAGCAATTTTTTTATGTACAGTGGTATACCCACAAATCACAAGCATAGTTTATTAGAATTTATTTTTAGATTTTCAATATTTTGTGGACAGAACTGCATAGATGAACAGGCAACTGCAGTCTAATTTTGTGTACAATTACCACAATTAAGTATGAAAATCAGATAATTGCACATAAAATGGCCAATTATGGTAATTTGTGCCTACAGTTGCTGTATTTACATATCCATGGGAAATAGTTACACAAAGAAATTAGATGTATAACTATATCAACATTCTGTGAGGTAAATAGCAAAATACACATTTACTATACAATTGTCAAACAGATATATCTATCTATCCAGTAACTGCTTATGTTTGAATTTTTTCAAGCATTTCTGGATATTATATAAAGTATCTGTAATCTTGTGACAACATTCTAATATTGGAGTTTAAAAGTATTCTGATTAAATTTTCAGACATAAAAATTAAATTGGCTATGGCCTTTTTCTCAAAATGTAGTGACTAGCCAAAATTTCAGCCACATGTAGACACACAAAGACCAACCAGTCCAAATCACTGCTGCTGCTGCACAGCAAACCGAAATTTGCTCCGTCTAAATAAAGAATACCCAGCTGAATTTTCATGCAAGGGCATATTTACAGAAAAGTATATTTTAAAACAGCATGGTGCATAAAAGCATCTGTAAATCTGAAAAAAATGTTATTATTTTCAAATGAACATTGTTGAACATTTTTGTATGGTTTGTTTGTTTCCATTTGCCAAATTAAAGCTACATTTTGGTTAATGACAAATTAAACTGATTCAAAATTTAAAAGAACTAGGTATCACTGAAATAAAATAGAAGAATACAACCTGGACAAACATGATAATTAAATTACCTACACATATGCAGTCATAACAGGCATTGTATATATTGTGTTATTAGAGCTGAGAGGTATTGCCTAATTAAAACTTAATAATACAACATCCTTCCCTCTTTAAAATGTAAATTAATCAACTCAATTCGGGTATAAAAGACAGAATGATTTTTCACTTTCAGAGACAGAATTAAAACTTGTTTAACTGCCCTCTAAATTTATCTGCCTTGACAATTTAGTACTACTTACATAAATTAAATCACCTTGGAAGCAAGAGGTTTTACTGAGGAGAGAGGATAGTTTTTAAGTAGGTTTTGACAGAGTCTGCCATCTTCAAATTTAGGAAAGGAGGGAATGCCTACCAGATAGACACAGTTGGTTCAGCATTCCCAGGGAGACCCCTAAGATGGAGGAGGCTATGATAGTGTATTTTCTGGACTGGAAGAAAATTATCTTCCTCTTACCCCTCACGGCAAGATGGACATGGATAGCTCAGTGTTGTGAACTTCCTCCTTAAGGCATTTATTTATAGAAAACATACAGTAAGAATAACCACCGCCCCCCCAACATATGATGATATTTTAAGAGTTGAAGTTATGTGATTTCCTAGCTCCCCAAAATGCTGTTACTTCTGACTTGTCTTTTGTGTGGACAAAGCTGACCCGGGTGTAACTCTGTTGATTTTAAGGTACTGTTTGTCCTCATATCTCTAAAATAGCCTATTATTTTGAAGAAATATTTGAAAGACATGAAAAAATATTCTTGAATAAATGAGTAATGATTTAGTACTATTGCCTACGTTTTCAGTCCCAAATGTAAACAGTTGTTTCTGGAGTACAGAAAGTTTATGTGCTAACATTCATTGCAGTGAGCAGTGAACCTGCTATGAAAATACAAATGTCTGCGTGCAAGTTACCATTATGTAACTAGATCTCCAAATCTGATATCCAAGGGCTAAATAATGCATCTAGTGCTGAAGAAAAAGACTAGAATGCTTTTAAAAATTTCAGATACTTCATTACATGTTAGTAACTACAAAATAGACCCCAAGACTGAATGAGTCAAGAAAAAGAAAGATCTAGAAATCAGAACCAAGTAAGACAAAAAATGTAAGACCAATATTATGCAAAAATTAGTATAAAACAGAAGTCCCCAGTATTCATAATTAATAATATTTTAACCAAGTAGTTGTTCATATGGCCCAGTGGACCTCTTTCAGAAATAAGGAAGGCATCTTATGATTCAGCTTTAAACTTTTTGTAGTTTTCTTCTTCTTTGTTACATGGATCTCTTCATGGGCATGGTCCTGACATTTCCTAGCCTTTCCCTGAATCTGTTCTCTTCCACACACAGCCAGAACTCAGACTTCTGTTGCTGCGAACTGAATTCTGCCTGCACAGCATTGCATCTGCTCAGTATTGCAGGCTGTACGACATCATTTAGCTACTAAGAATGCGTGCCACTGCAAAATGTAGAACGTATCTTAAGGTCTATTCATTAGAGGACAGATTACCAAATACGTTATAGAAACAATTATTGTAGCTTGGCAGTCTGATAGAGGTACAGGAGATACCAAGGGAATGAATGGCTCTCATGAATATTATATAGGTCCTTGTGAAGCCACTGTTAAACAGTGGGTATATTTAGGACTTTTACTGCATAGTTGTGTACTTCTTTATTTTTGCCAAGGAAATTTTAAAGCTCCTAAAGTCCATGCAAATGCTGTATAAGCAATAACAACTCTCAAGTAGTGATTTTACAGACCTTTCCAAAGAATGCTCAACTCCTTTATTATCTAAGCATTTTGATGATAAACGTGAAAAGGGAGACTTGCTAAATCACTGAGCCATTTCTTTGTCATGTAATCCCAATGTCAAGTTACTGAACAAGACTTTTTTTATGAAAAGCTTTGTGCTATTGCCTCACTTATGAAAGAATAATTTACGTTAAAGAAGGATGGAGCAATGGGAGAGTTTGAAAAAGTCTATCTATATACTCAATATACTCAAGAATAGTTAACTAGAGAGGAAAAAAAGATACAAAAATAAGGCTTTAATAATTAAAGAATTAAATAGACAAAAAAATAAACAATATATCCAAGACAGAGAAAGGAATGATCTCAGGATGGTCTTACTTCATCTATTCATGCTACCCTGCTCCATTTCTATTTTTATCTTCTCAGTGCAGTTTAAGCCTCTGTATTCTACTGCCTAATGAACATTCCAGTAATGAGTGGTGTCCCCCTAGGGTCTGTACTGGGACCAATACTATTTAATATGATCATCAATGACACGGACAGAGGGACTGAGCGCACCCTCAGCAAGTTTGCCGACAACACCAAGCTGTGTGGTGCGGTCGACACGCTGGAGGGAAGGGATGCCATCCAGAGGGACCTGGACTTGAGAGTCCAGGCTTGAGAGGTGGGCCTGTGAGAACCTCCTGAAGTTCAACAAGGCCAAGTGCAAGGTCCTGCACATGGCTTGGGGCAATCCCAAGCACAAATACAGGCTGGGCGATGAGTTGGTTGAGAGCAGCCCTGAGGAGAAGGACTTGGGGGTATTAGTGGATGAAAAACCAAGTATGACCCAGCAATGCACGCTTGCAGCGCAGAAAGCCAATTGTATTCTGTGCTGCATCACAAGAATCGTGACCAGCAGGTCGAGGGAGGTGATTCTGCCGCTCTACTCCACTCTGGTGAGACCCCACCTGCAGTAATGCATCCAGCTCTGGGGTCACCAGCACAAGACAGTCATGGACCTGTTGGAGCGATTCCAGAGGAGGGCCATGAAAATGGTCAGAGGACTGGAACACTTCTGCTACGAGGACAGGCTGAGAAAGTTGGGGTTGTTCAGCCTGGAGGCCCCTTCTGACCCACCATTTTATGATTCTATGATTTTATGATTCCATGAACATGTTCTAATGAATATCTTTACCATACAAGAACAATATGATGACAAATAAAGATGTCATTGTCCCATAATTTAGAGAATACTTGGATTTAGATAGTGATATTTTTTCAAAAAAGACATTTTTTGTAAAAGGTATTGGGAAAAATTCTGCTGCAAATTACCTAGTGTGAATCAAAATCAAATCTACTGACTTCCCATTGAAATTCACCTTTACTTATATGGAAACAAAATTAAAAAGTAATTCTGTAATTTGTTTAACTACTTTGAATAAATGTTTTCTTCAAATTTATTGCTGCAATCAGCTCAAATAAAAAAGATTTCTTCTGCATATTTTTTTCTTCTAAAAAGACTATAATAAGAGTTGCAAGGGAAATTCTGAAATTCATCCACATAGTCTCTAATTTAAGGGGATGGGGTGAACATTAAATGCAGAACTTGAAAATTATTGGTTTTGCAGGCTACTTTGGAACTCAGTTGAACTTCTGGAACTCCCTGAGATGTCACTGAGAGAAGCATATAAAGTCTGTGCTTCATTTTGACGATTTGGGGAAGTCAGTAAATGTTAGATGTTTTTACAATATGTATTTACATATTATGAATGCATGCTGAACTCTTTTCCTTCACATTTCAGAAGAAGTGTCAAACAGCATTAAGGAAATGTGAGTGGTTTTCATGACAATTAGAATTTGATGCACAGGCAAATTCTACAGTATATTAAATACATAAATGTAAGGAAAAAGATGTGCTATATGCATAAAGAAAAGCAGGCAGAATCACAAAACAGAGAACATCACTGAGAAATTTCAGAAGTGTTCACATTTTTTCCTCTAAATTTTTCACTACACATATTCTGTATATATATATAAAAAATGTATTTTGAACTGGTATTCCTCATGCCATTCACCTTTCTTGCATGTGATTTCCTGCATTAATACGAAACACTACATATTGACCTATATGTGGCTGTTAGTTATTATTTATTTTTTCATAGATTAGGATTTCTTATCAATTATGTAATTTTATGATGAGAGTTGCCATAATAAATGTTTGCGCCACCCAGATGCCTTTACATAAACAAACGTGTAAGTAGTTTGACTGTTAACAGCACAGCTTTATATTATATTTGGTATTACTAACAAATCTTGATTTCATACTACCGACTTGATCTTCATTCAGTTCATAATTTACATATTTTCAAGTCTTCATCAATGAATTTTAAACACATTTTGTAATTTCACCATATTTTGTTATTTAAAACATACATCATGCATGTCAACTAAGACTCCTGTATTAACATAATTATTATGCTGTAACCATGTTCTGTGTGTAGAGTTGCCAGTCTACATTCCACCACCCCCATAAAATAATTGTCATTTAACTGTTTGCCTCTTCACTGTTTTTTTCAATTTTATGTAATAGGAACAGTAGGGGGCATTCAGAGCTTTAGATGCTGGATATGGCTGGATATGATCTTATGATGTTAGTTAACTGCATTTTAAATGTGTAGAATGCAGTTCAATTAATTTACAGTATACCATATTAAATCCATTAATTCATGTAATATACATTTATGCACTGTGAGCTTCTCATTTACTTCTTTGTTGTGGTGTTCATTATTTTCACTTAAGTTTTCAGAATCATTTCTTTTACATAGAATTTTAATAAAATAGATGAAAAGCAAAGATATATGAAAAATTAGTTGCAACAACTTTTAAATAATGAGCAAAATTATTTTCTTAAACTGAAAGCACATACATTCTTAATGTGATCCTTACCAAAAAAAAACAGGAAAAAAAGTCTTACTTGAGTATATTACTTGCAGTGGTGAAAAAGTGAAAAATGGCTATCCTTCTCCCCAACTCCCAGAAGAAAAAACAAGGAAGAAAAATAGCCCAGGATTTCTTATAAGCTGTAGCTTCAGCTCCACAGATCTGAGAGAAACTGAGAGCTCTGAGGAGCCACCTGCCCTACAGAGCCTTTCAGCAAATAAGCAAAAGCCTCAGAAGCCTACAGACTCATAAGAATGTACAACAGGTATTAGGGTGAGGATGCCACTCTGGAGTTA